>NC_135221.1:13636637-13944137 GCF_052324685.1 Brachyhypopomus gauderio | reverse complement strand
ATCCCGCGGCTGAAGGCTTCGGACCTTAAGGGTGCCGTTATCATCCTTGGGTCGATGGTTGAGCTGTTCGGTGAGGGACCAAAGCTGTTCTGAAGACAGTTTACTCCTGATTGTGTGGAGTAAAGTGATGAGACAGTGTGTGTGAAAGAGCCGTAGGACAGTAAACCTGCACAAATCGCTGCTCCGCTATACGAAGTGGTTCATGTGTTCACCTTCCTGTGTGCAATCTCCATATCTTGCATACCATGCAGTATCTTCTTGCATATATTTTCTGCACATAAGAACCCCTCAAACGTCATTACATATGCAGCTTAAATAATTGCCTAATTAATCTAACAAATTTGCTTCATGAATTAAATTGTAGCAGTATTTAAAATGGTTGAGTGTTGCAATTCTGAGACCAGCAATGACTTAGCAATGACCAGCCAGTCCCCGTCTTCCTGCCGCAGGTCACCGTGTCACAAGGAAGTGTCTCCACCACTCTCACACTACTCCATGTCTTAGTGCTGACACTTCATCCGCTCCTACAAATCTCCTTCTCCAGTCCTCCGTAAAGATGCCCGTGTTCAGCATTGAGACGAGACGAACGGCTCCTTTCGTTTGAGTGCTGAGTTTGAACGAAGCGTCTTGTGCTACGAGTGGCCTGTGCTGAAGTTACAAAAAGGAGCCCCCACCTCCACCCCATCCACCCCTCCACCCCACCCCCTGCCTTCAAAGGCCAGGCAGCCCAAATTCTAGGACAGAGATTAAGTGCTGTCACCCTGAGATATAGCGGGGCTTTTCTTCCTGAGGAATATGGTGGAGAGGCTCACTAATTTACACAGCACTGGGGGCCAAGGAAATTGTTCAGGGAAGAACAGAGCTAGATGTGCGCTGCTCGGCTCTGGATCAAGATGAAACACAATCAGATAGCCGTACATTCCTAGGGTGCACATTTAATGTGCCGTACGAGAAGCTGAAGAGATCCTTTTGTCGCGTGTGTGTAATGCTACAGCAGAAACGCAACTCTTCAACGAGTCTTCTGAGGGGAGCTTTTAAAGCCGCTTTGTAGACGAACTGCGCTGTAGTAGAAACATTACCGTTGTGTTCATGTTTTCTCTTGCTGCTTTGCCTTGATGTGCATGGTGGGGCTGCTTAATACTCTGAAAGAATCAGAGCAGAGAGAAGGAAAACAGGAAATGACACATGGCCATGTTGTTGTTTCTTATTAGCTTTGATATTCTAATCCTGTGCTCCTTACACCGTCTGTGACATTCCCAGCAGGTAGAGAAAGAACAGAGAAACTTCCTTAGTTTTATTTAGTACGTGCAGCTTTAAAGGGGAACTCCATGTATTAGTCCAACATTCCCCTTAGCTGAATAACTGAACTCTGGTTTTCAAGGGATTTTTTAACAGTGTGATTAATCTCTTGTGTTGCACACTGCATGGGGGATTATGATTTCCAGGTAAAATATGACATTTCACAATATGCTTTAATAATATTAGGTAGTTTTTTTCTGATGTCATTGTGCATCTGACATATTAGTTCTACTTAATGTCACATGATAAATGCTTAAGCTATTACATCTCCACACCCTTGCAGTGACCCAAATGTCTTGACCCTTGGGCCACTAAAGGTGGTCTGTGGTGATTCCACTGCACACATTCTTTGTCAGTGTGGTTAAACAGCAGGACCAAGTCAGTTTATTTTTTATCTAGTCAAAATTGAGGCTCACTGCCACACACACCATCCGTCACAAGCACAACCGTCTGTCACACACCCTGTCCGTCACACACACCGTCACACACACACCGTAACATACCTCGTAACACAATCTTGATCATCTATGTTTTTATGAAGACGAGGCAGATCGTTGCAACCAATAATCTTAGAACCTGATTTATATGCCTATCAAGGAAATGAAAATAGAAAAAACAATCTCTGTTCACATTTGAAGAAAAAAATCTGTTCACATTTGCCACAATTGAACCACTTCTGTTTTGTTGTCATGGCAGCAGTAACTGCCTGCTAGAACACCAACTGAAGTGAATGCACAGACACAGATTTAATGATGTCAACAGTTTAATTATTTAAAAAAGGTTATCAATAACATACTGTATATACTCATATGATACAGTTAAAACACACAGTTTAAGAAAAAGAACAATCCCATCCAAGTAGTTTTCACATTTCACTGATGTGAGTCACATTTTCCATAAAAAGTTTTTTTTTCTTGTTCCAGCTGTGGACTGGCAATAATATTTACAACAAGACCACAAACTATAGTCACATAGCCAGTGCGACCTCCTCATAACTGAATCACTTTTGAGTAAAGCAAGAGGCTATTTACAAACAGCACAGACTAGGACATAGGGATAATACCTAGATGATCATTTATACGATCATTACGGTGCAGAACTCAAACAAAACATAATGAGGTGGGCCACTAGATATGTGGTTTAATAAAAGGAGAAACAGATGTTTGTTCAATTAAACATTTAATTTACAAACAAAAAAACCCATAATAAATTAGTCTAAGAATTTCTAAGAGCTACTATCGTAAATATAACGTGCACATATTACTTTACATTTCAGCAGCACATTACAGTGTGTTGCTTCCTGTTTGGGAAAGGCCTTAAAAGTGGCTGGCTACACACCGCACCACATCACCATGGCTACACAAAGCACCACATCACCATGGCTACAAAACGCATCATGTCGCCGTAGCTACACAACGCACAATGTCGCTGTGCTGTTGTTTTGTTTTGTCCTACCTGCCAGTTTACATTTGCAAGGTCAAAGCTCAATCTGCTCAGTTGGGGTGGGTCCATGCCATCATCCCTGAGGGATGGTATGCGATACAGGTCTGAGGTCAGATTCATTCTTACTCTTACTGTGTGTCAGATAACGTTTGGGGAAGGGAAATCTGATCCTACACCAGCCCAAATTCCAGTCACAGAGATGCCGCAGGAGACACATCACCAAAAGCCCTTCATGAAGTTCGGTTAGGTGTCTTGGAGCAAAGGAGACACCACGGTGAACAGACCAGAGAGTTGGAGAAGCCTTGTTCAGCAGACACACACATCTACCGTCCCTGGTGGGGGAGGGGGCGGGGGGGGCAGCGGCGTCTTCAGATGGACAGCTGCAGTTTGGTCAGGTTCCTCTGGTGCATGTTGTGGTGACGGACCAGCTCATCAGACCTAGCAAACTTCTTCTGGCAGTTTGGCCATCTGCAGTTGAAGGGCTTCTCACCTGAATGTGGAGGAGAGACACAGGTGAGACCGCGTGAGAAGCTCATCCCTGGGTCCAGAAAGACATTTTTAATGAAGGTAAGTATAAAGCTTAGAAAAGTATTTTCTAACTAAAAATATTAGATGCAATGATTATTTATTATCTGAATTGTTAATTGAATTACATATTAATTCCATGACCAGATAACTGGATCCCGGACAACCGAAAGATGAGAATAAAGAGCAAAATATGAGAAAATAAAAGTTTTACGCACTTGTTTTACCTGTATGAGTCCGGGTGTGAGTCTTAAGGTGGTCTGACCGTGAGAACTTTCTCTGACATGTCTCACACTGGAAAGGTTTAACACCTATGTGCACACACATACATATAGACACACACACACACACACACAAAGAGAGAAAGAGTGTAGGCTACAGTATAGAGTCCTGAGGGAGTGTGTTCTTGGAAGAGCCAGACTAAGAGAGAGCTACTACATCTCTGGATGGACGGTCAGAGAGAGCACCCTGCCAGTGACACGCTCGCTTGGACTAATACATCAGAAGCACTTTTGCTGCGGGGCTGTGAATCAGGAAGTCATAATATATCTTCAACCCTACACTAACCCTTTCTCACAGATTTAATACACTGTGTAACATTGTATTAAACACTTAAGCTGACAGCGCTGTGTTGTGTCATTCTTTTACACTATACTAAGTAGTATTAATATTAGGCCTGTTTGCATACAGTTGTTTTTATTCCTGTAATTGACTCCCATACGCAGTTTAAACAAGTGCCTTAGAAAATGAGGCACGGTGCACTTTGACATCAACAATTTTCCATCTGTTTATTATGGGCGGTTGGTGTGAGTCTTGGTGTGATTCCTGAACTGGCTAGTGTCCCTCTTTAGTCCCTTAGCAAAGATCGGTTGAAAGAGTGTGGGAGTGGGAAGAAGAGGTGGAAACGGAGGACAGGACAGGTGAGGAGAGAGGAGGCAAACCTGTGTGTCTCCTCTGGTGCCTCTTCAGCTGGTCCGAGCGGGAGAACCTGCGGCCGCAGTCTGTGAAGTCGCACTGGTAGGGCTTCTCACCTGCAGCACGGCCACAGTCAGGGCAGCTCTTACACTCTGGACCTCCGAGGTCACCCACACAGTTTACATTATGTCTGATGGCCTGTTGTTCTGTCTGATACTGTCTGATACCTTAAACCTGCAAGCATGCATTAGACTGCCTTACTTATCTCCTCCCTTGGTGTGGAGCCCAGAACAGAGTGAGAAGGTAGACGGGCAGGACTTATCTTGGGGTAACTCAGTAGTGACTAACTCCTACCCACTGTGCTCCTCTGTCATGGTTACTGGTTTACCTACTTCAACGTCACTCTATGTGACATCTCAGGTTATGATCAGATAAACTGAATCAGGCATGTTAATGGTGAGCAGGATGGACCCCTCGTTCATTACAAATGCTGAAATAGAGGTCACACACTGCGCCGAACACTTTACTTTTGTCACTTGCTAATGAGCGTTCCATAAAACGTGCCCCAAACTCCACCTACCTGTGTGCTTACGGCTGTGCATCTGTAAGTGGGAGAGCTTGAAGTATCGTTTGTTGCAGCCGGGGTAGGCGCACATGAACGGCCGCTTCTCATTGGTCTCTGACGAGCGCATGATGGCGGGCGGGATGCCGGGTACTCTCCTCACGTCCTACAACCAGAGGCAGGCCCACCTTCAGATTAGCCCCGCCCACTAGCAGCTCCCTGCTCATCTCCTTGAACTGGAGCTCATGACCATTACTGTGGGGAAGTTCCCTTGAGTTGCACCAACACTGTAGCTCTGAAATAAACTCCACACCACTCTATCGTGTTGCTTTGCCCCCCCCAACCAAAAAATGATAAGTATACCAGGAGCTCATTATCGTGGAATTAGCTGTGAAATGATCACTAGAATTCAGCCATGCCTGCAGATTTAGATGCCAAATGGGAGCTGTTAGTCACGGATGTTAGGCAGACCTTATTCCACACCCTCCTTACCTCTTTCCTCATTTGCCCACTGTTAGGGCCCATCTGCTGTTAATTAGCTAGCACTTAGCGTAATAGCATTCTCCCTACGCCGGTGTGGTAATGAATCTGTGTTCAATGTTACTGATAAGTGTGTTGTTGAAGGGCTTTATGACCAGGCTCAGAGACTTATCCATTCTCCCCAGGGGAAAGATAACATGGCCGTCGATGCCACGGTCCCCAACCTGTCCCCGTTCAGCGGTGAGGTCTTTCATGTCCCAAATGGACTAGCCCCTTCAGGATGGGGTTTGCCATGCTGTTCCACTGCTCACGCCAGAACTGGATGACTTATGTATTTCTTTGGTATAACATTCTTATCACAGAAAGCAGTGCCTTAACCGTGTAACATACTGCTTAGGACTCTGAGGAGAATGTTTAAAAAAAAAAACATTTTTTTTAAGTATTCTCAATGAGGTCTGGAGAATCTCCCCTAGCAGTGCTGTGAGCCCACTGACAGACATTAATTAAGACCTAATGATTTATTAGCACGGGCTGGCAAATGGAGCTGCAGCTTTATTGCTAATGGATTTTTCCTCCTCTGGAAAGTGATTCCTCTTGTCTTTCCATCCTAAAATGCTTTTTAAAGGTTCTGGCAGGCTCCTGCTTTATCTCACACGCCCCTCTTATTGTGTCAAGACGCTCTCTGTCCCTTTACACTTTCTTTATTTACTCTGTTTTTTGTGTGTTTGTTAGTTCTTTTTCACTTTGCCACTCCTCACAGTCTCCAGTGTGTGTGTGTGTGTGTGTGTGTGTGTGTGTGTGTGTGTGTGTGTGTGTGTGTGTGTGTCCGGTATTTAAACACACCAATTAAACTGCCTCCCCAAACGTGGTGTGACCCCTGTGCAGACCAGAGATCAGCACTCACCTGGATACCTCGGAAGACTCCGTGTGTGTGGATTCGGTACTGTGTGCTGCAGCTGTACATCATGGATGAGCTCGGGTCATTCTCGTAACCCCCAGTGTGACTGTGTGAGGAGAGGACACTCAGTACTTCTTTAATCGTTAGTCCATGGGTAAATGACATTAACACTGTCATCACTCAGTCAAGGGGTGGCAACTGGGTGATGGTGAAAGTCATACAGCAAGATAGAAAGCAATCTGTGAGCGATTATACAAGTTTGTGCTGCTGCACTGTGGTGACTGTTACATACAGTCACCTGGCCTTGTTACATACGTGTATTCTCAGCTGTGTTGTCAGAGTCTGATTGCACAGACTCGGCTTTAAATGATATTTCATGGATATTTCACCTTTTTTTATGAACGAAACTGCCTGGAAGTAAAGCATGTGGTGAAAAGCTAAAGCCCATTATTTCAGCGTTCACCAGGTAACTAAACGTCAGCGGCTGCCACCCGCTGAAGCTCTTGTCCTTGCACCTCATCAATTTTCCACTCTAGGATTTGGGTGAATAGCAGGCATTCTTCCCTCTCCCCGCTCATGACTCCACGGCCTCTCCGTGACATATGTGGGGCAAGTCTGACTATAAAGCACACAGGCTCATCTCTATAACTTCTCCTGACGCTGGGGCAAATTGCTCTCTGCTCCAAAGTGCAATATATTCACCTCAGCAATACGAGTTAGGCCCAGTTAGACAGATGGATGGGGAGCCAGGGCCTCTCTCTCTCTCTCTCTCTCTCTCTCTTTCTCTCTCTCTCTCCACCCCCCCCCCCCCCCCCCCCCCCCAACCCTCCTGGATTTATATGTGCATCGTGGTGCACTGGTCCCTTCTTTGACCCTGGATTTGCACAAGTTTCCTCTGTCTCAGGCATTTTTGTGTATTTGTCTGAATGAACCAGCAAATGAACTCAGTGCCGCTCTGTTCATGGTGCATAGATTTCGCGCTATAGAGCCATCGCTGTGGTGAACCGTCATCATTGCCGCTGTGACAACTTTTTGCTATTGTTCTGGACTATGAGAAAACAAATACATAGTACGCAGAATACAGATTTCGTATATTTCTGATTGAAATATGTATATCATGTTATCATGTAGTGGCAGCTATTTTAATATTTTCTAATATCTTAAATAATATGTGTCTTCCGTTTCTTCTTCACGGGGCTCCAGAGATTGTACGGAGAACGTATCCTGTGTGAGGATGGAACTGCGTAGTAACTATAAAGCTCTCTTTGTCTGTACGTGGCTAAAACCAGCCAGTCTGAAGGACAGTGCACAACAGCATCCGGCGATAAATCTCCTCACAGTTAGTTCGTGTCCCAGCCCAGACAGACCTGTCCCAGGGCCCTGTGGCCAGACAGACATGTCTCAGGTCCCTGTGGCCAGACAGACATGTCCCAGGGCCCTGTGGCCAGACAGACATGTCTCAGGGCCCTGTGGCCAGACAGACATGTCCCAGGGCCCTGTGGCCAGACAGACATGTCTCAGGTCCCTGTGGCCAGACAGACCTGTCCCAGGGCCCTGTGGCTAGTCAAACTTGTCCCAGGGCCGTGTGGCTGGACAGTTGGATGGACAGACGGACAGATGGATGGAAGAAGAAGATGGATGGTTGGGATTGCATCTGTGTATCCAATTATACCACGAGCCGGAGACCCAGGCCGGAGACGTCTGATCAGGCATAACATGAAGCAGGCCGATACCCGGGGTTACCGCGGCACTCTCGGGGAGAGACTGTGGGGGCGGGGGTGGGTGTTGGGGGGTCAGAGCCTCCTCTCCTGACAGGATGGCAGCTGTGGATTCTCGGCCACGTCCCATTGTGCACCAGCGCACTCCCCCAGAGCTGCTCCCTTCCTCCCCACAGCCCTGTGCTCCCTCGGCTCAAGGCTAACGTGCCACACGGGGAAATATATGGCCGGATATCACAGCCCAGCCAGACCAAACAGAGGGGACGCCCCGACAGCCCGGGACTGCAGGAGGGGAAGGGAGCAGGGCCTGACACATGCCAAGGGTGTTTTTATATGTTTTATACTGGGGATATAAATACACATGTTCGCAAAACATCTAAAAAGGGATCATATATGTTATTTTCAATTAAGACATACATCTAGGAAAAAATATGCTTCTTGACCATCAAAGGTTGAATGTCGAGTGACGACGTTATTCATTAATATAATATAGGAACATCATAACTAACAAATGGCAGTTTCTGCTGTAGGCTTGGCTGACCGCTGTAAAATTCTGGTGTCATAATATTCAGTGTGAAGCGCGTACGTTTTTACTCTGTAAAATGACACAAGCTAACGGCACAGTAAGCGTCTTTGCTCGAGTCTCGCAGCGAACGCCAGTCTGATTGAGCTGAGCGATGTGGTCACCCCCTCCTGTTCCTGACTGAACTCGGAGAGAAATGCAGCGAAATTCTGCAGCCAAGGGTTTCTCCTGTCAGGGGAGCAGGTCAGGCTGACATACCTCTTAATGGTGGACGCCAGGGGGTTTACAGGGTTCCACGCCATGCACTCCAGCTGAGACGCCATTTGGTACAAATTGTCACTGCTAAGATTCAAACAACAAACAAAAAAAAACAGCACTTAACACCATTCCATCTGTAAACACTAACACTTTGGAGCATCAAATCTGATTTTACTTTTACCACTAATACTGGACTAAACCCTTTTTCCCCCACATACTCCGAGACAAGGCACCTGGATTGTAGAGAATGAGCAGTGGCGTATGCATTGAGAGGGGCTCCTGGGTAACAGCAAATGAATGTGTCACACACACACACACAAACACACACACACACACACTGAAACAGGGGTTGTCTGCACCAGCAGAGTGATCAATTAATCAAATCATATGAAAAGCTGCCATATATTATTGAGAGCTTGACAAGTGGACTATATGTTCTGTGATTTGGCATGTGCTTTTACCCAAACACATAGTTCTGAAGTCTCCATGGCACTTGCAGTGTTTCATCACAGTAAGAGAACTGTGTGTGAAAGGATGTGTGTGTGTGTGTGTGTGTGTGTGTGTGTGTGTGTGTGTGTGTGTGTGTGTGTGTGTGTGTGTGTGTCTGTACCTGGTACAGCACACCTATGTGTGTGTGTGTGTGTGTGTGTGTGTGTGTTTGTGTGTGTGTGTGTGTGTGTGTGTGTGTGTGTGTGTGTGCCTGGTACAGCACACCTGCATGCCTGCAGAGTCAGGGCCCAGGTCAGTGTTGCCATGGGAATGCATTGTATCTCGTGTTCGATAGGTTCAGCATTTACAGTGGTGTTAGTGTTTCATGGTGGGCTATTTGGACAGCCCCTGAACGCAGTTCTGATGGACAGCTTTAGAACGGACTGTGCTTACTGCCACACGGAGACCAGGATTGACACGTGGTGCCTAATTACAGAACCCGCTGTGGATCCGTCCCACATCGGCCTCGCTATCCTCATAGCGGTAGGGGTCCTTAATTCCTGACCTTATATTTTCAAATATTCATCTTCGTGTTTTATACACTAACAACGCTCCATCTTTGGCTCTGACTTTGACAAGCCAACTCGGTTTTTATTCCAAGTACTCTGAAACAGCCACAGAAGAGCAGCTCTGACTTCAGGCTGTATAAATACTGCGCTGTTGGTACCAGGCATTTGATTAGGGGGGGGGGGGGGGGGGGGGGGGGTACTGTAGCATTTTGATTTGAGGATTCCCAGCCGGCCCTAACTCTCACAGATATGAGTCTGTTTATTACAACATACTCTGCAGGAACTGGGAGCAGAAGACGGAGCAGGGTGGACGCTCTCTTATCAACTTCATTCCAGTTGTTTTGAGTCTTTATGTTCCCTGTGAGCTGCAAAACAGTCCCGGAGAAACACGCCAGGAATGCTGTGTTGCGTCCGTCCTCTCGGAGGAAGAGTACGGCCGTACGGGCCGCCGAGGGAAACCCTCAGAGAACAGTCATCACAGCAAAGGAATTCTGGACTGGTCAAATACGTCGGTGGTGCGAGGGACAGTTTGTCTCGGTCTGGTACGTTCTGTCGTACAACACGTGCAGCACGAGCTAGAGTTCCTGTGTGGATGACGACGTGGACATCAGCCTACGTCCTTCTTCACTGAAACCTCGTGAATGTTGAGGAACAGTGAGTGAGGGTTTCTGACTACCTCATGTATGACATTCACAGACATGTTACAGAAATCATTTGCAGTATAACTACATTTACTAGAATATTTTTTAATGACCTTCATACAAGGCCACAACCAAATGGACACGTCTACTACCCTACAAGCCAAGTTATATAAAACTTTTCAGCTTGAGAAACTGAATGAACACAGGTGATTTATTTCATATTTGCTTTCCTGTTTGAAACACACCTTCACTGTTCCTTTTCCTGTTCTTGCCACTTCACTTCCTCTCTGTTCTGGGCATGCTCAGTGGAGCCATGATCTTCTGAAGATGAAAGGGTGCAGCTACGCTGTCCTGTGCTGGTGACTGGTGGTGAGTTTCTCTTCTTTTGCCTTTCTTGCGTGTGAAATCTGACACCCATACATGCAGTGTGTTCATGCCTGCCTTGTTTGTTGGCGTTCAAGTACATTTACAGACTTTTAAGGATTGTCACTTAGAATGCATCTCCAAAATATTTCATTTTTGAGAAGTGTGCATATTACCGTTTTCATATTAACAGTGCTTGCTGGACCCTAAAGGGTGATAGTATCCCTAAAGGGCGATAGTATCCCTAAAGGGTGATAGTATCCCTAAAGGGTGATAGTATCCCTAAAGGGTCCTCCAGACAGAAGTGTTTGTTCTCCTGCACTCTAAGCATGCGTGGCCTATACCACCAGTCCGGCAGCTGAATGGATGATAGTAGATATAAGGGGAGTGTGTGTGTGTGTGTTTAAACAGTGCTGAAGGGTTTCACAGCTCTTTAAAGGGGATTGATAGGCTAATAGCGGGTTTGTTAGGCTGATGGCAGGTTTGATAGGCTGATTGCAGGTTTGATAGGCCAGTGGCAGGTTTGATAGGCTGATGGCGTGGTTTGATAGGCTGATGGCGTGGTTTGATAGGCTGATGGCGTGGTTTGATAGGCTGATGGCGTGGTTTGATAGGCTGATGGCGTGGTTTGATAGGCTGATGGCGTGGTTTGATAGGCTGATGGCGTGGTTTGACCTTCAGGAGCAGAATTACAGAAGTCCTGGGAGTTTATAAACAGAGATTGTGGCAAATCTGCCCATTTTAATATGGGCATAGTTGTGATTTAAAAGTTTCCCTTAGTGAAATCTAACATCACCTGCTGTTCTGGATTTTATATACCGGTAACTTCATTTGATCTGAGTTTTTGAAAAGCCGAGCAAAACAATTTTTTTTACTGTCATTAATTTTTTCTTACATTTGTACTAATTAAAGTAGAAGCTGTGTCTACTGCATTTTGTGACCTTTGTCTTGGGAGCCTGTGAACATTTACATGTATGAAAAGATCTGTGACGCTGGGCCAGCACTGTAGATGAAGCAGCCGTGCTAGGGGCTAGGGGCTAGGGGCTAGGGGCTAGGGGCTAGGGGCTGAGGGCAGGGGGCTGTACACTGTACCTGTTGTAGGGGTTTCGGAGGAGCAGTGCTTGGCTTCCAGTGCAGCTGTCCGACGGTGTGTGGCAGCCATACACAGGTGGTGGAACAGGATACTGCTGCTCACCTTAGCACAGGACAGAACTGTTAGACAAGGAGCCTAATATTTACCCCCCCCTCACACACACACACACACACCCACACACACACACACACACACACACACACACACACTTGCCAAGATGACCAAGCACAAAAATATGCTAGTCATTTCTACTCCTGCTTCAAGAATAACTTCACAACAAATAATACAGTTCAGCGCATAGTACAATTCACTTTGGGGAATTTTATCGTGACCACTTTTAACACTGACAAATTCTCAGGCTGCTCCCTGTCCCAGAGCTCGGCGCTCTCTCTCCTGGAACACTACACTTCATTTAGAAAGACAGTCGTTGTTTTCACTTTTGTCCCTCTGACTAATGAGAGTGACCCCTGGGCACATGCCTTGTCTTTGTCTTAAGTCTGGTTCAGAAAAGGCCTCTGCTCCAATGCTTCAAGAATCATAACTTTGTCGTTCTAATGAAATGCATGAACGACTTTTCGTGTGTGTGTGTGGGAGTGAGAGTGTGTGTGTGCTGTGTGTGGTAAAGTGGGTCTCGTAGAGGGAATGTGAGCTCGGGGGGGAGTGGAGAGACGAGTACACTCCGCAGTTATGAAAACAACAGCCTCGCTCTCTTTGAAGCCATAAAGCACGCCGTCCTCGTGCTTTCTCTTTCAAAGTGCAAATGAGGAATCATGTTTTGGCCCAACCAGCCCCACATATTGTGAATTGGTCCCATGGTAGTTCTGAACATTCCAAAAGGGTTCCTGCATCGCCGTGCCGACTGTGGCTATCAGCTTGGCAGGCTCAGGAAGAATTTACAGCAGCGAAATGCAGAGCGAATGGGCCGGTAAGGTGTTTACGTAAGTTTAAGCGCAGCGGCACGTACAGGAGAGAGCAGACGGCTGTGAAATAAGACACACTGATTTACTGTTTAGGAAAGACAGCGCATCCAACTTGACCCTGGACTGATTTGGACGGGCGCTGCCCTCTGACTTTGCGTGGTGCGCTGTGTGTGCAGTGTTTACCCATGTTGCTTTGCTGCGAGATGGTGTCTTCGTGCTTGAAGGCGTGGTTAGGGAACTGGGAGGCATGGTGGGATGGTGTGTGTCCATAGTTAGTGGTCCCATCGAAAGCTACTGCACCGTAACCTGGAAAGGGCGCAGATTTAACAGCAGTTTAAAATAAGCATCAACTTGCTTTTACCTAGAGCATGTGCTCCCCAAAATCAGATCTCACACTGTGAATATTAAAATTAAGTCTATTCACTGGACCAGCAAATAGGAGAAAAAAAGGTAAAGTAAAGTATAGCAAATTAGTTACATGCAAAGGCAATTGTTTGTGAGGATCAAATTCAAATTAATTCCACTGAACAATACATATTTACTGAAATTCAAATTAATTCAAATTAGTGTAAGAGGTGATTCACATTCAAACAGTGCTACTCTAAAAGCTAATGGTTAGATAATACCCCTGCTCCTACCCTAATCACCCTGTGCCCCTCCTCACTGGGGTGGGTGTGGGTGGGGTGGGGGGGTCTGACAAGCAGCGAGTGCAAACAAACGTTGGTGAGGTCAGCATGGCCAAGCGCAGACACTGGGCTTAGGGCGGGAATCATGCTTCAGCAGAGCCTGGGGCATCCACGGCCTCATAAATCACACTGGCCCAAGCACTACCTTCATTAATTACACACAACCACTTTCACCTCCGAACGACAGAGAAACTCATTAAAGACGGCCATTTCTCTTCCACCCTACTGGGTGCAGTGAAGGGCCCGGGGCCCATAGACTGGTAGGAGCAGGATGGACGTGTGTGTGTGTGTGTGTGTGTGTGTGTGTGTGTGTGTGTGTGTGTGTGTGTGTAAGAGAGACATTGCCACCAATATATATATATATATATATATAACACAGTAAGTAGCAGTAGCAAGAAGGTCCACACGGACAGGAGTTTAGAAGACATTATGACTATTATGAACATGCTAGGACATTATGGGTATGATTATTCTAAGACACGATTATTCTAAGACATTATAATTATTATGATTATTCTAGGACAATATTATTATTACCCACATAAGAATTCCTACTGTTCTGCATAAAGGCTTTTTTTTATTACATTTTTCAGATCAGTGTTGTCTGCTAAACTGTATCTAAAGTGGCGTTGATCTATTAGCTGCTAATATCAGTTTATCTGAGCAAACATGTACTGGTTAGAAATCACCATAGAGTCTAATAGACAGACCCTTAACCGTCAGACCCTTCATGCTTTCAATTGCTGGACATGTATTTGTATGATGGATACATTATTATAAAAAATAAAAATTCAAAGGAGGCTATTTTTGTTTTTTCATGACCTCATATTCACTAGGATGTGCTTCAAACTTATTATCAAAGGATGAAAAATGGCCTGTTTAAAAAACATAAACTGCACACTACATGACTGAGCTGTCATGAAGTTGTTGGGTTTTATGGAGTCCATAACTCACTCTGACTTCACAAGGCCTGTAATGGCAGAAGGAAGATCAGACACCCCCATGTTTCCTCTGGCTTTACCTGCTGCTCACACCTGTGTTTCTGGGGCTCACTTGTTACATTTATGTTTCATAAGATTTTAAATGTAAATGAGTTTAAAATCCTGGGTGAGGAGATTCATAACCGTATTTGAAGTATCTGAGGTGGGAGTCTGATGGATGTGGTGACTAAGAGTCCTGTTGGAAAGTGTTTACTAGTAAAACAGTTATGTGCATTTTCAGATTACACCTACATCATGTACGCCTGTGCTCATATGCAATGTAGCGTGTTTTATATCTAGTCACAAAATTACACATTTTAATAAGTATTACATATTCTTGAGGTTTTTTTTATGTTTTTGTAATGTATCATAGTAATTGTAAATGTAATTGGTAGACTTATTGTGTATTAGGCTTGAGATTTAATATGCCAGTTAAAATATCTCAAATTGTAATGAACAATTCATTCACATTCACTTCACATTCTTAATTATTTTTATCTGTACATTTAAAATACATTTTAGTTCTTGAAAAGGTTTAGCATTAGTCTGGTGAAGGGTTGCCTTCATTAATGATGGAACTATTAGCATAATATAAGACTTGTATTTTTTAGCATTAGACTCAAGCGTAACTATTCTTACGCATGTGAGAACCATGTTATATCCACAGGGCCTCAAATGTTGAGAGTGTTTTTTCTTCAGACATGCGAAGTTTACTTTTCAATTTGCATACTTTGACTTCAGTCAGGTTGTATAAGAGGAGATGTTTTCAGCATATGCTGGTGGTGATCCCTGCGTGTGTAATTTACTGATTTCTCTAAACCTACTTGTTCAAATACACAGAGGGTTTTTTTCTCTAGTCTGATCCATCACTGGAAGAGGAAAAACCTCTTTTCTTGCTGTACTCCCAAAACTTTATCAACACTCCCCTTGATCAAAAGCAACACAATTGATGGTCTTTTATATAGTTCCACATTAATCACCTGTAACCATCACATTACTACTCAACATGCCTCATTCAGATTCATACATGTGAATAGCATGTATTGACTTTGTGACTAATTTGTCAAATACAGTATCCTTATCAAGAGGACCCTTTCAAAAGATGATTATCTCTTTATAACCAATTTCTCATTTAAATGCATGGTATACAGCAAATTAATAAAAAGACAAATGAATGCATTGAAAGACAATGAGAAAGCCACCTGAATTCATAACGCAACTTCTGTACAATTATAATTTGATCCCACAAGTGAAGTGGAGTTATGACACCAAAGCAGGCTGTGTTTAGTGTTTAGTGTTTAGCAACTAGTATACAGATTAAAAGTTCATCAGAGTTCCTCTATTAAAACACATTCAGCAAATATTTTAGCAAATGTTTTATAAGTGTTCTTCCATACTATTGTCCCTAACAAATTTATACAGTGAAATAATCAGTACATAATAAAACTGATTGAATATTTTTTTTATGTTTTAGACATGTATAGTATTGCATTGTTCAAAGTAAATTACAATAGAATTATTTGATTTTGGGTCTTGATCTTATTTATGAGTTATTCATTTAAAATGAACCCATATGATTAGTTAAATAATGTCAAATCTTGCACCTCAAAGCTGACAAAGTAAGTAGGGTAATTTGGGCATTTTATAAACATTGAATGTACTAATAGTCATATAACTACTATTAAGTTCAGGTCTGCTTTGTGTAACATTTTTTGTGTAACATATCTGACAAAAAATGTTTTATTCATTATTTACTACACAATACATTTTCATGTTTCCATTATTTAGATTATATTCAGAATAATCTCCAGGAATATTCTCTCCATATTATTGACCCTCTCTGTGTAGCTCAGTCTGACTCTTATCAGACTTTTAAGTTATTGCTGCCCTGCTGAGTGCATGAACGTGCCCGTCCGGGTCAGGGCTGTGGGCGGCAGGCTGTGGGCGGCAGGCTGAAGTGCGTGAGAGACCCTTACCTTGGCTCCGGGAGCTGGGCTGGGTGTCCACACAGTTGGACAGGTATGGGCTGCCGCTGAACACCCTGGGCTGGGTGGCCGTCGGCTGGCTGGTCGTGGGGGCACCGAACGCCCCGTACCTGCACGCCCCCGTGCCCGTGAACTGTCCCGAGAAGTGCACGGTGAAGGCACTCAGGCCGCAGTGGGGGTCCTCGTGGGGGTCCGCAGAGCCCCAGCTAGGCTCCTGCTTGATGAAGGAGTGGGAACCCAGCGAGCTGTAGGGGGCGCCGGTGTGGAAGTCCAGTACGGGCGCCCACTGCGGCCCGCCGCTGACGGGCAGAGTGCAGTTGCTGTTCGCCGTTGGCATCGCTGGCACCGGGGACAGGAGAGTGTTGAGGTCACGCATGTCCGACCCCATGCCCGCCGTCTCACACACTTGGGGGCACCGGTTCCAAAGTGACCCCGAAGGATTTGGTCTAAACGCAATACAAGGCGAATCCAGAGTGCAGCCGAGTTGAAAGTCAAGTCCGAAACAGCGTCATCGCCGGTCACTGAAACCGCAGGGTTCAGATGTCAGCACCAACACTGGGTCCATGATCAAAAACACAAAACACAAGCATATGACTTTTGTTCTCAGTTGGGGCAGTAGTAATGGAGACCAACATAGAGGATACAGGGAAGAGAGAGGGAGAAATACAAAAATACAGGACAGGACTCAGTGGGATAGTCCCAGCAAGAGCGGCTTCTCTGAATGGAGTGGAGAGAGAGAGAGAGAGCGAGAGGAGGAGGAGGAGGAGGAGGAGGAGGAGGAGAGGAGTAGCTCCTCCACTCATGTGTCTGTTTTCTTTGGAGACCAGAAGGTTGAAATAGAGTCAGACTGAGGAGCCAAGAGGAGGAGTCAGAGTTTGGGAGACATGAGATGAGCACTTCATTCATTTACTTCATATACTACACACCTCCCTGTGTGCTCAGCACCTCACAAGAGCTTGCAGAAAGGCTGTGTGTGTGTGTGTGTGTGTGTGTGTGTGTATTAAAGCCAAGCAAATTAACAAGATGCTGCTAATACATTGACCATATGAACATTGTTTTACATTTATCCTATATCATGCCTCCACTTCAGAAACTGTATTTTTTAATAAACCTTGTTTTTGTGTTTCTACATTTTTGACTGGATGAGTGGTGTGAAAATTATTAATCGTTGTATTACCAGCTTCAATCTTTGGCTATTTTTGTAACTTCGATATGAGCCTACTTTCTAAGATAACGTTTAGCAAAATCAGAGAACTAAACATTTGCTGAGATTTTGGTCCTTTCACGGTTTCTTGACAGTCACTGTAACAAAATAATTGATGTTTTTAAGTATGCATTAACAGTAATAGTATTGTATTAGGAATTATTATTATGATTATTATTGTCGTTGTTGAAATCCCATTTTAAAATCTAGTGCATCACAACAGACGATGACCACAAACGTTTATCTAAACCCGGAGAGGACGCCTACCGACATTTTATTTTAACTAAATATTGTGATTGTGTGATGTGAATTTAAGTTTTACAAGACACATATTAATAGTAATGACCGATTGTTCTAATGAGGGCAACGTATTTTTTTATTATCTTGCCGTGAAAAAAACAATTAAATCGAATCTACCATAATCAAACCTAAATTATTACCAATGGGATTTTTTTTAATAAACCATTTTTTTTACTTTGTAGTGTTTTACTCCCAGCTTATAAAATTGTGTAAATTAAGTGAATGTATTCAGAGTAAAAAAAATGTATAGTCTATTAAAATGTAATTCCATTTTGTAACAATATACTCCTGTTTATTTACGATAACTTTAAAGCTAATAATAATAATAATTATTATTATTATAGGCTACATCGTTTCATTTTGTAACTAATTCGCGAATTTAATTCCTATCAAAACAAACAAGCCTGTCAAATCTATTTTAAAACATACATTTTAAACAAAAAGTAATAATAGGGTGTTTGCTAAACAATTTTCGAATGTTTTTTTTTTAGTTTTTACAGTCATAATAGCCAGGCACCGTGGCATCTTCAATTAAATAATATCAAAGATGTTTTTAGAATCAACAAACAAGAAACAAAAGAAAAATAAACCGCGTGTTTACGCAGCGCCGAGACTAGTTCAGCAGGGGGAGTGAGAAGAAAAAATGTCTTTATAAAGTTTAATTAAATTGTATAAACAAGTCTAGCACACACCTATAATTCCTTATAGTCGAGTTTATTTCGAAAGAGAGAGAAGAAGAAATACTGTTTCTGGAGAACTAATGTCGTTGAGCACAGTGGAAATGTTGTTTAGATAAATGCAAGGGCTTATCATCTCATTAAAGAAGGAGCGATATGGCGGGACTCAGGCAGGTGTTGACTTCTGGATGAACTCTATGCAAACGGTAACCCGCCTTGGCCACGTTTCTGTTCTAGGGAATGTAAGATCGTGGTCTATAATAGCTGTTATTGTTTCTATAATAACGTAAAATTTGGAGGAAGTGATCTCGATATGCTACGTTAGTTTACCATAAATGGCATCCTGTGTGTGGGGCCTTCATTCAATATTTTAATATCTTGGATATTTTTCTAATTCTACTTTAAAGCAAAAAGTATAAATAAACAGCGCTACGATTTCACAACAAAAATCTAATGGAAAACAAGATATTGTGGTGAAAAATACGAGATGTGGTGATGAATCCACAAGGAGGGAGAACTTGATTATAACAGCTACGACACAGTGTCCCGCGAGGGAGAGCGCGTTCCTGCCCGTGCGCGTGCTTCGTTCGCGAGAGCTGAGTTCCATCTGAAAGGTCCTCGCGCGCCTGTCCTCACGAAAAGGTTACGGGTGTAGCGTACACTGGCTGGCATTTCATTCAGACGCAAATGCGCACTCGCTAATTCACATTTTAAATTAATGGAATGAAAAATAGGGACAAATTTACAACAATAATAGAAGTTAACTGTTTTTTTGTGAAGTAGACTTATTTGAATAGTACTCTCTCTTACTTTCAGGCCTTATTAGACAGGCACCAAAGGGAAGTGGGGCGAAAATAATTAGTAATGTCTAAGGAAGTTTATACATCTGAAATTAAGTTGCAGATGTGCAGAAATCTTATTGGGGAAAATGCAAATATGCACTTTTAAGATTTGTTACATTTCTGTGCTTAAAATCTGGGCTGTAAATTGAAACGTCAAAATTTCCCAATAAAAATGATATCATGAGATTATGAAATATGTGCAACAGTGCATGCAGAGGTCTTAACAGTTTCCTAGTATGTTTAAAAATGAGCTTTCACAGAAAATCTGAGTGAAAATGTATTTTTTCTGTTTTTTTTAATTTTTCTTTCAACGTTTCTATCAACAAAGGCGTAGAAAACTTCAGTAGCCCAGTAAAGGCCCCTGTACACTGGGCCCAAGTTTCTCAGCTTAATCACAGCAGCCAGTCTGTGGTGTCCTTGAGACTTTCTTCTCTTTTGATGTATGATGACTTTAAAGGTTATCTCCACTGCTTCTAGTCTTGCCAGCCGTTTTGCTGTCGTAGCAACAGGCTACACACAAACAGTGCTGGTGGAAGCCAGACTATTTCATGTGACTCCATATCTGAAAGCTAGCAGTTGCTGTAAACCTTAAACAGCAGGGAATGTGAGACACGGGTCCTTTCATAATATAATTATTGAGACAGTCAACAAATCGAATGTTTGCTGCATTAACTCATTCACTTCCTGCTCTCGTAGTTTCTCTGAAGACTCATTAGCAAATACGCTGGCCAAAAAACGTCAGAACGAAACAACGACCAACCAAGCTCCCCAGAAAGGCGACACGGTCGCAAAGTTGTGAGAGAACGCTGTAAACGGGTCATAAAGGGAGCGGTAATCTCACATGGCTTCAGCCTGCCGTTTGGCACACGGCGGCCATCCTTCCCCTGTTTAGCTGAGATACATCTCAATTTGTCCGGCGCTTGGGCCGCCAGTGCAGCCGGAAGTGTGGGCCGCGGGGAGGACGTGGCTAAGCAGCAGCAGCACAAGACCTTGTTAAATTGATGAGCTGAGATCCGCTCTTACCTCACCATCTGGAATTCTAGTCTGGTGTTCTGCTGAAAAGCTGCTGACCCGGGACTCAACTCTTCCCCAACCCGGGGAAGAGGAACACGAGGAGAAGGGGGAAAAAAAAAAGAATCCCGTCATGTCGGCAGAAGTCACTGTGTCAAAGTCCTTTATGTTGCCATTAAACTGAAGAGGTCGGAATCAAGGGTCACTGTAGACTCTTGTGATGTGGATAAGCTCACAGCCTGAGGTACAGGGGCTCCAGCTAGCTCTAGTCTTACAAAATGTGTCACGAAACATTTTGCTTTCAACGTTCATTAAATTACTGTTAACTGAAGTATGGTTAAGATAGTGACTAATATATCAGTTTTAACATTCCTAAAATGAATAGGTTGTGGTATTTCTGTTTTAGCACAGGCGAAGGCCAACCTACATGACACACATTCTGGTCAGTTGGAGGACTTTGCTTTGTAAGTTTAATGCAACATTTTCTTGAGAAAACATTTTCTTGTGTAGATATGAGTGAACACAGGATCTCATCACATCATCCTCCCTCTGCTGAATTCCCTCAAATGCTCATAGACACACATGTGTGAGCACACACACACACACACACACACACACACACACACACACACACATCATATCACTTACTCCCGGCTATTTCTGCTCTCAAAAAGTACTATAGGTTCCACTGGGTTCTCCCAGGAGCTCAGAGACATGCTGTAGATGTCTAACGCTGCAGTTCAAAAACAACAGCGGAGAAAAGTAATGGCTCCCCTGGACATTCGAATGCATTTTTCCACTTAACAAACAACAAATTATCTGAAAAAAAAAACCCAGCAGCCTAGCTGACTTTTATCCGAGTGTTCCCCAGGCGTCAGCAAAGCACAGCGTTCCAGCTGACCCTGGAAATGTTTCGTTTTCCTAAACCCCACGGCTGCATCAAAGGGATGTGACTTCAAGGTAGAATCGCTAGCAGCTTCATTTACGCAGCGGGCTAATTGATGGCCCCTGCTCAACTTCCGCTTGCGTGATGAATCGTCGTGGGCCGTCCTAGGAGAGCGTTTAAAAGAAATGAAAAATGTTATTGTTCACCCATGACAACAGGGCTGCATAGGTCTGAGTATGAAGACCGCAGCACAGATGAACAGTTCTCACTTTAAGTAAAGATTTATTGTAAATGTGAGAAAAGTTGTGATTAAAAATCATCAGTAATAAAGTTAGCAGTGGTGAGGACAATGGACAATGAGTGTCACGGAGATAACAGCTCACAGAAGATACACGGCAAAAGCTTTGCAAACCACAGATGGTCAAATGAATCATCGTCGGCCTTATCAGTAGCGGCTTCAGTGAAACGCAGTCAATGTAACATCGCTTGACATGAAATTTCCGTCGTCTGCTTCAAAACAATGTCTCACTGTTCACGTTCTCGCTATCCAAGCACACACACACATACACACACACTCCCTTTTTACATACACGCACAGAGGTCCACGTACATACGCTGAAAATTTGTGATCAGCACCCACTGTGCAGTGTTAGCCGTGTCTCTTGATAGACTTCGGAGCAAACGGCTGCAGCGAATGGACAGAGAAGATAAAGGCTGATAGCAGGAGAAAGAGCGGGAAACACACGGGGCAGACGACTGGACCGTGGAGGCCCGCTCACTCCCTGCTGATACCAGCATTTCTCCGCTCGCAGCCGCACAGCCGGTCGACCAGAGACGTCCCACGCCCCCCCTGGACAAAACCGCAGGGCAGGTGTGTGGAGGAGCATCCGTGTCAGACCACGGGAAGACAGGAGAGTGATGTCATCACCACCACTGGCACAGAGAGAACGAGAGAGAGGAGTGGCCTTGAACCTCAGATATGCAGGAGCTTGTGTCCCTTTACAGTCAACCAAACAGAGCATGTAAAACTAGTGTGATGTACATAAGTATAACTTCAGTTTTAAAGTCTTGCCTCCAGTTGTTGTTAATTCTGTAATAGATTGTCACTCTCTTCATGTCACTAATGCTGTGGCATGTTAACCACGGAATTACCTCAAATACTTCAGAACTGCATTAACATATTTTGACAGTTTTGATATGGGGTCATTCCAGCATCCCTGGATTCACTTTTCTGCCTTAAGTTCCCATTCTGCTCCTTGACTGAGTCCTGCCCTTCCACTGCTTGACTGAGTCCTGCCCTTGCAGTGGTTCTCAAGGCAGTGAGAAGATGCTCTACAAAGAACATGTGCAGGTGGTAGTAGATTTATGAAGAACGATAGATAAGGCGAAGTCCAGGAATGCTCTGAGATTTGCTGAAATATTTAAAACACTGGCTCACCTTCAAACGTCTCAAAGGAGAGAAATTCAAGCGTGTGAGCGGATATGGGACGCCGTCCAGCATTAGCTAAACACAGTCTCTCAGAGAGATCAGGCAGAAGGGTGTCGGAGTGGTACCACCAGCTGCAGATCCATTCATTAATGCCCTTTGGTATGCTTGCGGTGCAAAAGCCTTGAACACCTGTGGGAATGAAAATGTTCAACATTTCACCCTAATTAGAAAGTACAAGGACGTTGAGTACCAAGGTCATCCAGCACACGAGCTCCTACAGCGTCTCCTCTCCTGACACCCGCCTTACTGCAGCTGAAGGTGCCATTATCTATTACTTCTATACATAATCTACTATATATACTATTGTTTTTAATGCTCTGTGATAGTTTTGGATCGCAGACACATGGTGAAAGCTTTGGACACTTTGTTCTACAAATAGCACACAATGGAACACTTAGAGAAATAGAGCCCTTGTATAATAAAAACTGAGACTTCTATATCCTAAGCACACGCTATCAATCTTGAGAGATGAAATTTTTCAGTCTCCACTCGAGTTTATGGGGAGGAAAAACTTTCGAGGGGCTGGCCGCACTCCAGGAGAGAGCAGAAATTATGTTTGGTCGGGACATTTTCTTCAAAGATAGTATCTCGATGTTTGAACGGCGCTGCATCGGTTTAGTAGGGATCGAATACCAGGCCTGCAAATCACTACAAAGAGCTTATCTTCTGCCAGACCCCAAGAGCTGAACTCCATGGCTGTACTACACGTCAAGCCCGAAACTGCGGTGGGATCTGAATCTGGAAATAATAAATGCAGAGGGCGGGTTGCTTTGATAAAAAGTCAGAAAACGTTACTGTGTTTAAACTGGGAACAGCGGCATCAAGGACGAGGGGTCAGTGAGGTTCGCGGGGTCAGGCCACCGTTTGAGTGCCTCTGTGATGTTTGTCGAAAGTGTAGCAATAGCACAGCGTGTCAGGTGAGCGTGTGTGAAAGCCACCGTTGTTATATACCACCCCGTGGACCACACTGCCACGGGCTCAGCAGAATTCAAGGAGACATTTTGTTCATCCACGTCATCAGAATGTTCTTAACACTTGACACCATCTTTAAAGCTCAGCAGTTAAAAGTGCTAATGGCATGGTTTTAGTGCAGTGAAGTTTATAAGGCCTGTCTTACCAGATCATTTGGCAAAAAAAAACAACAAGAGTACAGTTACTTGAAGAGAGATGTCTCTGGCGGTGTCTGGGTTCACCGGCTGGTCAACAAGAGGGGCTTTCCACAGGGAAGACGGAGCTGGATGATATCATTACGCACCACTTAAAACTTCAATCAGGATGTGCAGAAGCAGCGGTGTGGTCACATAAGGACTCGTGCCGAGTCTGCTGACAGAACATCTCTGTCCGCTCACCTACTGCGAACTGCTCTGTTGTCCAAAACAAACTAAACAACGAACGTGTAAGCCGCATCGTGACATTATCAAGGTACAAAGGGACGAATGTACTTTTCAAATGCGCTGCAGATTTTTTCACACTACATCAATCAAAATTTGCTTCCGCCAAGCACAGTAAATTACCTATCGTAGAGACTGCAATAGTTCGTTTGTTTTAGGGGTCACAAGTGAGTAACTGTTCAGATGAGAGATATAAAATAACCACGTTCTGATACGGCCTTTAAAAGAGCCCCCCCCCTTTGGCCCTGGACCCCGCACTGTCGTTCTTGCAGCTGAGCGCTGTGGTGTGAGAGTCAGTGAGAGCTCACTATGTAAACACCACTCGGTGACTAGAAAGTGATCCATCAATGTGACCTGCCATTGTAATGCACCTAAGACTGATTAAGTCAAAGCCAGTTTAAATCATTTGAATTCCTGCTGTGCCTTGGCCCGGCTTGCTCTCCAGATTAAGATGAAAAGGCAGACACATTCCTTGTTTGATAATTAATGATGTAACTGTTATTGATGACTGTGCAATGGTTGAAAACTTACTTTTGACCTAATCATATCTGAATAATGCTATTTACTGTATATTCTTATTTTGAAGAGATATTGTAACATCTCAGGGTTGTTTTATTTTTCTTTTGCATCAATGCGTGCTTGAGAAGCAAGTCTTTTCAAACAATGCAGAAACTCTGCTTTCTAAGAGGAAGTCATAAATTGTCATTGCAAACCTGATCTGAATCATAACTGAAATAAACAAAGCGTAAGGAAACTAAACCTTTGTTATCCCTAAAGAACGATGGAAAGATTTGGACAGTGGCACTGTGAAGCCAGGAATGGAACTGATTTCAATCTGATGACCTTTGACCTCATTTTTCCTGTAATCTGGCAGGTCATTACAGGGTGCACCACTGGTCGTTAATCTAGCAGTAAGTGATAAATACACATCAATGTTTCCTGTTGAAAATCTAAAAACTTGGACAAGATAGATTTCCACAAACACACAGACTCACACACAAAAATTGCTTCTTTATATAGCAACTATGATGACCAAACTTTTTCAGAAAGATCAGTCAGAAGGAAAGGCTGAAATGGGGGGGAAAAAGTTATAGAAGAAACAGCAGAAGAAAATGACCCAACGGGAAGTAGATCAAGTTAAACTTCGTCGTAAATTTGGCAGATGAGAGATCGGCTTTTATTAATCGGCGTTGGAAGGGAAATGCGACCACATGCGTGACGGACTAACTCAACTCCACAGGAGTCAGGCAAGCAAAGGTGCGAGTGTCAGCATCATAACCAGTGTTATGAAACGCTGGTTTCATAAGCCACGGTGAAATCTCAACAGAGGGCACCTGCTCAGTGGCTGCACAGGGCTGAGGCCCCGGGGCAGAAACAGGCTGTGTCCTCTGCAGTAGTGGAGGCGTGCTGACACACAGGTTCATCCTGTGACTTTAATATAATCTTTAATAATCTTTAGTCCCAGGAACCTAGAGAAGGCACCGAGTGAGACATGAATGTGCCCACCGTGATAATCATTGGTTCACCATCCCTGTACACTAAGACCTACAAAATGAACTCTAAGGTTTTGTTTTATATTTTATGAAGGCCAAGTTTGTATAAACAAGCTCGTGTTTTTATAACCAACCAAAAAAAGAGGGGAGTATGAACAAAAAAATGTGTTTCTCGAAAAACACTAGAGGACAAAGCTAGAAAGCAGAGTGAACCCCAGGTTTAGTGGAGAGACAGAGGGGCCAGCTCTAGGATGGAAGCAGTCATGGGTCGCTGGCTAAGATTAATGGTGCATGTCATTGGGGCTTCGTATTGCAACCTCCAGCTCTGTCTCGTTTGCTCTGGCTAACAGAGACGCCCATCACTTAAGTATCAAAAACAGTGATGCTGAAAACAACGGCAGCAGCTTTAACTCGTGAGTCAGTGGTGAGAAAGCACAGCCCTGTGGACTCAGATCAGAGTAATAACCACAGGTGCTAAGGAGCGATACTAAAGAACTCTTTACTGACAATGATTTTACATTCACATATTACTACTTATAGACAGGCTTGAAAGGATATTTTTGTGCAATATTAACACTTTTAGGTGAGTTAGCATTATATATCCAGTGAGTTAAATGTTTCTTTAAAAGGAGCAATAATGGTTAAAGTGACCCAGAACAAGAAAATACATAAAGAGTTTATGAACACTAACTATGGAACATAAAAATGGACAAACGCTGCTTCCCTTCAGAAACACCAGTCTGTAAATCTGTCAATGTTATGACATGGTGCAACATGCCTGGAAGGTTCTAATCTCCTTTCCCTTCAACTGGGCATGTTCTATAGTCTTCAGTATCTGATGACTTTACTGATGGCATTACTTTAAAACAGGAAGACCCCAGCCATCTTTTTGACCCTGTAAAAGTTCGAAACGAAATACATTTGTTGCTTAATGCATCTCAGCATGTCACTCATTGGCGGTGATTTAGGGCGCTCGGAGGTGGAAGCCGCCCCTCGGCTTGGAGCTCACGGGGCAGTTTTACAAGATCCCCTGGAGTACATGAGCGCTCTCCATCATCCAGCTGGGACATCCTGCCGCGCGAGACTTACGGCCCAGCCCTTCAGCGGGGACTTGGCTAATGCCGGACGGCTTTGGGGTTCCCTTCTGTTCAGTAACAGCTGAAATGGTTCATCTTTTAGAGTGCACGTCGCTGCTCATAGATATATAGGCAGCGGGGACGCACCTCACTTACGGGGGAGTAGCGTGTACCCATGTGATGGTTCCTAACCTTTGCAGAATTGGAAACGTATGGAGCTGCCGTGGTGGTCTTCCAGGAGTATAATTCAATCGAAAGGGTCATCTGCCGAGTAATCGTCTGCCTTCACTTACTTTCGTGTTTTTTGCTGTTAGGATTTGCACGAGGATGCGCGGTATTGTTAAGATGAATAACTGGTTGAAAGAGAAAGGAACGGGTTTGGGCTAACTTAGGGCCTTATGAATGATGTGGACGGTGAACTTTAAACTGCAGCGGCCTTTGACAGTAGTGGGCAGGCAGGAATTTTCTTCTCTCAGTGAGAAGGAAAATGAGAAGGCCAGAGTGGAGGTGATTCACAGTGTGATGAAGGAGAGCAAGAGTATGCTTCTTCATTTACAATGACAGGGGCCGGCCAAAAAATAAAAATAACCAAAAGAAGCGCGGATTCATCCAAGTGTATTGGTGTCCTGTTCAATCCCAGTTGTGTCCCTTCCATTTAATTTTATTCAGAATTGGGTGTTAATTAAAAATTCTTAATCAGTAGAATAATAGTAATAAAGTTTCTCATACTGTTTGTAAAATCTCACAATGCAGTTCAGGGTAAAGTTTGGATTTCCATGTTCTGAATTTGTGTGGATCTTGGTAATTTATCTGCATGTATACGTGTGTGTTTTGTTAATCCACCCCAGCCTAGTCTTGGCACCCCTGCACCGTTCCCCTGGTCTGCAGCGTGCGTGTTATTCTAGTGTTAAATGAACACTCAGGGTCCAGCGGAGACCACGGGGGGCCTGGCTCATTTACTGTGGCAGTCAGGACACAGTGATGGAATGCAAATGTCAGCGTGCTCTTTATTTACGCACTATATAAAACTGACTAGTAATTAACACCGGGGTTCCTCCCGCGCTGAAGTGTAATTGACTGTTGCAAAGGACCGCCACCATATTCCGGAGTGTGTATTAAAATTACGCCTTCCATATTGACTACTCCCTCTTAAGGATAAGGGTCAGCAATGCTGGCACAAGCACTGAAACACATCAGACTTCTTTATGAGGACATTAACATTTTGACATATTAATAATGAGTAAGTGTATTAAGCAGGGCTGGAGAGAGACCTTGTGCCATGCTCAGGAGGGGCACATTTTCTTTCTGCTGTGTGGTTTTAATACCGTGCAGGACAATTGTTTTGCTGGGCACTTTAAACTGCTAAATCTAAAGAAAGAGTGCATCTTATCCAGCAATAAGGTGGTCTTATCCAGCAATAAGGTGGTGCCTCATACACGGATCAACTTCAGTTTACTATAGCTCAAACAATAGTCTGGGTTATAGACATGTGGACACACATCTACCACCCCATAAAAATTGCCAAAACAAAATAACAATAATAATAACAACAAAAAACAGGAATATAACAGAGAAAAATTATTAAATATTATCCCACATTTTATAGTTCTTGCTCATTTTTAGAGTGTAAACGCTTCAGTGAAATTCACGACTGCTGATTACACAACATAAACTACCTCACTAGTAGTACCGTAGAGAACACACTTTGTCGTCTGTATCGCCCTAACATGTGTCCATATGGCATAAACAGCCTCCTTATTGAGAACATAAACTTAATGAGAGAATAATTAGCATTTGTTAATTTATCTTGGTGTGTTAATTGATTCTTGTTACTTGTATATTTTAATTAACTCAAGTTATAATCAGTTTGTGTTTGGAATGCAAATTAATTGTTTGCCAATTAGATGTCCTTAGAGGAAAAGACAAACCATCCACAGAGTAATTAGTGTTAATTGGCTTTAAAACTGTAATTAGCATGGTTTATGGGAAGTAGTCAGTTTGTTTGTCAATAAGGTAAGGAACACAGCACGGAGCAAAAGACACATGAGGCAGGCATCCTTCTGGCTCTGAAATAAGACTAAATTTAAGTTCCATTAACCTTATTCCATCATAGAATATATGATAAGACAAAAACAAAACAAAAAAAATTTTTTTTTAAAGGGAACAAACCAAACAAAAAAGTCAAAACAAAACCAAATACTCTAACAAACACATATTGCATATGTTATCTAAGTATGATGGTATTATCTCAAACAATATTTAAGCAGAGGCAAAGCACTTAATCTTTCAACACCTCAGATTCATCTGTCCTACATCTTTTTGGTGGTTTGAGCCCTTCAGAGGCGAGAAACTGGTCGATCTTGGCGATCTGGGCCCTGATGTCAGAGTGCGAGTGGTGCTCTTTCTCTCGAGATGTGGGAGTAGTTTGCTCACGCGCGGTCCTGGCCACGTCCCTCCGGCCGTGGAGCTCAGCACAGTGAGGAGGAGTGCGGTCCTGCTTCAGAGCTCTGCCCCCAGGCCGAGCCACGGGGCTGACTGGCTGAGACGAACCAAAAGAGATGGCAACTCTGCTGTCCTACGGAGACAAACGAGAACAGCCGCGAAAGTGGAATAGCGCTAATCTCATTTTTATTCTGCTGGCTGAAGTGTTAATAAACAGAGCTCACGATTCTAGTTTGTGAATCATTTTAGACCAATATTCTCCTCTGCTGATGAAGTTCTAAAATTGAAGATTTTGTACACTAGACTAGTTTAGTTTAAATCACCATTACGTGGCCATGCTACTGTATTATGCTGGTAATATGATATAGATGGCATTCTGGTTGCTAAGGAATTATACATTTATGAATTTACATAGGAATTATAAATGTATGAATAATTGTCTTTGTTTTGCAAAAAACAAATTTAAAAATTATTATCAGACATCACTAATTTGATCTAATAATCACTAATAAAATAAAAGATGAGATTACTATTTCCTAGACAATTTGGAAATGTTTGGCTGCAATCTCTCAATGCCATTATATTTGTGAAATACAAGTTCTAGGGTTATAGAGAGAGATAAGCTGGTAATTCAAATAGCCAAATTTAAAGCACAAAAACCAATATAGATTCTGAGCTTTTAAGGTATGAGGACTGAAAAGACCCTTTATAAACGTTTTTAAAAGACCCCTTTATGAAAAGACCCTTTTATGAAATAAAGGTTTGAAATAAAGGTGACCAAAATGTATAATAAATGTCACTAAATAAATGGTAAAGGTAAAGCTATAAAATTGAAAAAAACATTTTAAATATGTAAAAGAAATGTAAAAATATACAAAATCTTAATTCCCGTTTGTCTTAAAAGACAGAAGATGATTTTAAAAGGAAAGCCGGAACAATATACTGAATGCACACCAAAATAAAACAAACATTTAATAATAAGCAGGGCTCCAGGATAGGGAGTGATCCTGTAAGAAAGTCCTAAAATACACCACCCAGATGAACGCCCCAACATGAAGGTTACAGACTCTTTAGATTCCACGCGGTCTGTGCGGCGCTGCCTGTTGAGTCTCTACTCTCCCTGGACCTGGGCTATGTGTCAGTGATTTATGATCTGTGACTTTACCCTGCCGTTTTCTATCAACCTTTCATTGAGAAAAATGCTACCATTTCACCCTGATGAAATACATTTGGGAATGAAAGTTGTCTTAAAGCCTTCATGTGTTTTGGGGGGTGCTGTGAGCCTAATAAGTCAGTTTACCGTAGCCTTCTGTCTACACACTGGTGAAACTTACTTTTTCAGCTGAGATGTCAGAACACGCTTGCTTGATTGCATTCCTTTCCCCATGCCAATCACTCTCTTGGTCAGAACTGATGCTTGACTTGTTAGAAGTCAGAGAAAGTACTGTAGTACCTTAGTGACAAGAAGTAAACTGCTTATTATTCTGGGATAGATTTTCAGAGACTACCAACACAGTGGAAATGTTCATAATTCTAGCTGGATGTATTTACCTTTGTTTCTTTGTTTGTGAAATAAGGGGGTGTACAAAGGTTCATGAACCTCCTGAACGCCAGGGGGCGGTGTAGGTTTCTGTGCCAAAGCAGAAGAATTTGGAGATGCTAAAAAATTAAGTTTGGGCTCCCTTGACGAAACATCTGCTGCCGTTTTTGTGCATTTCAATTGTGCGTTCACCGTTTCTTTTGGATTCATGCTCAGCTTATGAGATGCTCTGTAAATTGAGCTGTCAACAACATAAGAAGGTTCTATACCAGGGATCTGCTTTTGTGAGTCATACAGATGTTCACTTGGTTTTGTGAGTGTGGGACTGGGTAAAGAGCTTCCGTGTGGGACTGTGCCCCGGGGACAGGGAGACACGCCTGTATGCTGCTCACTTGAGGTTTGTCCAGATACTGTAGCGCAGTTACCTGCCGTTCTGCTTTCAATCAGAGTGTCTGCTAAATTGGGGATGTAAGCTATAGTGCTTTGAGAGAATGATCCAGGAGGGGCTGCAGAGATGTTCGGCTCAGTTCCCACAACTGACTCTGCTTCAGTCATCCCAACATGGCTGCTTGTATCTTCCAAGGCTTGCTGTTGAATAGAGCGTCCACAATTTAACAAAGGGTCCTTTGGAGACTGCAACAGCCGATCTGCGGAGTTTCTACAGTGTGCGCCAGGAACTGAGGCAGATCTAGGCAAAACCCTCACGTGGAGAGTATCTGAATGCTGGGGAGTGCTTTGCTGCAGTGGACTTAAACAGGCTGCATCCAACTCTTCGTGTGTCACTGGATTCTGGCGATGTGGACCCATGTCTTGTAGTACTGGGTTTGTGGTACTTTCTTCAGTGACGGCTGGCCTTTCTGCACAAGTTTCACCCTCCTCTGGGGAGACACTCAGAAGTCTGCTGGTTTCAGGTTCTGTGATCGTGGGTTCAACCTTTTTCCAGTCAATGTCCTGAGATGCCTTGGATGTGTGTTTATCTGATGTCTTATGCTCTAGCATTTCAGAGACACCCAGACTCAGTGCCTCTGGCCCAGCCCTAGTTTCAGACATCATTGGGTCACTGGCCACGCCATAAACAGACCTGGTTTCAGGATCTGATAGCTTGGCAAGGCAACCATCTGTGTAGCTTCGCACATCATTTGAAGGGCAGTCGTTATCAAACGTGGTGCAGACTGGTACACTTTTACCAACGCTAGCCTCCTGTCTGACAGCTGGATCTTTCTGTTGACTTGTGGTGAGCCTATCAGCTGTGTTTCCACTCTCCCCCATCACCGATAGTTCAGGGTCTTGTGAAGACAGAGGCACATTTCTATCTGTCTGCGAACCAACGTTAACCTCGCCGTTTGCTCCACGAAAGCACTCATATTCTGCTGCTTCTTGACACTCGACAGTCCTTTCATCTATGCAAGGAAATTAAATTCATGCATCATTACCGGTTGAAAAATAAGAGGTACAGGTAAGCTTTCTTGATTAACATATTCTGTCAGCCCAGGAACCCACTCCCCCCTACATCACGTCATTCTGTGCAAAAATATTAGTTTTAACACCAGCCAGCTTGGCCAGAGAACAGAAGGCTGCATTCCTCTCACCTGGAATGTCTTCAGTCTCTTTGCAGTATCTCATTTGTTCGAAGCTGTTTTGAGGACTAACTTCACGGTCTTCAGTATCTAAAGACGCATCCTTACAACTGCCTGCTATATCCAGATGGATGTGACACTTTAGGCTGCTAGGAGATTGCCTTTGAATGTTGAAGTTGTCCCTCATGCCATTCTGGAATCAAGAGTCCATAATAACATATTTTGTTGGATAAATAATCGCAGCAAAATTCTAAGAAAATGAAACCATCACAGTACATAGTTCTAAAATGAGTCACTGTTCTAAACTCCTTTTAAACTGTAACTTTTTGTATTAAGGAAAGAAAATTGACTAACAAATCAGTCTGTCTTAGCATAATTAGTCGGACAGACTTAAATTTCTTTGATACTTAAAATTAGCATGAACCTTAATTTCTTAAACCTTCCAAAGACGTGCAATAATAATGTTTAGTGCTTAAATGTTTGTCAATACAAGTTACATTTGTAAATTTTTACTGCCTATATAGACAAAAAAAATTTAAGCACTAAAACTATTTTCATAATAATAAATAACGGTCATTTTGACCTTGATGATAGCGTACATGTGTATGTTTCTACCTCTAGGTTTTGAACATGTGTAGTTTGGTGCATGGCACAAGCAGACAGCTGGTGGTGTTTCTCATGCAGATCATCGTATGCCTCTCTGAGGGCTTTCAGCTCTTCCTGGTCAGTCTGCATCTTTGCACGCAGCACCTGCATCTATATGACAAACACAACAAGCCGAGATCCAACATCTGATGCAGCTTAACTCTGTAGGGAGAGATCTTCTATGAAGAAAAAAAAAAAAGAATAAGATAATAACTTTTCCTGCAGTTTAACAAGCACAGAAAGCCAGTGGGTGACACTGCAAAGCCAACAATAAAACATTTTATTGCTCAGGCCTTTTTTTGGTTAACTTTTTTTTAACCTTATTTTCAAATAAGGTTTTACATAGTTTTTTAGTAGAATATTAAAGCAGAATGACCTCTTTCTCCAAAGTGGTTTGGGAATGTTTGTACTCTTCTATCTGCTGCACAAGCTCATCCCCTTTGTCTTGCCCCCTCTTCTGAATCATTTCATGTTCACATTTAAAGACCTGCAATTAAATTAATCACCCAGAAAATTTTTAATGCAATAATAAATTTTTATGTGTTTATTCATCCTGGACAGAAGGTCCTAAACGGACAGAGAGGCACATACAAATCAGAAGAGTTTTGTCACGTTAATAATAGTTTTAATCAAGGAGTAAATATGTGAATTAAACTGAGGCATGGTGGCTATAAAATAGCAGAGGCCATAAAGAGAAAGTAAACACACTTGCTATTATTGAGTTGCAACGCTTCCTAAATGTGAAAATGTGATTAACACCCCCCTCAATCATCTTTATGAGCTGCTGGTTCTTTATTTTTGATCTTATATAAATTTGAACCATTACCACTTTAAAGCAAACTAAAATAAAAGGCAAATGGCAGTTTACGTTTCAGAATAGTGTCACAGAAGATAGAAGCGTTACTGAAATAAATCTGTGATTTTGTACCAACATCCAGTGGTTAGATTTTCTTAGTTATTGATTTTGTTTCTTGAAGTATTTTATCTGCTGCATAAATCTAACTCGTCATGTCACTAACTCAAGTTGATGTTCCAATTTGTAAATCATCTGTATAATTTTACGAATGTATGATACATAAAAATGTAGAAAGCAAAATGAAAGCACAATTAAACAAAGAAGAAGAAACTATATGTTCTGAATTGTATAAGTTTACACACAAAGAATTACAATTAGCAGACACACACAAGCTGAGCTGACCCAGACTGATGGTGTTTGAGGGAGACTGACCTGGAACTCCTCTGTGTGTCTAAAGAGCTGCTGTTCAGTTCGACTCAGAGCCTGAGACTCAGTCTGCAGCAAGGACTGGGCATGCTGGAGGGAGCTCAACAACTCCTGACACACACACACACACACACACACAAACACACACAGACGCACAAGCAGACACACACACAGACGCACAAGCAGACACACACTCATACTCGCACGCGCTCACACAGACAGACAGACGGATGGACGCACACGCACAGACACACACTCAGACACGCACACGCACGCACGCACGCACACACACACACACAGACAGACAAGCAGACACACTCAGACACGCACGTGCGTACGCAGACACGCACATGCACGCACACACACACACGCACACACACACACACACACACACACACACACACACACACACACACACACACACACACACACACACTACTGAGTGAGATGTATTACCAGCTTAAGGCCAGGATTACTGAGCAATGTTACCACTGTTTTTTTTTACCACCAAATTTTTTACAGCATGCAAAAGAGGTAAGACCAGCAAGAGAGTGAAGAAAGAGCCACGATATCAATTTCTGCTGTATTTTCCCTGTCAGAGCTTGAAATATGATTTTTGTATACTTTTCAGGAACTGCCCCTGTAAAAACAGCCAGCAGTAATTCAGAGTTAATAAACTTACCTGCCTATGTGTCCTTTCAACAGCAATTTCATTTGTGAGTTTCTTATTCAGTTCTGTCTCCTAAATGAAATGAAAAGAAAATGTTAGGCTACACTACTCGTGTTCTTCTATTCATTTCTGAGAAGATGCTTATAGACAAGGAAAGAAACACTACCACAGTCAGCCTTTGCTGAAGCTCCTGCAAGTGTTGGTCTTTCAGGATCTGATGAGAACTTTCCTCTCCAGGTCTGCAGACGGACAAGACTTTGCATTTGACCAGCTCACTGTTAAGCCTCTGCACATCCTACAAGAGATTCAATGAGTTTGCATTTGATCAGGCTGTGAAATATTCAGCATGTTAAATATTCAGTAATCAGTGCACTAACATTGGTGTTATGCACTGAAATCCATGCACTGAAAAATTATAATTAATAAAAAAATTAATTGAATGTCACCGTTTTCAAGGCCACGATTGTAGATTCTTGTTTTTTAATGAAGGACGTAAATTTCTTGTTTAGCCGCATTGCCGCCTCCACTTTAAACAACAACAAACAACACATTCAAAATTTGTATGGTTTTACTATATGTATGTTCTATTTTGAATATACTAGAACTTCTGTTTATGTATTATAGAACATGTCAGACTAATGACTAATGTCAGATAAATGGCTGCCCTAAAAACAATGCCTACATCACTGCTTTATATAAATATTGATACTGCTGTTTGGAAATGGCAGATAATTATGTTTACTATTCCCTCTACTCAACATAAACCTTATTTGAACATGGGGTAATGACTAAACATGACTAAAGTGGACTGCTACCATTTACCAGTAGTGGAATTCACTAAATACTCCAGACTGATCTAGGATGCAATCGTCTTCAATAAAACAACCCTAAGCCAGTAATCTCAGCCTAACTCCTTGCTATATGCACTCTGAAGCTGAACCAAACTTTAATATCTGGACTTTGGAGACAGACCTATTAATACAGCATTTGACAAAGACAACCAGCCCGTGTGGTTCTGGCGTACCGTTCTGCTCGAGTTTGTCATGGGCCTGTTTCACCACGGCACACTGTTTCGATACGGCCCCAAAACGCTTCTCCACCTCTCCCAGCTGTGTCAAATGTCTTTCTTTCACTTGTGTGTGGAGCTGCAGCTTCTGCTCCTGCAAAGCATCTACACCCTTTAGTAACATTCATCTGTTATGGTAAAACATCTACACTGTCCTTCACCCTTTAGTAACATTCATCTGTTATGGTAAAACATCTACACTGTCCTTCACCCTTTAGTAACATTCATCTGTTATGGTAAAACTGTGTGTTTGTGTATTGGAGGGTGTGGGAGAGTAATAAGTGCAGTTTAGGGTTCCAGTGTGCGCATATACTTTCATCTTCAGCATCTCTGACCAAAAGCACTCACTCATGGTCAGTTTTCCCTCCTCTTCCATGTAACTACTCATTCACAAATGAAAGGCACAAATATCTGAGTTTGATTAATAAGAGCCATGCCGGTTTGTCTCTCTGGGTCTGAAGAACTTTGTTTAACATCCTGGCTGAGTACTTCTTCTCCCTGTCAGATAGGTATTTCTCTAACACACATGCCTGAGGTGTTTTTATGTGGATTCCCCCCTTTGTCGTTACTGTTTGACTGTCTGTATCGAACAGATTTTCTCCCCGTCACTTGAAAGGTTAAGCAGAGCAAAGATTCGATATAAAGTATTTTAATAGCGGTATTTTCTCTGCTGCACTGGCAATTCAAGTGTCACACGCACACACTCCCTATCCGTTACTCCTGACGAGCCGCACTCTCCTCCTCTCATCCTCCTCTTTAATACCTCCCTCTCCCACCAGCTTCTGTCAACAATTTATATAATTGGAAATCCTTACCAGCTCGCCTAATTTCTTCTCCAAACTGTACTTGAACAACTGTAAAATGGTAGTGAGAGAAACAAAAATGCTGATATTGTTCAACATGAGTTGAAAGTTACAAAACCGTGTTGACTAAATTGAGTAATTAGATGAGTGGCTGTTTACCCAAATTTACAATATGCAAGAATTAGTCCATAAGCAGAATGCATTATTAAACTTGACATAAAAATTCACACTTGACTTCAGTTACTGTTCAAACACACACCAGAGCCCACTTTAACTGTAATGATCTTACAGCACTACCAAGGCAAGCACATAAGGCGCATTAATGCTGAGTCGGATGAGTGAACAGAGGGCGTGATGAACCGTACAGGAACGCGTATATCACCAATGTTGCGTCATCTTCCTGACAAGACCAAATAGACCTACACAGCCCCCCACTCAAAAGGTCATCCATGAGATGAATTTTCCCACTGTTGACTTATATTTCCCAAAAGAGATACTACAAAGAGACAGAAAGAGGGCTTTCCGGTAGACAAAATAGAGCATGTCCCCTATAGTACTAAAGGGTAGATTATACCTGCAACAACTTCAGTTCTTCTTTCAGACTCGTTATCTCTTTGTCCTTCATTTCAGCGCTCAGCTGGTGCTTCCCCTTCCACATGCATTAGCATACCATTAGTCACATTAGAGATAATTTGCATATTGCAATATTTTGTGCAATTATATACAACATTAGCGAAGCATTAGATGGGGGAGGGAGGGGGGAAAAACTACCTTCTCTCCTTCAATTCCTCTGAGCTGTTCCTGAAACTTGACATTGTAGAAGCATATTTACCTTGTGTATTCATTGTACTGTACCACAACTAGCATGATGAACACAAAACTTCTGTTCTGGCGTAGGGAAGCAGGAATCGTAAGGGAATAATTCAGACCATTTTCGGAAATGAGGATAAGGATTCTACCTGCTTTTTAAGTGCAGCGGTGGATTCGGAATGTTCCTTTGTCATTTTATCAATCTGACTTCGCAACGACTCCTGAAAATGACAAACAATCTAATCATACCTAAATATTCAAAGGGCTGCAATGATGTATGTTAATTTGATTCTTATGGTGTCCACACTGTTCAAAGGACACACACCGTCTGCCACTCTAGTTCTTGCTTCTCCAGCACCAGTTTACAGATCTGAGCTTCATATCGCATTTCAGCATCCTGCATGCAAATTAAGAAATGGACATTCTGAATTAGTGAGCTTCTGCAAAGTTGACACTGACACTTGATCAGTTAACAATGAACATTTGAAAATTTAGGAAATCAGGAAATGCCAAAAACCTCTTAAAAATAAATAAATAAAACAGAAATAATTAAATCCCACAAATATCAACATCAACATCAGTCCAGAAGACTACAATGTTAGGCAAAACATCCTGGTAGAAGGCCCAAGAAATACACACACACACACACACAAATCATGTTTTAATGGCTTGTGCAGCATGTTTGGAAAACCACTGGTGCATTAAAGAGGCTCTCCGATCACAAAGACTTTCTCATCCTCCAGTAAAGGTAAAAGTCAATGGGTTTCTACGTAGGGACTTTTTATATGTATGTGGGAGTTTATTTATCAGTACCCATTAAAGTGCGCTACCAGCATAGCAAACTCAAAAATGCACACTAGATAAAGCTGTTACCTACTGGCAAAGGGACAATAAATTCAAGAGATTTTGCCCAGAAAAAGGACATTAAGAGTTGGTAATCCATGTAAATTTGAAGACTGGAGCTGATTTACTAGATGAAAACAAATAAAGTGAAACAGAGAAAAATAGACTCAAGACACCCCAAAACCCCCAGACAGCCTGTATGACTTGTTACTATCCTAAACGACTGACGTCCCACAGTCTACTTTCAAACTGGGCCATTCTGTTTGGCTCCTAGTAAAACAAAGCATCATCAACCTCTAAATTTAGCTATCGTAACAGAACCTATTTTTATACTTTGAACTTTTATAATGTACATTAAAAGATGCATGATGGTATTCAGCTGAGTACCACAAACTCAACAGACTGCCCTCCACCTTAACCTTCAGCCTGATAAACTAGAGAACTACAAAGTGTTAGTTTAATGGCGTCCCTGAGGAGTGGACTGATTTAATGTCTTTTTCTCCACCAGAATGATAATAACAATAAAAGAAGAGAAGACCCAATACTTCGGTTTTGGTCCTACAACCTTTACGTGTCCAGTGTCAGGTTTTAAGTGCTCGCTGCACTTTAAGTGCTCACAGTGGTTTTACAATTGCAGGGACGTGAATTTGTCGGGTCCTGCTCGCATGACCCCGTGCTGATGTAGATGTGTATACTGATGGCTCGTGTCCAAATGGCCAAGAAGTGCTGTTAGCTTCCTCATCCAAAAACCCATAATACTCCCCCCATGAAATTACACTGTGAGGGTCTTCTTGACTTGGCCGAATATAGCCATCATACCACAAGGCTAATAACAGACTCACAAACTAACGGCACAAGTATATCACTCTAGATCACTTCTGGTTCTGATATCTCAGTGTATGTCTCATATAAAAATTAGTTATAATAGCAATAGCAATATAACAACACAATTAGCTTAACTATTCGTTTAATATCCTAACTATATTAAATCTTCATTTTTATTTATTTTTTAATGTACCCTTTACACTCAATATCCCTTTGGGAACGCAACCACAGCTTGAGTTTGTCTTTATTCTTAGTCACTGAACTACTAACAACCTCTCCCTGTATGTATCTAAAAACTATGTGTATGTGTGTGTATCTGTAAGGCTGCAGCTTCTACTAATACTACTATAGTTGCTTTCAGCAATGATCCGTAAGCAGTGATCATACCCGGTGAATATGCAGTTCCTCCACAGCCTCATGGAGACTAGACTTAAACTCCAGGAGCTGGACTGAAATGATTCCACTGCAACTTTCATGGGTAGTGTCTGGTGACCTCAGTTCACAGTTAGCACCTGCACCCTCAATCTGAAAGAGCATTTTCTTAATGTGCATAATTATTATGCTTCAATATGCTAATTTAAATGTATGAGATATATATATATATATATATATATATATATATATATATATATATATATATATATATATATATATATCTATCTGATGAGGTATGTTTCTAAGTACCATGGATCCAAGATAGAGTTTTTCAGTGTTAGTGTCCATGTGGTGGTGATCTCCTGTGAAAACAAAAATCCAAACAGGTTACACCAAATACTAAAGATCCTCATTCAAAACCAGCCACGGCCATCAGCGGTGCAATGAGGTGCCGACACTACAGCTCTGGCACCAGTCTGGGTGGAGCGGACTCTCTCTAACCCATCAAGGCAAAAAATAATGCCAGGCTAAGAACATAACAGGGGTCAGGGCCATAAAACTAAATGGACAGATTGCACTGTCATGGGCTAGAATTATATAAGATATTTAATTTGACCTGCAGTTGGTCCTGTCTCCCCACTGTGCCTGCCTTCAGAAGTGGGAGGTCTTCACTTTGCCTGACACTTTAATAGAAGAGTCGCTTCTCTCCATTTAGATGGTGTCGTTATCAATCATGTGCACGAATTAAATGATCCTCTTAGAATTTGCTACTATCACAGATGACCTAGGGGGCCAATGTCTTTGTTTGCTTCTTCACTGATTCACTTCAGCAGATATTAAACAATTTTATAAGCCATGAAAGACAAAATCAAAAGGACACCATCCATAAAATGGGATAATTTCCTGCCTACAGTCTGTATTACCTTCAGTGAACTATTTTATAATGGCTGCTATGAAGAAGACAGCAGTGGTCAGGGACTTTGGGAGCCAACTGCAGAAGGGAAGTCTTTAAAAGCAAATGTGTGACCTGGGAGTCCATGTCACATCACGTTTGCCTTTTTTGTGTCAAAGTCAATCAGAGTTTGGAGACAGAAACATTGACCCTTTTAATACAAGTGACTACTACCCCAGAACGGTATGGCCTAGACACCAAAGCCTGTCTTAGAGACAACATACTAACTCTGTATGAAGTAGGGCTGGCCCGAATAGCGTTTTTTGAGCTCCGGATATTCGGCACTGATTCGAAGCGAATATTCGAAGCTTCGTTTTTAAATAAGACGGATTAAAAACAAATTATATTAAGAATATAAAATACTTTCTAAAACGGGTCAGAAACTGGCGGACCGCGGTCCGGATCCGGACCCGAACGCAGTCCTGTCCGGACCCAATCTCATTCCTGATTTACTGGATACGGAAATGCCATCCCATCCGGACCCAGAATAAATTGTTAAAAATATTTCTTAATTTTGACGGGAGAATTCATTTTAAACCGGAGCATTTATTTCACCGCTATTGAAAATATTGAAAATAGCGCTGAACTCCGTCACGAGTGTTACGTCCCCCGGACCGCAGGCCAGAGCTATCTGCCAAATTTGGCCCGCAGAACAATATAGTTGATTAACCCTGTTCTAAACAAATGAACTTTTTTATATTGAGCTTATAGCTTAAGTGCAAAACCACAAAAAACAGCTATTTAGCTACGCACTGCACATCATTAAACTGAAATCGGCCAACAACAACACAATTTACAATGACTTTCGTCCACTGTAATATAATTAACAATGTTTAAGAATATAAAATACTTTCTGGACAAACAAATTTATTTGTTTCAAGTCGGCCTATAACCCAAGTACTAAAACACAAAAACACAGCTATTCACTGGGCCGGCTTGCGCAGCGGAGCAGCCGCGGACACTGGGCCGATGTGCGCAGCGAAAAAATCGGGGGGGAAACACAAAAAAAGACATGAAACGCGGGGAGAAACATTCTGTAAACAACAGACTTTTAATAGCTTCAAAAGAAATCAATATTAAATTATTATAGATTACAGGGAAGCTTAAACAAACGCCAAATTTAATAACGGAGCACACACATTAAAAATACCTAATACCCAGGGCTTAATTTGAGCCGGATCCTGCTGGAATATGATCCGGGAACTCTTTAATTTTGAAGCGTGCGTTCCGGTAACTGTCTGCCTCGATCCGGCAACATTTTATGTTGTCCGCTGTTTGCGTTCCGGCATCGTTTGATTTACAAATTAAGCACTGCTAATACCTAATGCATTTTGCCTCTCATATACCGCCATTAACCTGAACGGAACTGTAACGTTAGAGTGAGGCGGAGCTAAGAAAAAAAACCACGAATATCCGAATACCAAAATTAAAAACCGAATACCTACTCAATGACCGAATATCCGAATATCTGAATATTCGGGTCCAGCCCTAGTATGAAGTGCATTTTTTATGGTGGGGGTGTGTTATTTATTTGACAAAAAGACAAGAAAGCAACAATGAATGCATTCCATTTAGCAGACTGACCATAGCAACAGTTACATATGTGTAGTTAAAGGAATATTGCAGTGTTTTTCAGATTAATCTCTGTTTGGAACTACAGTTTATGGTAGTTTACCATTAAATAGAATTTGGACACACTGTCATGTACAAAAATAAATAAAGAACGAGACAATGCAAAAAATATATATAAAAAAATAATCAGATTGACACTCATGGATATTAATATAAAGTATCTCTGATTTTTATCAATGAAAAAAATAAACATGCACTGTATAAGGTACAAATAATTTACTGAGCAACATATGTATCTGTCTGTGCATCCATACCCACTGTTATAGCTCAAGGACCGCCAGTCTTATCCATACATGGGCTAGTATGCCTGAAACTTCTGTTGAAGCAAATGTGCACTCCATTCAAACAAAACGGAATCCTACATCCTACAGTGCGAGTGAAGTGCTTAAGCTGCTTATAGCCTCTAGATGGCAGTAGTTCCTTTTTTAAAGACTGCCCAGTAATCCAGCAATCTACCACTAGCTATGCTAAAAGAAGAAAGAAAAATGAAAGAGGCCAAGGACAGAACAAGGACTATAGGTCTTACTTCAGGTCATAGTGTAAGGTAGACAAATATCTGTGAAGCTGTGAAATTTGTTATTAAAGTGGTTTTGCAGTAGAAAAACAGACACAAAGTTAATCTTGCCAACACAGCAAGTAGGGATGTCTGACTTGACTAAAAACCTAAAAGCAACCCCCCCCACTGCACATAAAAATCTAAGCAAATCTAATTAACAATATTTAATCTTTGAGTTCTCTAACCCAAGCTCACCGTTCAGCCAGATTAGACCGGTAAGAGTTTATCACTCTAGCTTGTGAGTTTTTGTTGGTCTGATAGTTATCTTGAGGGAATATTTTCGCTTACGCTAATCCAGCTATGCACTCAGAAGCTCAGGTTCTGTTGTGTTTGCTGTGAGTATGTGCTGAAAATATAAATGTTCCCTAAAACAGCTGCCCCGTGTGAGGATCGAACTCACGACCTTCAGATTATGAGACTGACGCGCTACCTACTGCGCTAACGAGGCTGGAAGCAGGCCTATTTTGGTCCACCACACAACACAAGTGGTATCTATTACAAAACATCCCAGGGAAATTAAGAACATACTTGCACTAGCTTGCCTACTTATGCACTAACAAGGCCACAAGATTTTGTTTACTGGTACATGAATGTCCATCCGATTTGGCCGATTCAGGATTCTGAAGCTCAACCAGAATGGTTTCCAGTTAGAAACTTTACTACAACCTGCCTAGTTCACTATCTGTCTTACATTATCCAGTTAGTCTTACAGAAATTTACAAAATCTGTCAATACAGTCAAACACTCAGAAATGTGCCTGTGGCAGATTGAATGTCAAAGTAAAATTAACTGATGGTGGTGGTATATTGGTCAAATTTGAGATTTGAATTATAAATGTATCAAATGTCACAAAATACTGGTTATAAATAACATACATACTGTGTCCTCTAGGGAAATCTGAACTGTTTTGCATCACAGTATTCAAAGAGCACTAGATTATGAAAGGCAACTGAATTAGCATGCTAAACCACACTATCTGGCCACTCTTATTATGAGCAATAAAAACACCACTCAATCACATGAAAGGATAAATATTAGTTATGTGAAAGAATGAATAGTTATTATGTATGTATACTTTAATGACTTTAAGACTGCAAAATTTTATTGAACTACAGTCTGTGTCAAATGAATTTTTCAGGCACCAGTCTCATAGCACTGGACCTACCCTCCCTGTTGAATTCCCAATAATGTAAACGATGGCGCAGTGGACATATTATTTATGGGAGACTGTTCAAAACTTTGTTCCAAGTACAAGATTTAATCAGAAGACATGTAAAACAAAATAAAACCTTGTATGAGGTTTGAGGAAAGGGAAAAAAAACAAAACAAGGCAAAAAATAAAAATGCCCCGTGTGAGGATCGAACTCACGACCTTCAGATTATGAGACTGACGCGCTACCTACTGCGCTAACGAGGCTGCTGACTCAATGTGACCAGCAGATCTTCTCTGCACACCCAGTGCTCTGAACTAAACTTACTATGCTATACAGTACTTAAATGTATTTTAAAAGTATAATTTTAAGAAAGAATGTCTGTTCATTTCTGATTCAGACCCTTTGATTAACAATGGTGCTAGAAGTCAAATCACTACTCTGTATATATAATATTCAGAGTATATTCACCTTTTAATACTGTCAACCATGCCATTCTATTGAAACTGCATGCAAGCATTTTGTGCATTGTACATCGATTTGATTGCTATTTGACTGGGTGCAATGACGTGAGCAACATTTGGTGGACATTACAGTGATATTACCTCCTGTGTCCCCCAGGGGTCAGTACTGAGTTCTTTTCTGCTCATCATTTAAATGCCTTTTTGGGGAAACGTCAAATATTTTTCTACATTTACAGCTTATTTTCTCAAGCATCAAGATGCCTTCATAAATATGTTTGGATGTCCAGCAATTATTTTCAATTATAAATGAACTGCACTAAATGTGAGAAAATTAGTGGTTGTTTCATGCTAGAATCACAAAGCTGGAATTAAAATTACTTCAGTAAATGGGCTTACTATTCCACAGTCATCCAGTGTGGGAAATATTGGGATTAAATTGACTTCCCATTGTCACTTGACCCATTACCTGTATTTGCAAAACACATGTGCCTTGCATATACTCTATCGGAGAAGCAAAAATCACTTCAGTTTCAATGTTTACCTATTAAAGAGAAAATAAGATTTTATTATGTCACTTTTGGTTTATGTTTTCATGCTATGCTCTAGCAATGCTGCAAGAGTTCCTACTTCCTTAAACATACGACAGTTTCACTCACATAAAGATCCTCACATCTGTTGGTAGCACCAGGTACTAATGCTGTATGTGTCTGTGCCGTTAGTTTTTTAGCTCCATGGAAAATATTTGCTGCTTTTTTTTCTTTTACAGAAACTTTTAGGTCTTTGTTTACTGAATAACTGTATTAAAATTCTACTTTAATGGTTTTACTTTGTTTATTATTATTATTGTGTAAAGTGCATTGAGAGAACAATGTCGAGAAAGTATGCCAAGCATTACTATTATTATTCTACGATAACACTTTCAGGACTCAAATTAGGACTGCCCAACTGAATTGCACTGTTGAACAACTGCCCAGTACATGATGTTGGAAATGTTTAAAGACTGATTCGCTGGACAAATAACAACAAAAACCAATAACTCAGTGAAAATGAGCTGCCCTAGCTAACTTATCTAGGTTAATACTGAAGAAATTGTACTTGGAATGTTTTAATGGTTACCATAAAATGATTTAAACATATTTTCAATTGCTGAACTAAAATATTTTAATCAGCATATGTTAAACTCTTAGGCTAGTTATTTAGTCAAACTATAAACCAAAAATTTTATTCGACTTCTTTGAATAAAATTCTAATTGCAAAATTCCAAGTCGTTTTTTTTAAGCTAATGCATATATCAAGCAAGCATATAATATGTATGTAACCTAACAAAGCCAGATAACTTGATATATAAATGATCTTCATTGAGAATTTTATAAGTACCTAACCTAGATAACTAGCAAATTATCACGTTACACACAAACAGCTATGCTTGTCGACAACATTGCTGCAAATTTGCGCTAACGTTAGCTAGCTAGCTATATCCCCATCTTGTGGTAAATTAAACGGGCAAAAAATATTCCGCAACATTGACTAGCTCGTTATAAAACATCAACATATTAATTTGGATTACTGATCTCACAAAACATATATTAACCTGCGCTTACCGTTACCTGCGTTTGCTGTTGTGGAGCATTTAAACACGCTAGCTTGTTAGGTATGTTAGCTAACTAGCTACCTATATATATATATATATATATATATATATATATATATATATATATATATATATACCTATATATATATATATATATATATATATATATATATATATATATATATATATATATATATATATATATATATATATATATATATGAGCTCGTTAGCTTCCGGCGGATAGCAATTTACCAAGTATGTTCTAGATAGCACAGGTAGCTAATTTATACATCCTCACACAATGTTTTGTAATTATCCCCATTGTAGCTAGCACTAACGTTCATATCCCCATAGCAAACGTTCAAACCTTCATGTCGCTGGCGCGTAACGGTCAACAGAAAACCGCCAGACAGACATTCGCGCCAATCGCGCGGGTGACTTCATAAAGCGCGCGCCCATAAAAAAAATTAACGCGTCTCTTCCCCAAAACACAATGGACCTAAAAAGCCTGGAACGTCGTAGGAACGTTTACTTTGCTGACATCTAGTGGTTCAAAACGGTAGTACTATTTCGGTTCTTTCTATATATATATATATTTTTCTTATTAAATATCTTATATATTTTTTTTTTCCCTATTCCATGAAGGCTGACAAAATTGTGCAAAAATCATTTTGGAGATCGTTTGCTTTAATAGACATTTAAAATGTTAAGAAACATTAAAATAGCCGTAGCAATCTATTTTTAGGATAGACCCAACGCATGACCTATATTGTGGGTACTGGATTTTCAGAGCTGTGTCTTGCTTTTAAGACCACTCTAGTTTATGAATGTTGCATTATTGTGGATTTGATCAGTGCAGTATGGCTTAGGAGATTTACTCGTATGTTTAATTGTTGTGTGCACAGTTAAGTTACAGACTTTCAACTGTTCAGGTTAGCGATTTTGCTAACAGTGCAACAGATATTTATATAAACTGGTTGTTGAGCGTTAACTGTCGTACTTCCTTTATATTAAAATGCATCTTTGAATATTCTTGTTTTTCACGTTGCTAAAATTAGTAGGTTATTTAATGCATTACCGAATGTGTATAGTGAAAATCCTTAGTTAGTCATAATTGCGTTATTTCCTACTTTTAAAATTAAAATATTATTGTTTATATTCAAATCTTTAGCTATAAAACTGTTATTTACTGTTCGTTAACGTCCATATCAGGTGTCCTACCCATAAGCGCTTCAAAACGACCGTTAGTAGATAAACTGTATGGGCTACCCCATATTGTGGGAAATGTAGTTTCATTCCGCCCATACGCTGCTTTAGAGTCAGCCATGTTGTAACGTAAAAAAACTCCAACAGGGCATTGTGGGTTATACTTCCGTAAATAGACGCTGCAAGTTGTGTCAGATTCGTCGAGAACCCGACCCAACGTTCAGGGTGGTGGTAGCCACTGGTTACTTTATTATCCTACAAGTGGAACCCCCCCGACCATAGAGAGCTTTCGAGTTTTTTTTCTGTCTGTCATTTAGGTCAGGTAAGCTAACCATTACAGTTTGTCTCCTTGTTATGTTTTGAATGAATGAACTAATGTAGCTAGCGCGGTAGCCGTTCAAAGGATCCGTCTAAACTCAAAAACAAAAGCCTTAAAGGGTCCTATCTGCGTAACAGGCTAGCTGGGTTAGCCAAGGCAGCTAACGACCCCCCCCCTCCCCGGTGTCATATCGGAACGATACGCTGGCACTATATACAGAGTCTAGTTAACACGATGTGTGTAGCCCACCTGTCTCTGCTGTGTTTACATAACCTAAACGGAACATGTAGCACGCAGATTAGATTATTCCCTTGACCATAGCTAAAAAAAGAACTTATCTTGTTGTGGTGGCCAAGTTAACTTACATTACGTTTGTTCTGATTCTACCCATGGTCGCAAACCGCAGTGCTAGAGGTTGAGAGTGAAATATCTGAGTAGTAGTCAGGAGCAATCAACCTGCAATTAAGGTTCAAATTCAAATTGACCCAGCATATTTATGGACACTTTCAGTTCAGATTTGTAAGTTATACTTGCTGAGCATTATATAACATGGCATTGTAGTAGCATATGCATACAATCTAAGCAAATCCGTTATAAAAGCAAAAGGATGTTATTTTTTTATCAATACTGATGTCACTCTCAAAAAATAATCTTTGTCTAGCTGGGTTGTGGAAGATGCCCAAGGAATCCCATGAGCCATCCAAAGAGGAGGACAAGAAGATCGATGATAAAGGCCCAGAAGATTCTACAGGCCAGTCTGGTTCCTCGGAGGAGATGCTGCGTAAAAGAATCAGAAAGAACACACCTAGCCCTCACAGGCTCACCCCGCAGTGTAAGGACACCTTCAGTCAAAGCCCAGGTTCACATGCAGTTTAGCTGTAGCATGTAGCATCACATATCAGACCATTTGTGAGGTGAGTCAGGTGTAATCTTTGTGGGAAACATGGGTGAAGGTTATTCCACTGAGGGCCGGTGTGTGTGTTTGTTGTTTGTTTGTTTGTTTTGAACAGCCAGCCCACCCAAGTTTGTGTCTGTGGAAGAGCTAATGGAGACTGCTAAAGGAGTGACTAATATGGCGCTGGCTCATGAGATTGTAGTAAATGGCAGCTTCCAAGTCAAAGCGCCGGAGCCTGCCGAAGGAAGGTAGGGGCCTCCAACCAGGCATACTAATCTCTGAAGAAAGGTAGGGCCCTTGAAACAGGGATACCGGTCCCTAAGTAAAGGTAGGGCCCTTGAAACAAGGAGAGGTGGTGTATATGTGTCCATTAGGCATTGTTTGTCCTTCCATTTCTTCCTTCTGTGCTTTCAGTCTTGAGAAACGGGTTAAGGAGATCATGCACAAGGTGTTCTGGGACTCACTGGAGTCGCAGCTGAATGACGACCCACCAGTCTATGACCATGCCATCAAACTTGTGGGGGAAATTAAAGAGGTAAGACATGAAAGAGAAAAGAGGCCTAGAGGAAGCACTGCTTAACAGACATCTGTTTTCTTCCAAATTTCATAAATAGTATGAAAAAAGTATTTTGTGTTTTTTTGTGAGGACCTACACTGTTTTGGTTTTGGTACAAAACAAATGTGCAAAAAATTTTGCTTCTGCATGCATACACGTCTATTATTCAAAGAAAGAAAAATCTAGTCAATATATTATTATAATTAACATATTGATTAAAATATGTTAATGGTTATGGTGGAAGAGGGGAAAATAGAATGAAGTAGATTCCATGTATTTATTTTTTTCTATATTAAGGAGATGCAGCCTGCTGCTAGTTTTTTTTATCCAGTTGTATGTGTGTTTGATGGTCTAGTTCTTTAATGCTGTTTTCCTGTTCATCTTCCTGCCTCTTTAGACCCTGCTGTCATTCCTTATGCCGGGGCAAGTGCGACTGCGGGCCCAGATTGAGGAGGCCCTGGACCTCTCCCTCATCCATCAGCAGGCTGAGAACGGAGCCCTGGACATCAGCAAGGTGGCCCAGTTCATCATCAACATGATGGGGGCCTTCTGCGCACCATGCAGGGACGAAGACGTCCGCAAGCTACGTGACATCCCCGACGTCGTGCCCCTCTTCAGGCGAGTCACCCGCAGCCCCAGTTCCCTCCAGAGCAACATCCCACAATTCTTTGTTTGTTTGTTTGGCCTGGTGCCATTTAGGTACTTGGGGGTTAAAGCGATTGACTGTCCCTTCACAGGGCTATATTTGCAGTGTTGGACAAGATGAAGATAGATATGGCCAACTTTGCTGTTAGCAGTCTTCGTCCTCACCTGCTGCAGCAGTCGGTGGAGTACGAGAGGAACAAGTTTCAGGAGTTCCTCGACAAACAGCCCAGTGAGAGACTCTGTCACTGTCTGGCCATTTATCATTCCAAGTGGATCTTTGACCCGCATCCTGGGACAGTGAGGGGAGAGTGAGGCGAGGCTGTATTCTGTGTTTGCCTGTAGAAAAACATCTTAGTTTTACTATTAATTTAGAATATTAGAAGACCTTAATCACCTAGTTTAGAGGGGACATGTTTATGTGGACTATTTCTTGCTCAAGAATCTATTTAATATAGTTAAAGTGATAAATTATGGTAAAGACTCAATCATATTTTCCAGTCTTACTGGACACGGCTGTTTCCCTCACTTTGTAATTTTGCTGCTATAGTAATGTGGGTGACTGTATTTTCCGTGTATGTAGTAATGAGGAGTTGTTTTCAGATGCTTTGGACTTCACTCAGAAATGGCTCCAGGAAACTGCAGACGCGATGCTCAGGGAGCCTGCAGAGGGCGCCGCAGGTGCTTCTGGCTCTTCCCCACAGCTGCTGCTCAGCCTGCACAACCGGGCCTATTTACGGCTGCTCAGCTGGGACCATGGCATGGACGCGTTCCCTGAGGTGGGCCCCAGACCCGTCCAGCACCATACTGGCCGTTTCTCAACAGTTATGCAGTATTCTTTAAATCATGGGGATTTTTGCTGTTACTTTTCTTGAAAACTAGTCTGGGTTTGACCGTTTTTCTATTTAATATTTTTAACACATGCTGTAATATATCCAATCATGCAGACGGTGATGATGGACCGGGGCAGGTTCCAAGAGCTGCAGCAGGACCTGGAGCGGCTGACCCTGGTGGCGTCTGTATTGCTCATCGTGTACAACAGTGCAGGCGAGGCCATCTCTGGCCTGCCAGGCCTCATAGAGCGGCTGAAGGGCACTATCGTCGTCTTGCTGGCCGACACGCACACGTCGTAAGCACAACCTCATCTGCGCTTGGCCTGTACAGGTCCCTGCTTAAAACAGACAACGGCTGATGTGATTTTCCCTCTGTGTGTTCTTCACAGGTCCTTCAGAGCTGATGAGGCCTTCACAGCCATCGGGGAGAAGCTGTGTTTGGAGCTGGGGGAGTGCCTGTCTCAGCATGGCTTTTCCCCCTTTCACTCAAACAGGCAGAGCGCTCTGAAAGGCCAAATCGCAGCTGTCAGGTCCCAAGATAACCCCATCCGTAAACTCATTGGTAATTACACTTTATTTTCCAGGCACATACCTGTGTTATTTATATATCATTACACGCTTTTCCGTGGCCTCCTGAGGCAAGAAGCTGCAGAGGGTTTTAATAATACTTAATAATAAAGTTTGCTGAACCATGTATATCCTTTCTATTACTTTGTCTAATTCATTATTTTGTCTGAGAAGCTACCAAGTGTGTGGTTTTAACTATGGCGGTTCTGATGGCTCTTTAGAGCAGGTTTTCATTTTTAGTATTCCACTGGATTTTGGCCCTAACCCTCACCCGCCCCTTCCCCACAGAGTCCCGGATCCAGGCATACCTCCTGGGATTCCTGGAGTCCGGCCCGCACAAGAGCGGCCCGGCCCTGCCGGGAGGCCTGGCGCCCATCGGCAAAGAGCTGGAGGAGATTGGGGTCAGACTGAGCCGCCTGGTGAACTTCAACAAGCTGGTCTACTCCCCGTTTTACCAGAAACTCCTACAGGAGATCCTTCAGCCTGGGAGCAGCGCAGACACTTAGTCCTGCCCCCTGAGCTAGAGCCCGTCTACCATAGGATCATATGAACAGCTCAGTTAATGGAAGTGCTGATTATCTCCCCAAAGCTCACCTGCTGTCAGCGCTACCAAGGGATTTTATGTCACAGATTAAACATTTATGACCTTTTCTCACTGCGTTTAATATCAGGGATATTTAGTAACACAGTCAGACATCGAGGCAGGCCAAGATGGGGTCAGTTGAGGTTAATGAATTGGTCTTGGAGGTGGACCTAATGGCTGATATTTTTTTTGTGTGTGTTTTAAAAGAAAAATCATTATGCTGACCCTCCTGAATTGCAGCCTAAGGTGCAGGGGATTGTGTATTTATGTTTCAAGGACATTAGGAGATCATAATAAATTGTTTTTTTGTCATGACTATCTGACTGACATCTGTCACTGTAGCAGCTGTTGCCATAGTTGCCATATTGGCTTGTCTTGTTCCAGGCTTCCATACTTGTTCCATGTATAGAAATGCTACGGACATGCTGGAAACAGCCAGTCTGTTGTGGTCGTGCCATTTGGAGTGATTTTCAAACTTCTGACCCTTTGATGCTAAACTAATGTGCTTGTGAGTGATACAGATTGATGCCCTTTCAAAACAACAACAAAAAAACCCCCCAGCAACACTATTACTACTACTTTACAACACTTGGGTTGCAGTAGCATGGTCCTTAATCAGTTCTTGAGTTTTGCTGGCCTCAGCCCTGGTCTCAGCAGATGATTGGCTGGCTCTGGCGAGCCACGGTGTGCTATTGTTAAATCAGCAAGGGTTAGTTAGGGAGTGAAGGCAGAATTTGACTGGTGCCTTACTTTGTGGAGTGGCGGTCCTGGTTAAACGCACTCTAGTCTATTCCCAGTGTGGACTACGTTGGTTTTAATTGTGCAGTTTCCAGAAAGAACACCTATCATAATGTTTTTAAATGGCTTCTTTTTAAATGTAATGTTTTTAATCAATGCCATGCATGTTTTACAAAAGGTCAGTTTGACATTGCTAGCAGTATGTTTGTGTCTCTGTGACTGTTACAATGCAGTATTTAGAATGGGGTGTAAAGGGGAAAAAATGATCAGCAACTAATAAGAATCAAAAATGTTTTAATAAATAGGGACAACAGACCTGGATTCACACATCATTCAGATATGTGAATTGTTGGTCTAAATATTGTATTTCTTCCTTCACAAAATGTGTTGATGAAGGGGCCAAGCTTTTAAATATAATGAAGCAGCATTTTACCTGTATTTTAACTACTTCAGTAGCATTGTGTGTTCATCATCTTGCGCATCCAGAAAAATCCAACTTGTATACATGACAACGGAAACTAAGCTGTTCGTGGCTACATTACTGTGTGGAAGGTACTGCGCATGTCATTATGTTTGTTAAAGGCTGTTTCGTTGTATGTCACAGAATTATGGCTTTAATCTGACAGCTTTCCTGAATAAACGGGACGTCACCCATATTCCTGTCTATTTGTGATTGTTTAAATGCATCCCTAATGGTCTCAAACTAAGACGAATTTTCACAAGGCTGCACTAAGCCGTCGGTTCAAAACTTCTGGAACATAGAAAAACGACCACGAGCGCCACCGTCTGTATTTACGGTGCGAACAATTTGACCACCACTAGGAGGCGCTGGGCACTAATACTGCGCCGTGAGCGTGTTACGCTCTCCAGTTCGGCAGGTGGCAGCAGCGAGCCAGGCTTTCCGACGGGCGTCGCGAGACCGTGAGAGGGGAGCGCGAGCTGCTTCTGGAGCGCTCGAGCCCGTGGCAGGTAGCAGAGGAGCTGGAAGCCGTCGGGGGGGTGGAAACCGCACGTCCGGGCTCGCAAGGAAACTGGGCGTTTTATCGCGCTCGAAATGAAGGCAAAAACGTGCCCTCGCCTCAAAGGACATCCCTAACTGCGCGGCGGAGCCCAGCCTGTTCGCGTCGATGGCTTAGCGTGGGACTTTGCAGCGCAGTTGAAATGAGGGAGACCGCAGGTTTTTTCCACCGAGAAGTCTCGCTCGTTGTCCGACGAGACGACAAGATGGCAGCTCGGCGAGTGTTTTGAGCATGGTGTGGGTGCGCGTTAAATCCCTAACATGTTCAGAGGAGCCCCGCGTTTCGCCGACGTTTGCTGGCTGTGAAGGTAAGACGGTGAGGGGGGAAACAAACCGCTTTAAAACACCGTAATTAACCGTCAACTGGCACGTCAACACGAAAGAGTTGCGACTTGTGCGGCTTGGCCAACTCGCCGTCCGTCTAGTCAACAGTTGGCGGTGGGTGCGGGAGAAAAAAAGTTGCCACGCCACAAGAAAACTTTTAAATGTCGAGTTATAATCTTTATTTACTGTGTTGATATCGTACTCGCAAGGTTGGACGAGTCTGGCCGTATTTTACACGCGTCTGTCCGTTACGGGAGTTGACGTTGGCCGCTCCGTCCTTCGTTTCTGAACTATTTGGGCTGCCCGACGTCTCCGTGTCGGGCCGTGCCAACATGGGTTCGCTGCGTGCTCAAATATACACGTTTCCTTTTTTATACGATTTAAAAAATATATTCGTTTGTAGTTTGAGCAAGGTTTGTTGTCGTTTCAGTTGTAGATGACAACTTTAGATGAACGAGGCTGAGTGGAAGTAAGAAAACAACACATTCCTGCCTCCTGTTTGGCCTTAAACACGCAGGGTGGTTTATTTCACCCTTCACTCCACTCGGCGTTATAAGTTACAGGCCTGCGTGGTTGGAAATGTAGACATATTAACCATATAAACATGTCCCTGTTCTTAACTAAAGGACATTCTGTGCCTCGTTAGTGTGTTTAATACGGTAGTAGCAGATTTCAGTAGATGGTCATTTTGCTGTATGTTCTTTTTTTTTAAGTAGCTTACACCACAGAAGAACACTTTGCACCTAAATACTAATTTATTTAAATCACTGAAGAAATGTAATTATAACCATTTGTATTATTCATTGCAAAAACAAACTTGTTTACAATAACTTTAAAAACTATAAAAAATCCAATTAAGCAACTATAAAAAGTCACATTAAGCTGTTTTTGTTTTGGTGAAAGTGCAGCTCCCTGTAATTTCCTGTTTGCGCTGAAACAGTTGCTGTGTCAACAGGTGTAGCTGGCCATGCCGCCCCCCCCCCCCCCCCCCCCCCGCGCCAGCCCACCGGGTCCTGACGCGCTCAGGAGCCACCTGTCTCTGGCAGACGGCAACAGTTGAAAACACAAGACAGGGGTGTAATTCGAACCCTTGGCTTGAGTAGCCTGTGCTGAGGCACGTATCACGCTACCGCGGACTAAGAAAAGACCCGTTCAGCTAAATAGCGTCGGAGGACTCTTATTTCAGCGCTTTAAAATGCTCATTGTGTCATTGTTTAGAGAAACTGGTCATTGTGTGAGGCGTTTTGGTTACTAGATATCTTGAAGCTAAAGTGGAACGGCCACAGAGTCTTTCACTGCCGCTATAAGCGATCCAGTGCACGGTTGTGAGTGGACTGAGGGTCTTTGAGACACAGCACTGCTCACTGTGCCTGGTGGAGGGGTTGGTGCCCGTACCCTCACTCTGCACCCACACGCTGTTTCACGCCTCCTCGCACAAGCTCTAGGATGTGACTTAGCATTTCATAATCACCTTCATAGTTTGCATTCCTGCTCCTGCCTTTGCAAATTCACAAAGTACCTGTGTGTGTGTGTGTGTGTGTGTCCTCTGCCACACCTGTTCTCTTGTACAAACTTGTGCCATATGTTGAGGCAGTATAAGTGTAACTAATCCCCAGTACTGAACTGCAAGGCTTTGCTGTCAGCTAATGGCACCACGGTCTAAAATGTATTCAGTATGAGCAATGGGCTTTATCCTTGGATGCTTATTGACTTAATTAGCATTACATTAGTATATGGTGTAGGTGTAATTAGCATGATAAAGCAAGCTCTCCCATACACGTTACTAAATACAATGAGTGAGGATGAATCATGTAGATTGTGTTAAATGTGAACCACTGTGAGTAAATGTCAGTTAGTGTATTCTAACACCCACCCCACCCCGACTCTCTTCCAGGTATGGCCTCACAGGTTTTGGTCTGCCCACCGCATGTGTATCAACCCCAGACAAGTGCCTTTAGCAGCGTGAGGAGAGTGGAGGCTGGCAGCAGTGTGTACCATGAGAAGACCTCTCGCACCTACGTGGTCGGCGTGAACCTAGGCATTGCACACCCAACCAATATTGTCCCGCCGTACAAAGAAGCGGCTTCGGAGGGTTCGAGGGCCCGTGGTGGCCAGGACTCATTACTGACTGTGTCGTCGTCGGCTTGGGAAGAGCTCTGCGACAAACTCCCGTCGTCCTACCAGCGGGTGGAGCCGGGCGGGGTCGCGGGGCGTGGCTTTGGAGAAGAGGTCAGGAAAAACGGTGGCTGGAGGAGAGCCCCCGGAGGAGCGGGTGGTGGTGGTGAGGAAGAGGAGGGTGGAGAGGAAGAGGCGAAGCAGGAGTGGAGCGGAGGTTTGCGTTCCTTCGACGGAACCCTGCGATGTGGGTTTAAGCGCAAAGGGGAGGAGCTTGATAACGGTGAGAGCAATATGCAGATCGTAGAGGAGCACTCGGCACTGCCCGCAATGCTGCAGGGCACCGCGGGAACCGTGGGGGCGGCGCCTTCCAAGCAGAGCGGGCTGGGCGGGGCCGGGGCGGGGCCAGGGGGCGGGACCGGAGACGGTGACTACCAGCTGGTGCAGCACGAGGTGCTGTGCTCCATGAAGCACACATACGAGGTGCTGGAGTTCCTCGGCCGAGGAACCTTCGGCCAGGTGGTGAAGTGCTGGAAGAGGGGCACCAACGAAATAGTGGCGGTGAAGATCCTGAAGAACCACCCGTCGTACGCGCGGCAGGGCCAGATCGAGGTGGGCATCCTGGCGAGGCTGAGCAGCGAGAACGCGGAGGAGCACAACCTGGTGCGGGCCTTCGAGTGCTTCCAGCACCGCAGCCACACCTGCCTGGTGTTCGAGATGCTGGAGCAGAACTTGTACGACTTCCTGAAGCAGAACAAGTTCAGCCCGCTGCCGCTGAAGGTCGTGCGGCCCGTGCTGCAGCAGGTGGCCACGGCGCTGAGGAAGCTGAAGAGCCTGGGCCTGATCCACGCCGACCTCAAGCCCGAGAACATCATGCTGGTGGACCCCGTCAGGCAGCCGTACCGCGTCAAGGTCATCGACTTCGGCTCGGCCAGCCACGTCTCCAAGGCGGTGTGCTCCACCTACCTGCAGTCACGCTATTACAGGTGAAGCATTCTCACACTTGACTCTACTTTGTGTTTTTGCGTGTGCATTTCTGTTTGCGTGACCACCTTGTTTTGGCTCAACTTATGCAGATTGTTTGTGTTGTTGTTTGTTTGGGGGGGGGGGGGGTTGGATTGTTTTTGGTTTCTTGCTGTTCCCTGGTGGCATCATGGGTGGAAACCTTGTCTTAGTGAGACTGGTGATCTGGGTCAGTTTATGTTTTTCATGCCATAGTGTTCTCATTATGATCAGATGGATGACATTGTCCTAGATCAGCTGTTTGAGATGTTGGCTGTCTTCTGCTTCCCCTCTAATGTGACTCGTTCTGCGTACGCTGCTTGATTTAGAGGAAGTTCAAGATGAGGAAGTTTGAACTTTGAGTCCCAGAGCAGTTATGTAATGTGGAGGGGTCTGTGCTCCTCTGGGCCCTGGGACTGCTCTGCCGGTCAGGCGAGGCTTCTCTCCTGCTTCTGAAGACCGCTGTGAGGTTACACCCAAGCTTACTGTTATGTAACTTGACACAAGTAAAGATTTTGAAGGCTTTGTTACTTCCCCAGAATAGACATTTCAGAATCTCTCGCTCTCTCTACCATATAAAACCATTCATCATTGGTGAACCATTAATAAAATAAACCATTGGCAGCTTCTTCCATGCTTGGTTAAGTGTGGTGCTGTAAATGAAATGGTCTTGATTCTTCTAACACAGTGATGATCATTCCCAGCATCATTTAACCCACTAGTGAACTGGTATACATGGAGAACATGATATCTTAGCATGAGAGGGGAATGTTCTCAGAGAAACGGAATATTCTCAGAAGAATATAAATATTCACAGTTCAGTCATATCTTTTCATTAGATGTTCAACAACAACAAAATGGTGCTTATCATGTTTTATTGACGTTGTGTGCAGTTATAAATGGTAAGGACACAAGATACTGTGGCACATCAGATGATATGTCCTACTGTTATTCAAAATGTTCCTGAATAAATGCAAAAACAAAGACATGTTTGATTACATTGGGAGCTTCCCTTTTTCAATAAGGAGATAGTTGTTCATTGGTTACATTATATGGCACCTTTGTTGTACACAAGGTTTCTTCACAAATAACTCAGGGAGGTGAGAAAGCTCAACCAATCTCCCGTTTAAGTGCAGAATGTCCAAAGCCAAGAGGAAGGTTGTAAATGGTGTGGGTTAAGAAGCGGACCCTCTCCTGCGTGGTCTTCCTCAGGCTCCTCGTCTTCCTGAGGAAGAACTGCTGCTGAAATCCCTGAACCCGTCAGCCTCAGCCAATGCTGCTTTTCTCTCCAGCTGTGCGTTTTCTAGTGGCCTCTGCGCTGGGGTTTTGCTCAAGGCGGTGTGGGAGTCTCGGGGCCTGTCTGGGAAGACTGTGGCCTGTAGTGCTCAACCAGTACAGGTCATAGGTCATGGGAGGAGGCCAGCAGCGATAACAAGCTCTCAGCTCGACGTCAGCGAGAGCACCAGCAATGTGGGCCCTTCAGGGTGGAAACCGCCATGCAACAACTCCGGTTCCTCTGCCAGGGAGAGACGCTGTTGAGTCGAGCTTTTTGAGCATGTCATCCTGAGGTATTTTTAGACACACACTGCGTCATTGGTTTGTTTTAGTGCGTTATGGCCGCTATGTTTGTTAAGGGAAGTAATTCAGTTTCTGTTTCCTGGAGGTCCACTTAAAACAGATTTGGTGTTTATTCCAGGGCCCAAACCCGTTGAAACCAATTGAACCAATGGAAACCATAGCTGTAGCCTAGCTAGATAATACAGCTGAACAGTGTGACCAATGTATAAGTAATCTAGTGATCTAGAAACCAGCAATATGAACAAATGTTTTTTTACACCAAACTTGGCACTTACTTTCACTTTTTAAGTCTGGCAGAAAGTGTGAAATTCACCTTTCCTACTCTTTGAAAGGAAAGGATGTGTGACCACAGAAATGTTTTTGGCATTTTCACACGGTTACAAGCGTCTTGACTGAATATTGTGTAGAGTGCCGACTTCCAGCGTTTAGTTGGTAGGTGTAGTATGATGCAGTTTGTTCACTCAGTGAAATTTTAGGTATTTGCTTTGAACGAATGTGACCCAGTGACACGCTAACATGACTCTAATCAACAGAGAGAAACTTACAAGTTCACTCCAGAACAAGACAAATGCGAACATCTGTCCACCTTCCTCGTGTTCAGAACCTGTGTGCTGAGTGGAAATGTACCAGGTGTTGGTGATTAGCCCCTCCTCCCTGGAATAAACGGTGTCCGGCTGCACTTAGCAGCGCTGTTTAAAGCACACGGCTCTTATCTGCACACGCTGAACAAACTAAAAAAAAACACCCTGTGGTTGGCTGTCTCTGAGAGGCGTTTGAATAGACTGCAGGGCGTTATGTCACACTGGCCTGCACCACCCTCTCTGATGTTGGACACGCGGGGCTGTGGCTGTTTGTGGTGGGGTTATCAGCTGCTGCAGATAACGAGGAGCGGGTTGCTCCGGGGGAGTGGTTTAATGTCACTGATGGGCGTGGCCTGTGGAAACTGTACGCGTCACGGACTTTGCCGTTGCGTGCGATTGGCTGAGGCAGGTCCACTTGTTCTCCTCCGTCTCGCAGGGCACAGAGGGTGTGAACCCCTGTCAGCGCCACCCAACAGGCCCAGGAGTGACTGTGACCCACATCTCAAAGTTCTGCAGCTCTGTTTTTAACGAGCCTGACGTGGTGCAGTGCGATGGTGTGCTCAGGGATCACTCGTTGTCATTTAAAATCCAGTGCTTTTAGCACAAATTAAATAAAGGATACAGTGGCAGACATTTTTTGTTCCATGCCCAAAATAACACGCCGTCTCCCATTTTGTTTTTGAAATTTCTGTATCACCTATAAGTTTATGGTACCTGTATACGTCAACATGATTATAGAGTCTTAAGTTCCCGTATGTGTGGGCCCTCCTGCTGAGCACTGAGGAAAGATGTTCTTGAGGCCAAATATAGGCGACTGAGTTCTGATCCGGGTTTGGATGCCGTCTGGCGTTTCCTCCTGAGGACGCCACAGAGCCAAAGAGGCCGTTATAATGTGTCTGTGGAGTCCTGCCTAGCCACAATTAAAAGATTCAGATGATGGTTTAATGGGAATAAAATATTTAGCTACAAGTTTGTACACTGGTTTTGTAATGACCACGTTTTTCTTAAGCCATGTTACAAATGAAGTTTGACATGCAAATTTGTTCCAATATTACTAGTGTGTCTGGGTGTGTGTCTGTCTGGGTGTTTCTGCCTTCTTGTGTGTGTGTGTGTGTGTGTGTGTGTGTGTGTGTGTGTGTGTGTGTCTGGGTTGGTGGGTGATTCTTTGTCTGTGTGGGTTGTGTATTGGTGCTGGATGATGCTACAAAACTCAGGTGATTGATTTGTGGTTTTTTTTTTTTTTATTTAGTTCTGGTTTCTTTGTATTACAATGGATTTTGGATGTGCAAAAATAACACAATCTAGCACAATCTATAGCAGGCTGTTAGAAAAAATAACTCGTATAGAGAAGTTGGGGGCAGCGTGTGTTTGTATGTGCTGGAACAAATTTATCATGCTGCTGCATTGGTTGCTAGCGCCTTTCGACATGCCTTACACACTACATGAATTTATTCCACAGCTGACTTCTCAAATCCAATTCCCTGTCGGTCACAGTTCCCGCCTTCAGTCACGGATCCAATATGGTTTTGGTTTTTTTGTTTTGTTTCTTTCTCCACCCATGTCTCTTGTTTTGTATATCCCCACCCATCACCATCTCCACCTGTCTCTCCCCCCACATGCATCTGTCTACATGCCTGTATTGTCTACCTGTTGCCTTGTGTAGTTGGTCATTGTTGTAATCATCTCCATGTATTCTCACGTTTTCCTTTGATTGTCCTGTGTTTTCTGGTCACACGGTTATCTGACTGCTCTGCTTAAGCAGAAAGCATTTGACATTAACAAGCATTGCTCACCCCACCACAGTCCCGTCTCAGTTCATATTATTATATTGCTATTTCCACATTTTCAACGAGTGTTCTCTCTGCAAGCAGATGCTTGTTTTCCTCATTCATTTCCTCATTCATAAAAGTTTTATCACAATTATGATTTTTTTGATTATCACATTAAAATTTCAAATCAAATTAAACTTAATTTTGAAAGTTGCCCAGCGTCTCTGTGCAAAGGGATCTATCTGTATGTGGGTCAGCGTAGGTGAGAGGATGTGACCACTAAGGCTGGGCGATATGGAGCAAAAATAATATCTCTATATTTTTTAGCTGAATGGCGATATACGATATATATCTCGATATTTTTTCTTCCCAAAAGGTCATAACAAAGAGGCAGTAATAAGTCAAATCTACGTCCCAAATGAGTTGCGCGAAGAAGAGAGGCAGGACAGGGCGGAAGTTGTTAAAAGACAAACTCAAGTAAATTCACTATTCACAGTGTTGTGCGTGACCGAGTTCAAAAGAACGCGTTCATTGAACACGCTCATTTTTTCGTGAGCGTTGAACTGAACTAAACATTTTTTAATAACTTAAACGTGAATTAGTTCACATTATGTGTCATGAACGGTAGACATCACTGTAAATGAACGTTGGAATTTGTTTCCATTGAAAACTGAGTGACATCTGTTTTCTCTTTTGAAACGCAACGAGAGAAAGTTCCTCCCTCCTGTATTCTCGCTGGTGCCGCTTAAATCATGCATCACCAGACAGAAATGGTTTTGACGTTGTGTGCGCAATGCATTGTGGGCAACGTAGTGTCCGCATGAGAATAGTTAACATACTGGCTAGTTAATAACATACTGGCTTCCGCACGACGTTACCCGTGATGAATTGCAGCAGAGCGGGGTAGGCATGGCACTTATAAGAACGTATAGTGATTTCTAGCTTGTAGTTGTCACGTCTGGCTCCGCCCCCTTCTAGTCTCGTCGTTTTTATGTTTTCCTTGTTCTTGTTACGCCCCTCTGTTTCAGCTGTTCCGTGTTAGCTCGTCTTAGTTTTACAAGTGTGTGTGTGTATTGCCTATGTCCAGACTATACCTTGAGGGATCATTGTTGTTTCTTTAGCTCCTAGTTGGTGCGTATATGTCCAGACTATACCTTCAGGGATCATTGTCGTTTCTTTAGCTCCTAGTTGGTGCGTATATGTCCAGACTATACCTTCAGGGATCATTGTCGTTTCTTTAGCTCCTAGTTGGTGCGTATATGTCCAGACTATACCTTCAGGGATCATTGTCGTTTCTTTAGCTCCTAGTTGGTGTGTATATATAGCCTATGTCCAGACTATACCTTCGGGGATCATTGTCGTTTCTTTATTTCCTAGTTGGATGTGCACGGTATTCACACCTTATCTGTGATTCGTGGTTTTGATTAGCTTCGTGTTTGTGTAGGGTTAAAGTCTCTGTTCCATTTTCAGGTTCGTAGTGTTTTAGGTTTTCAGTTCATGTTTGGTCTCCGTGTTCTCTAACGTGATATCGTGCCTGGCAATACATGTATGTTCTGTTAGACTTCATGTTCATGTATGGCCGTTACTTGCTTCCCGTGTGTTTGTTCATGTCAGTGTGTATGTAACAATTAGTTGTACTCTTGTGTTTGGTCTAGTTTTGTGCCCTTGTCATTTCCGCTGCCTTTTAGTGTATTAAGCGTTAGTTCTCTATTCATCATGCCATGTCATTCGCGGTCCACTCGCGTGTCATGATGTGAAATAAAATCTAATGAGATTGTACTATCTACTTCGCATTTGTGTCCGCCCCTTGATTGCGCAACAGCCAAATCGTGAAAAAAGTATTTGAATATCTCACGAAAAAAAGTAAAATGAACTGAACTTTGAACGTGAACTGTTCATGAAATACTTCCACACTCCTGATGTAGCTCCTCGTTTAGGAACTAAATCATTCAGTGTGAGCACTGCTGCTCTCTCCGCTGTTGGCCATGTTTATTTTGCGCGCTGCAAGCACAACCTGCGTCCTTGCGTCATAATGTCGCGATCAGTGTTGTATAAAGTATTAGAGACCCATACTTGAGTAAAAGTACAAGTACTCTATCAAAAAATTGACTTGAGTAGAAGTTGAAGTGTTCTTTAAAAACTTTACTTAAGTGGAAGTACAGAAGTATTCAGCATTTTTTGTACTTGAGTATTGAAAGTAGTTTATTCTAAAATGTATTACTCAAGTACTGAAAGTAAAAAGTACAAGTATTGTGTTTTGAATTAATTAAAGAAAGCCATCAAAGTTTGATTATCAATTGTTTTTATATATCACTTGCAAATCAAAGATGTCAAAGATCACAAATACAAGTGTTCTGTATGTACTTTAAAAACTGGGGTTAACACTTCGTACACAAAAAACAGATAACCTATGTCCTGCTATGTCGTAGGTTTGACACAGAAGTACAAATTCGCCTTCATTTAGCTGAGAAAACGAGGTGTATTTTGGACATAAAATCCGTTCGTCGGATTCTAAGGGTGAGCCTACTGCCCTGCGTTTACCCTCATTAAATGCCCTTACCCTTTAAAAACACTACACTATAAAAATGGGCACATGATTAGTCAGCAGGTCGCCTTTATTGCCAGCTAATATTAAGTGAATTCTGCAGCATGCCATGAACATAATTAGGTTAGTTAGCTAAGATATCTAACCTAACTAGTGCTTACTGCGCTCTTCTGCTGTTACCAAACACCGTACCATCTATTTTAATGAGAGAGGCTAAAAAGCGAATTATTTGGAATAATTTTTTTGGAATATATGTGTATTTGTATAAATATGTAAATCAAGCTGAAGGTGTTGGAAAATACTGAAAATGGACTTTCAAAGTGCCGTACAAGTGCATGAATTCCACCTTGTAACTTCGCATGCACAAAAATCGAGAGACGCACGACCTCACGACGCAACCGCGCGCATGGCTAACGCGCATTGGTGGAGCCACCGCGATTGCCTTGCGGCAGTCACGACGTGTAGAGTGAACCTAGATTACGAAGCTCAAGTGTTGAGTGAAGGCAGCAACAGAGTAAACGAGACGCGACCGGAGCATGCACAGTTTTCTCATAAGACAGCCTGATCGCTTGACCCGGTGACAGCGCCAGCTAACATGTTTATAATTGTAACGAGTAACTATACAGCATGTAAAAAATGTATCGGAGTAAAAGTATTAAACTAATGGAAAATATGTAGTCAAGTAAAAGTGGAAGTAGGAGAAAAAAAATAATACTCCAGATACAGCATTTTAGTACTTAAGTACAGTAGTGAAGTAGTTCTACTTCGTTACTATACAACTCTGGTCGCGATATAGCGAAATCCTATCGAATAAAGAAATGTACCGGTATTTTTGTGAACGATATTATATCGCCCACCCCTAGTGACCACAGCGTTATGCTGCGTGTGCATCTACCAGTTTTCCTCTTGACCAATGAGACGAGTGCAGCTTCCCTCCGACTCCGCCCCCTGCTTCTGCATGCTCTTTTTCTGGAGTCCTTGGCTCTCTACCAGATTGGCCAGTGGGAATCATTCATTATTCCTCCTGTTTCTCAGCCTAGCATGTGTAGATTTACAAGTAAACCAAGTTCACTACTTCAGTTTCACATCAAAACATTGCTAAAGGCATAAGCTTTCTGAACCATTCCAACACCATAAAAAATAAACATTCTATTTGTAATATAGTGTGGCTACTTTTAACTCGACACACAAACATTAATATTTGCCTAGGTTTAAGAATTGAGCAGTGGAAATCTCATCTTGTTTTACATGTGAACTTGAGGTCAGATGTCTGAGCAACAGAGCAGCTTCCTAATGTTCTCCTGGGCCTCCTTCTGAAGTCTGAGGTCACTGCTCCTGCGGAGGTTGAGTTTCGTCTTCATTTCACACGGAAGACGGTAATCGCCTGCCAGCTTTTCCCCTGGTTGCTGCGTGCGCAGGTCTTGGCGGGAGGAGTCACGGCGTTCGACTGCCGTACATCGGGTACACAGATGTGTCTGCGGTGAACCTCTTCCTGTAGTTCAGTCTGTGACACGACGGGAAGCACCAGCCGACTGCACAGCCAGCCTGGCCACGCCCCTGGCCACGCCCCTACTGAATGCTTCCTCATCAACTTTGATGTCATAGAGGGTAGAACCATAAGAACAGGAGCATAAACCATAAAGACGTAAACACAAAAGTTGGTGATCGTTTTGAGTGTAGTGATGTGGGCACTGTGGAACTGGGTCCAAAGCAGCTGCTTAATCGAATGCCCTTACCCACCTGCATATACTTACCCCACCTGCGTATACTGTGTGAAGTATTTCTGTGCAGCGTATTCTGATGCTGAATCTTAAGGGCGCAGTGGACTTTGATCAGGGTGGTGTAGGTCAGAGCTGGCCGCCCTCACGCATGCCGAAGGCACAAGCTACAGTCCTCGTGCCACAGTGTGGGCTCTGACTCGGCCATGCGGGGCCCAGAACTTGCCTCCATGGCAAAGTCCAGCGGCCCTCTGCTTTCCCAGAGTCATGGGTCAGGATGACTGCAATAACAATAAAATGATCATTCTAAACAACTGCGTTATTGGTTATAGAGACTTTCCTGTGCTCAAGATCACTTAATGAGTGATTGTTGCATTCTATGTACATGTGTTTCTGGTCCCTGTCTGTGTTGGTTTTCACAGCTGTCACAAGTGGGTGGGTTTACTGCTTGGAGGCTTCTGGAACCTGGTTCTGAAACGGTGTTTGGTTTCTGCCCGTCTTTCTAGAGTTCTGTTTTGTAAACTCATCTGGCAGATCCAGTAGAACAAGGTTCTGTCAATGCCAGGGTCATGGGTTTGAGCCCCAGGTGCACACCCTGTCGTACAGATTAAATATGTCGATCTGGATAAACGTCAAAAATCAAAAATGCAAGCTGTAATGATGCAGGCTGCGTCCTGGTAGCTAAAGCGATGCAGCTCCACTCTAAGACGGCGACGCCTTCTGTTTGGCTTTCTCCTCTCCCTTGTGGGTCGTAAAGCTGCTTTTCGTGCCGCTGCTGCAGCTGTTGATGGCTGATATGGAGTTCTTCACATGCCTCTTTCTGCTGCAAGGTGTGTTGGGTTTTTTTTTTTTTCTTCTTGGGGTTTTTGTTTTTTTGTTTTTGGAAAGTTGCCCGTGTCTTGCGAATCCTGTTTTGCCTTTAAAAAATGTACAGAGTGAAGCCAGCCACCGCTGGCATTGGCACTGGAAACCTGACCTACTGCCGTGATGCACATAATTATTCCCATACAAGATTTCGAAGATCTCCATGTCCGGCGACAAACCGCAGACGTGAAGTCAGCAGCTCTGCACGTTGTCCCTGTCTGATTGCTGGAAGCTTCCGGAACACGAAGAAAGGCGTCCGCTCGTCAGCCGTCGTCCCAGAGCGAGCCGCAGCTCCCAGAACCGTCGGAGCAGCTTTAGCGCTCAGACCTACGGGCGTGGCCTTCTGAAAGATGATTATACCCTTCCCTGTAGACGACACCGTTTAATGCAGTGCGGCAGAAGTGCGAATGTGGTGGAAATGTAGATTGCGCTCGCCTGACTGCCATTGCTGAGGCAGCGTGGTGAAGCTGCTCAGAGCGCCTTGTCACACATGCAGGCAGCCTGCAAGGCATTCATCTGCAGTGGCCCATTTGGCTTCTAACTCTCCCTTACCAGGCTCTTTTGTAAACTATGACCGTTGGAACGGAGACTATGTCCTGGCCTTGTGTGTGATCCCCAACACCACACTTCACACGAAAAAAATAAAAACCTGACATACCTTGACATTAAAACCCCACAAAAATATTAAACCCTTCCATATCTGAATGTAAAATGGTTATTGAATTTTAATCATGAAATAATGCCAAAATAAAGCAAGAAAGGTTTACATAATAAATACTTAAACTCTTTTTCTGAAATTACATTGGGGAGTTCATTTGCATGTTTACGGTTCCTAGCTTAAAAAAAAAACGTTTTCAGAACCCTTTTCCGTCTCCTTCTCTTTAGGCTCCTTTGTTTACTCTGGGCTTGTTTGGAGTCTGTGCAGCATTTGTGTTTATATCTAGCACAGATATAATGATTCCTTGACTGGATGACGTTGAGTTCTGAGTAAGAAACACAGTCACATAATTTGAGGTTAAACTGTACACCCAGAGCTCCATTCTTATTCCAAAATTTTACATTTTAATATGATACCACATGAAATTCAGCAGGTAATTACGCTATGTGCTTGAAAGCCTATTTGTGATGGAAACGCAACCACATGAGCATCGTGAACTCAAATGGCGAGAGGAGTAATTATCTCATCTCACAAACACTTCACTAATCACTCGACGGTTCCCCAGCATAGCCTTGTGCTTTGCTAACCTTTGGTCTTTTTACATCATTGTTCAAGCTAATTCTTGGCCACATTCCTAGCCTAGTCGCTGGTGTTTCCTGCTTTGTAGGGGGGATATTTAGAACACCTTTTGCATACTGGTTTGTTCTCTGCACAGTTTTATCAGGGATGTAGGCAAAATACGCCCGCACTTGACCACTTGAATCCATTTTTTTTTACAAGTCACAGACATGAAACTGAACCTCTTTGGGTTTTTGCTCTAGCCGTCCTACCTAGCTAGCGAAGTCACTGGCATCATTCAAGCCAGCTGGTTTGCACGTCACCCATCCAAGTCAAATTAGCTTGTGCAATTTGATTCGCTTGTTCAGAGTACCAATTCGGCTCCTTGTGCAATATTGAGTATTGAAAGTATCAAATGTTTCAGAATCAAATGATTTGCTATGTTGTAGCATTGAAAAAACACCAAACTATTGATGCCTCATGCAGTTCTACCATGGACATCTTTAGGCACCAGAGACATTTTACCCAAGCTGCTCCATCAAATTCACCATGTTATGTTTCTTTTACAACCTGTGTAATGTCTCATTATGTCTCAATCTTATAAGATGTAATGTCTCATAACTGTCCCAAGTTTACGCTCAGACCCTCACATATTTACTTCGAAAAGGCACACCTGATCAATACTGGATCAGTTTTGAAAGTATGAGACATTAATATGGTTCTTCTTTATGTGCTTAGCTCAGCAGAGAGCAGTCACACTCTCCATACAGGGCAGCCCTAATTGGCTGGACTCCTGAGCAGATCAAGGCTCTGGAGTACATGGTGTGTGGACACACAGATCAAGACAGAACTAACAGATGCCCCATTAGCCTTAATCTTTACTGGTGCTGCCAAGGAGAACAAACAGGTGGTGCTCTGCTTGGCCACCCCGGCCCAACACACCCCAGGCATGTTTCATTTGTATAGCGCCTTTTTCGCCTATTTGTCACTTTCCATAAAGTACACTGAAACAAGAGCCACAGACAAAACACAAATACTGGCTAGTCATTGCATCACAGAATGGAAATGCTGAGAAGTGTTTGAAGTTCAGATGTAAACGAGGGGAGTGAGGGATGGAGATGGTGGCATGGTGTTCCATCATTTTGGGCACTAAAGATAATAGGTGAGCAATAAAGGTTTGAACTATGTGTGACGTGCGGGAGGTTCTCACTGTAGCTGGGAAACATGCGACTGATCCGAGCAGATTAATTATCACTAGAGTTCTAACAGTGGCGTTTTCAACATACTGGAGTAAGTGGATGGTTTTATTGGCCTATTAGGAGGGAGTTAACAGTAATCAAGCCAGGAAGAAATGACCACGTATCAGGATGTGGGATTTCATTAAGTTTTGTTTTTCCTCCCCTTTTCCAAAGACATTGTGAAGGGCTTGAATAGACTTTGTGTAAGCAATGATTCCCCACATAGAAAAACTATGGCACCTGTTTCTGTGGTGCTTGCCACATTCTGTACAACCTGGCAATAGGGTTGTGATGATCACCGCTGCACCGTGGAAATGTGTTGCTTTCTCACTACCTGGCAACCCTGCCCTCATGGCCCAAGATGTCCCTTTATTTTCACAAACAAATGTTGGCAAGTGAGCGATCCTGTGACAAGAACAAAGAGGCTGGTGTCTTTGGCTTGGGTCTAGAGTTCAGGGCAAGTTACAACAGCTTTTTGTGCTCAGTTTGTTACAGGTGCCCCAACCCCTCCACTCAAGTAACTGTGATCTTAAAAGACTCGAGTTTCCCCATTAATGCGCATGGAAACAACCGTGCTGCTTCGGTTTCTTAAAGCCCCTGATCGGCTAAACTCTGCTCTACCCAGTTTTAATTTCACACCTTGCCCCCAAGACGGCATCACGTCAGACAGCTTGCGTGGTGTTGCTCACACAGTTAGCCCCACTTTCATGTTCAGTGCTGACATGGGAAACTGAATCGCTGCTGGAATCAAGTTAATGAAGTTCATGTTCATTCAGAAGTGCTCTGTGAAACATGCAAAGTATGACAACACTCAACACTTGGGCTGCTAAGACGACGTGGCTGTTTCCCCTCCCTCTGTGTCATGAGCTGTTTCCCTACTCTCACTGTGTTGGGAGTTGTGTTTTCCTGCTGTCTCTGTGTCGTGAGCTGTGTTTTCCCGCTCTCTGTGTCGTGAGCTGTTTTCTCCTGCTGTCTCTGTTATGAGCTGTGTTTTCCCACTCTCACTGTGTCGTGAGCTGTGTGTTCCCGCTCTCTCTGTGTCGTGAGCTGTGTTTTCCCACTCTCACTGTGTCGTGAGCTGTGTGTTCCCGCTCTCTCTGTGTCGTGAGCTGTGTTTTCCCACTCTCACTGTGTCGTGAGCTGTGTGTTCCCGCTCTCTCTGTGTCGTGAGCTGTGTGTTCCCGCTCTCTCTGTGTCGTGAGCTGTGTGTTCCCGCTCTCTCTGTGTCGTGAGCTGTGTGTTCCCGCTCTCTCTGTGTCGTGAGCTGTGTGTTCCCGCTCTCTCTGTGTCGTGAGCTGTGTGTTCCCGCTCTCTCTGTGTCGTGAGCTGTGTTTTCCCGCTCTCTCTGTGTCGTGAGCTGTGTTTTCCCGCTCTCTCTGTGTCGTGGGCTGTGTGTTCCCGCTCTCTCTGTGTCGTGAGCTGTGTGTTCCCGCTCTCTCTGTGTCGTGAGCTGTGTGTTCCCGCTCTCTCTGTGTCGTGAGCTGTGTGTTCCCGCTAGCCCGGTCCCGGTAGCTCTTTTGGTTTTTCCACCGTGTGGCTGAGTCTGTGGACCTGATGGAAATGTTTGCTGTGGACTGAGACGGGGAAGTCCACATAACTGCGTAAGTGTGTAACTGCATAACTGTGTAACTGCTCTGTCTGCTGCAGGGACTTTGAGATGATGATGGGTACTGGGCGGGATTTGTTTACTCAGAGCATGATGACTGGGTATTGGTGTACAGCCTGTGGGGAAAACTCCCTAAACCCCCATCAGTTTGGCTGGTGTCGCTCTCATTCTTTCAGTTTAGCTCACTCTCCCTTACTCTCCATCTCTCTCTCTCTCTCACGCTCATGCAACGCCGCTCTCTCATTCTTTCAGTTTAGCTCGCTCTCCCTTACTCTCCATCTCTCTCTCACTCTCACGCTCATGCAACGCCGCTCTCTCATTCTTTCAGTTTAGCTCGCTCTCCCTTACTCTCCATCTCTCTCTCACTCTCACGCTCATGCAACGCCACTCTCTCATTCTATCCCCTGGAATTGCATAATCTGGATGTATGCCGGTTCAAGGCTTCCTACCCCCATCTTCCTTTGTGTGGTAATGAAAGGCCTGAACTGCTCTGCCCCCTCTATACACCGACACACCCTGGCACACACTCATGGATCATCTGTACGTACGCGCTTATACGTAGAGGGGTGTGTTTGCCTGTGTCTGTGAGTGTGTGCAAGCATGCCTCTGTTTTGAGTTTGTACATGTGTGTGCCAGAAAGCAGCAGTTTTGGAAGAAGCAGAAGTTCTTTGCTGCTGGTGGGTTGCTGAGAGGTTAGGGGAATTCTGCGTGGTGTGTAATATCTCCCCCCCCCCCCCCCCCCGGAGGGGTGGTGAGGGTGCAGGCTGCTTTATGAACAGATCTCTCTCACATGTTCACACACGGCTGATCTTACTCCTGTCTATTCACATCTACCCATCTATTAACCCATCTGTCTGTTTGTTTATTTTTAAAGTCCCTCTGTCCAACAGAGGCTCCACAGTCGTCGTCCCCCCACCCCGTTTCAGGGGCTTTGTGTGAGACGACACCCGATCCTGCTGCTGTCCCCACGATGCTGCAGCCAGCCCAGAGGCTCCTGGGTGTGCTGATCCGACCGGCACCGTCAGGATTCCCTTCCTCTGTCCTTATGGCGCTGCCACACAGCCGACGCAAGACACGCAACCAGACGGGAGCTGTGCCGGGCCAGACGGGAGCTGTGCCAGGCCAGACGGGAGCTGTGCCGGGCCAGGCGGGAGCTGTGCCGGGCCAGACGGTCAGCGCACACTGGTCCGGTCGGTTCCTGAACTCTGCTGAATATTCTGACCTGTTCATAGCAGCACGCATGTAGCCACATGCACTGAAGAGCAAATAAACATTCCGCAGTCCCGTTCTCTGGGTGAGTTTTGGAACCTCGCTGAGGGTTTTTGCCATCGGATGTTGGGGAAAACCATGACCTCAGTGTAGTGGCTTTAGGCCAGCTAGGAGCGCTGTGCTCGGAGGAGGCGCTGTGCTCGGGGGAGGCGCTGCTTAGTTCTTTGCTTTCAGTTTTTTTCTCATTTCAAAGCTACACTGGGGAAACGTCTAAAGTTCTGCAGAAGTGGAGGCTTAACTGTAGACGTTGTGTCTCAGCCATGTGATCTTGAGGGTGAACAGGAGTGGAAATGTAGCCGAGCAGTCTGCACCTGATTGTGCCCCTCCCACCGAGCCCCTCCGTGTGGCCGAGAGCACGTCACCTGCCTCTCCGTTTCGCTCTTCTGCGTTTAGTTTGACCTTGCGCACTGCGTGACTCCTCCCTCCTGACCTTGAGCCCTGCGTGACTCCTCCCTCCTGACCTCGAGCCCTGCGTGACTCCTCCCTCCTGACCTCGAGCCCTGCGTGACTCCTCCCTCCTGACCTCGAGCCCTGCGTGACTCCTCCCTCCTGACCTCGAGCCCTGCGTGACTCCTCCCTCCTGACCTCGAGCCCTGCGTGACTCCTCCCTCCTGACCTCGAGCCCTGCGTGACTCCTCCCTCCTGACCTCGAGCCCTGCGTGACTCCTCCCTCCTGACCTCGAGCCCTGCGTGACTCCTCCCTCCTGACCTCGAGCCCTGCGTGACTCCTCCCTTCTGACCTCGAGCCCTGCGTGACTCCTCCCTCCTGACGTCGAGCACTGCGTGACTCCTCCCTCCTGACGTTGAGCACTGCGTGACTCCTCCCTCCTGACCTCGAGCACTGCGTGACTCCTCCCTCCTGACGTTGAGCACTGCGTGACTCCTCCCTCCTGACGTTGAGCACTGCGTGACTCCTCCCTCCTGACGTTGAGCACTGCGTGACTCCTCCCTCCTGACCTCGAGCACTGCGTGACTCCTCCCTCCTGACCTCGAGCACTGCGTGACTCCACCCTCCTGCTCTGCTCCGCTTACTGGTTTACCATCCTTGGAGCTATGGAGTCTCGATCTCCATGACATTCGTACAACACAGAAACGTTGGGGCAGTTAAACAGCACGACGGACGTTCCCGTGTTGACGCCCAGGGTAATACTTGGACTACCACATCGCTCCCTGTGCTATTTTGAGGTGTGTTTTTCGGAAGGTCCTCCATGTACTGGACACAAATGTTTTGGTGCTCGGGGAGAAATAATACCAAGTCTCAGTTTAGCTCATTGAGCCTTTACAGTGGCTCTTTTTACATGTACCTTTGGCATAAACACATGGTTTTGAAGGGAGCAGTTATTCAACCGTGGAAGCATGATCTTGCCTGCTCCAGCCTCCGCTGGGTCGAGCCCTCCAGCGGGGCTTTGTTGCTGGGTTGGGTTCGTTGGGTTTAGTTCTCACTCAGAGCCACACGGGGGGGGGGGGGGGGGGGGGGGGGGGGGCATCATACCAAGCAGTCAGGGCAAAGTCTCTGTCATACAGTCATACACAGCACTCACATCCTGTAGTGCCGTTTCATGTTGGGTTTATTCCTCAAACACTCAAGTGCTTCCTGCCTGGTTTTATCCCAGTATCTTCCATTGCCCTTCGCCCCATCTTTGGGTTCGATGTCTTGACCGGAACCCCACTCTGCCCTGTGTGATGCTGGTTTCTGTTGGGTTGAGCCCTGCCATCTGCTAGCAGAGATCAGGAAGGTTTAATCCCAGTTTAATCCCTAAGAGCTGTGGTGCGAGCCCCGACTCTCACCTGACCCTGTTGCATTTTCCCTGGACTAGCTGTCACCGCAGGGACACCCCGGCTCCCAATACATGGATCGGCGCTCTGCCTCTAGCTCACAACCTCATTCTCAACCACCTTGTAACCGCCGAGCCTCCTTTGGTACCGAGTGGCCCGGCAGAATCCCCGTCTTGATGTTTCCTTTCTGAATCTTTTCCTACAGTGCTTTGAAACGAGCCTTCGTCTCCGGTATGCGTGTCTGGTGACTGGTACGAGATGGGTCTGTATTGATGGGTCTGTATTGATGGGTCTGTATTACGCGCTGACGTATACGAACACATCTCCTCACCTCCGTCGTGGCCTTCAGCTGCCACGTCACCGTGCGCAAGCTCATCTGTCGCTAGGCAGCCGGCATTTTTCCCCCTGTTGTCAAGGTAGCAGATGTGTTGTTGTGACGTCAGAGGTCCTGGCTCAGCTGCAAACGAGCTGTGTGTGGGTGTGTGTGTGTGTGTGTGTGTGTGTGTGTGCCTGTTCAAATATGCACAGGAGTTCATATTCCATTCGGTTCGGGTTCATCTAGATCTAGACTCAATGCCGACTGTAGTTGGAGTGGATTTGAGCTGAGGGTGCGTCGTCTCGGTGGGTCGCGGCCGCTGTTTGGGGTCAACGCTGCCCCGAGTTGCTCGGTCCTTTTGGGCCACGCACTTCCGCACTCGCCTTTTGTGTGCCGGGCCACCTCATCACTCCTGCAGTCGTGGTTCTGTGTGTGTCGTGTGAGCGTGTTATCGCCGTGATTCGGCAGCCCACGCCCTGTTGTTCTCCCATGTCCTCAGAAACGTCTCCTGCTCCAACTACGTCCAGATCCGGTTGGCTTGCTCTGACCTCACGGCCTGTTGCTTGGCATTCATATCAAACCAGGCATCTCTGAGCTTATCTGGGCAATAACCATGACATTAACTCTGTGTGTGTGTGTGTGTGTGTGTGTGTGTGTGTGTGTGTGTGTGTGTGTGTTTCCTTTAATTACAGGGCTCCGGAGATCATCTTGGGCTTGCCCTTCTGTGAGGCCATAGACATGTGGTCGCTGGGCTGCGTCATCGCTGAGCTGTTCCTGGGCTGGCCGCTCTACCCTGGATCTCTGGAGTATGACCAGGTAACCGGACTAGGCCCTGACTCACCCACTAAGGGAGCTCACAGCAAGCTCTGCAGCACTGAGCCTGGCCAATGGGGTTTTTTTTTCTTTGCTACTCAGGTAAAGTTACATTTTAAAAGGTCAGTTCCCTTGGTAGCAAAAGGTGCTGTTTAATAGGGCCTCCTTGGTTTCAAAAAGCCGTCAAAATGCGTGTCTTCCGACCAGGTGTGCACTGAGTGGGTGAGGGTCAGGGCAGGGACGGCCTCCAGCCCTCACTCTGAGCAGGCCCCGGGTCAGGGGTCAGGGTGCGGCCTTGTACTGATACAATTGCAAAAAGAAGCTGGAGAGTTGACATCACAGTGAAGGATTTAACATGAAGCAGTCTCCTTAAGCTCCATGTTGTTGTACCAGTCTATAAGGGCGAGGAGGAGCAGCAGGGCTCCCAGTGATGGCCCCCCCGAGCACCACAGCTGCAGGCCGGGTGACGCTCAGACGGAGGGCTGGGGCGCGCTGCCCCGCTCAGAGCTGGGTCTGCTTCCACTCCACACAGCAGAATGTATTTATAACCTACAGTCACAGCCCCCGCCCCAAACACTGGACACAGACACGCACGCACAGATAAAGACGCACAGGCTTTCCCAGCATGCACTATCAGCAAGTTTAGAGCTGTGTGCGCGTGTGTGTGTGTGTGTGTGTGTGTGTGTGTGTGTGTGTGTGTGTGTGTGCGCGTGTGTGTGTGCGCGTGTGTGTGTGCGCGTGTGTGTGTGCGCGTGTGTGTGTGCGCGCGTGTGTGTGCGCGCGTGTGTGTGCGCGCGTGTGTGTGCGCGCGTGTGTGTGTGTGTGTGTGTGTGTGTGTGTGTTTGCGGTGCCATGGCCACCCGATCGTGTCACTATAACTACAGTTATATATACACTACAACTGCGAACAATGTGTGTTGGACGTGTTGGTGCACAACTGTGGTGCTTGTAAAGGGAGAAGGGGGCTTGTCCCAGCAGAGGGGGCAGATAGGGTAAGAGAACAGATAGTCAGGAAGTGAGGGAGGGAGACAGAGTGCAGATAGGGTAAGAGAAGGACGGCGTCAGGAAGAGTGAAAATAGCATCCATTTGCTCTCTCTCTCTCTCTCTCTCACTATGACTCTAGGTCTCTCTCTGTCTCTCTCTCTCTCTCAGACGCCACATAGGTCCTTGTTGTGGCATGTGTAGGTTGCTGTACGAGCTCTTTGTGACCCAGGCTTTCTGGGAAGTGTGGGGGTCTGGTCTCGCTGTGCCCAGACCTGTGGCCACGTCCACCGCCCTGCTGCCGTCACCTGTGGGCAGACGCCAACAACAGGCCTGCAACCTGCTGCTCGGAGCCGCCTGCTCCACCCCCTGCACTGGGAGGAGCCAAAGCCCTACAGGGGCACTGCTTCTGTCCCTTTATTTTTTTTTGTTTTGTTTTAACATTACAAAAAGGTTGGTGTCGTTAAAACTTGCCCTCAGCCCCTGAGCAGGCGGGGGTGGGGTGCATTTGAGGCGTGAACATGTTGTATCATTGTCGTTCTGCTAGTGGGTGGGCGGGCCGAGTCATCGATTTGTCGGCGTGTGCTGACTGATAAAGCATTTCTTCCTGTGCACACAGGCAGAGCAAAAAACAGGCCACGTCCGAGTAGTGTTCTTCCAAGCATTAATCTTCGTGTGGTTTTGTCTCCAGCAGTGGAAACGGTGAAATGCTTCAGAAACAGAGTGGAACATTCCAGAAGAGCTGATCAGCTCCTTACTGAAACAGAAGAGCCCAGCAGCTGTCCCAGGGGCCCCTAGTGTGCCTGAAAGAGGGCTGTGTTGGACACTTGAACACTTAGAGTATTCCTGCAAACGGCAGCGCCGTGACCTCAAAGCCCCCACCCCCGGCCCCCTTTGCTCTCTGTGCAGCCTTAAAGGGAGGTGCCATCTGTTGTGGTCATGTCTGGAGAGGCCAGCACCTTCAGTTGGCAACACCACCACCAGATCTGCCTGTTTTTTTCCTGGACGGAGTAATCGCAGGTGGAGCAGACCTGCATCTGAGCACTGCTCCACCGCCAACCAGAGACAGTCAATAAAGTTTCTTGTATCTCGTAATAAGATAAGTGTGTTGCCCCAGCTGTTTGGAGTGAAAGTGTGTTTGCGGATAGAGGAGGGTATTTGATTTCCCTTTTTTTATGCCTGTAGAATATTTGGTTCTTGGCCAAGAAGAGTTCTGGGGATTTTTTTTTTATTCTTTTAAACCGAGAGCAGAGAAAACTAGCATGTACATTGCGGTGTATTGTGTAAGTCACCATTTCCTCATGTGCCCTCACCGCCACTGAAATCGCTACCTTGGAGTTTTTCAGAACAGTCATGTTGGTGCAACTGCTCAGTGACCTCAGGCCCTGACGTGTGGTACCCGTCCCCCCTCCTCCCGCACGCCCATGTTCTCTTTGACACAGATGGCAGCTGGGAGTGGAACTGTAATTTCTCCTCTCTGGTCTGGGAGATCAACACCCCTGCTGATCAACCTTAGTTTGAACACGCCTGGCGCGTAACCCTCTGGAGGCTACTGGAGACCTTGATGAACTGGACCAGGTGTGTTGGGTCAGGCTTGGAAACACACTCCGCAGCTGGTGACTCTACTGGGGTTGGATAACCCTAGAATAGACAGGACTGGCAACCACAGGCCACTATTGTCATTCTTTGAAAGCAGAGCACTATTCGTGGAAGCTCATTTGCACACCTACATGCGTTTAGTCATCTCGAGAAAACATTACAGCCGTAGTTGTTTAGTAAACACTGGGACTATTATAATGTGGATGCACTTGTCATAACCAAATACTTGTGTCAGTGTGCCACAGATATTTTGGGTCATACACTTCAGTCCCTTCTGCTGAACGGGACCCACAGTCTGTTGCAGTAGATGAGCTGGTTCTGCATCACGTCCTGTTGCCTCTTGTCCTGTTGAAAGGAGAGGCGGGTGTGGAGCAGAACTGCTGACTTGTGCGAGACCATCGCTGACCTTCTACTCCTTCACATGGGCTCTTCATCCAGCAGCATACGGTCTTGTATACGTGCAGGCAGGGACTGTCTTCCCAGTAAGGAGCCATTTTGGTTTCTGCACATCTGCCGTGTCTTGAGATGGGGCGTAGGATTGGTGTGAAGCAGGAACCTGTGCTGTTTAAGGCCCGGAGCTTATTTTCCACACAACTCTTGACGTATGCTGCTGCCAAATGTTGTAAATGTTTCAATCATGCATATCCACCACTAGGACCGTCACCCTTGGGCATCGTACACAAGACGGCGGCGGTTGTGTTTGCAGTGAGCAACACTGACGTTTTGCTGTTTATGTCTACACAGCGATTGTAGCTGCCATATATATCTTGAGGTGGCTGCCTGTTCCATGTCTGCTTCTCTCCCGCACTGTGGGCTAACGAGCGCTGGTGATCCGTATCTGTCTGTTTTCTCTTTCCAGATACGCTACATCTCCCAGACCCAAGGCCTGCCTGGAGAACACCTGCTCAGCATGGGCACAAAAACATCTCGCTTCTTCTCCAAGGACTCCGACTCGCCATACGCCACGTGGAGACTAAAGGCAGGTGGCCCCGCCCCCTTCCACCCACCTCACCCTGAGCTCCACCCTCGGTGCACGTTCCATAGCAAGAAGAGCACCAGGATGTTGTAGCTGAGTTGAGGCACATGGCCTCTGGGCTGATGTTGAACTCTGGGTTTGGGGGTGTAGGTGAATACAGACAGTGTTTTCAGCAAAAAGCACAAAATGCTGTTTATTTAATGCAGTTTTTTTTTTTTGCTTTGGGGAAGGAAAAAGCATGTCAAATAGCTGGTGGTGTTCTTCGCAACTTAGTTTATTATAACATTTCTAGTCTTTTTTTTTTATTATTCCTACCGGACCTGCAGTTTGTTTGCGCTGGAAGAAATGAATGCCAATGTAGTGACTACACTTAGCTGCACCAGTGTCGTGACTAGCTAGGAGGAGATTAGCCTGCCTTAGCCTCGCCAGTGTCGTGACTAGCTAGGAGGAGATTAGCCTGCCTTAGCCTTAGCAGTATAGCGACTAGCTAGCAGGACATTAGCCTGCCTTAGCCTCGGCAGTGTAGCTAGCTCGTTCACCTACAGGCTGGGCTCCTGGTTCCTTCAGCGTGCGTGCCACTCGCCCACAGGGCCCACAGCGAAGAGTAGGATAGGAAGTGAAGCACTATTCATAACTACTGGAGCAAAGTTTCTGTGCCACTATTTCAACTTGGAAGATGCCACAGCAGAGCTCGTCTGACTAGGACATGATTAGGCTAGTGTTCATCTGTTGGTCCTGTAACAGCCTGCATTGTTGGCACTGTAGAAGTAGGTCTTGAGTGTTTGGAGGATCCACGGCCAGTTAGCTCCATGTGCTGGCTGTGTTGGGTGTTTTTGATCACTCTTTTGCTGTCACCAAAACCCTACCCCATTTCCAAACACGGCTGCTCCTTTATTTGAAAACACATACAAAATAGTTTTGGCACCTCCGCAAATACAGCTATGAATCCCGGGCTCTGTGCACACCTGTAGTCCAGAGTAACGATGAGCTCATTCTCTCCTCCCGTGTCATGTTTCCGTAGACGACGGAGGAGCATGAGGCCGAGACTGGGATGAAATCTAAGGAGGCCCGGAAGTACATCTTCAGCTGTCTGGAGGACATTGGCCATGTAAGACATCTATGAAGTAGCAGCATTCAGCGCCCCACATATCAACACATGAGCAAAGATATCCTGCTGGTTCTGGTCCAGTTTTAACCTGCCCTTTTATGTAAAACCCGACAAACATGCTTGTAGCAAATGGAGCAGACCCTGAGAATATTCTCTCTCTCTTTCTCTCTCTCTCTCCCTCTCCCTCTTAACAATCCATTTCAAAAGCAAATTTTATTTATTTTTTTAGACCAGAACATGTCAGTCAGTCCAGACCATGTACCTCACTTTAGTTACTGAATAGATTGACTTAAGGTTAATAAATAATATGTCCGGAATGTCCAGAATAGGTTAATGGCTGACCACTGGTCAAAATGCTGTCAGCACCCTGGAACTGGTGTGCTCTGCTGTGCTGTCTCCCAGGTGAACCTGGTGTTGAACATGGAGGGCTTCGACCAGCTGGCCGAGAAGGCAGACAGGCGGGAGTTTGTGGACCTGCTGAGGATGATGTTGCTGATAGACGCCGAGCAGCGCATCACGCCCGCAGACGTGCTAAGCCACGCCTTTGTTACTATGCAGCACTTACTGGACTTCCCCCATAGCAACCAGTACGCACCCACTTCCTGTTGGCAAAGGCTCTGCCCTCTCAAAGTCCTGCTTTGTCTTATAGTAGTTAAGAGAACACTCACTCACAAAGGAGGTTGAAGTTGTTACGTTTTTATTATGGCTTTTGAATCAAGACTGATGTAAAATACTACTGAACCATATTTTTACATTTCATCAACTAACTAATCAATTCATTAGCATTTAGCACCAAGAAAAAAAGCAAGACTGTTTACAAACTCTGTTTATAAATTTCTGGAAATTTCTATATGTTTAAATGTCTCTCTTTCTCGGACAGCGTACAGTCATGTTTCCACATCATGGACGTGTGTCACTCGAGGGGCGGCTCATACGACGTGGTAAACCGTAATAAAGCTCCGCCCCCACTCATGAAACCCGTCACCTTACCCAGCACCCCCAACATCACCGTCGCCTACAGCAAGCTGCCCACCGTGCATGCGCAGGTAGCGAAACGTGCATATTAGCACTTTGAAGGGCTAGGGGTGGGTTTAAAGGGCTAGGGGTGGGGTTTAAAGGGTTAGGGGTGGGGTTTGAAGAGCTGTGGTGGGGTTTGAAGGGCTAGGGGTGGGGTTTGAAGGGCTAGGGGTGGGGTTTGAAGAGCTGTGTGGTGGGGTTTGAAGGGCTAGGGGTGAGGTTTGAAGGGCTAGGGGTGGGGTTTGAAGAGCTGTGTAGTGGGGTTTGAAGGGCTAGGGGTGGGGTTTGAAGGGCTAGGGGTGGGGTTTGAAGGGCTAGGGGTGGGGTTTGAAGAGCTGTGTGGTGGGGTTTGAAGGGCTAGGGGTGGGGTTTGAAGAGCTGTGTGGTGGGGTTTGAAGGGCTAGGGGTGGGGTTTGAAGGGCTAGGGGTGGGGTTTGAAGGGCTAGGGGTGGGGTTTGAAGAGCTGTGTAGTGGGGTTTGAAGGGCTAGGGGTGGGGTTTGAAGGGCTAGGGGTGGGGTTTGAAGGGCTAGGGGTGGGGTTTGAAGGGCTGGGGGGGGGTTTGAAGGGCTAGGGGTGGGGTTTGAAGGGCTAGGGGTGGGGTTTGAAGGGCTAGGGCTGGGGTTTGAAGAGCTGTGTGGTGGGGTTTGAAGAGCTGTGTGGTGGGGTTTGAAGGGCTAGGGGCGGGGTTTGAAGGGCTAGGGGCGGGGTTTGAAGGGCTAGGGGCGGGGTTTGAAGGGCTAGGGGCGGGGTTTCTGTGCGCATGGTGGGAGAGATCGATAAGCGGTCTGGTGCAGGTGTTTAAGGAGTTAGTGAGCAGTGTTGGTCTTCACTCTGCTCCTCTGGCCTTTTAAATGTCTTGTCATTGTAATAAATACAAGACCTACTAACCTGTGATGTTAGTAAAATAAATTCCAATTCCCCCCACTATGAGCCCAGCGGATTTGCACTCATCTGATCTAGCCCAAATGGTACGCTAAATATGTATTCTGCTGACATTTATATTGCTCAAGTCGCTTTTGCAAAGATTTATGCAGTGTTTGTTGACCACAACTCCTGAACATGCAGTTGCACTTTGCACAGCAGGTTTTCTGTACTATTGTTAATTGAGACTCCTGTTGGCACTTTAATACAGTCTCTCTCTGTTCTTGTAGGCTCTGCCTCCACCTGCTCCACCCGTGGTGCATCCTGGGATTCCCCTCCAGACAGGAAGTGCTCAGTTTGGTTGCACAGACACGTATCAGCAAACTCTCTTCCTTTGCCCACCAGCCATGCAAGGTATCGCTCCCACACGCACCAGACGTGAAGATAAACGCAGAATCCTCTCTTCCCAAAATGTAGGGTAACATTCAGGTCTGTGTTTCCAGGGATTGGGTCCAACCCGAGCCAGCCCTCGGCCTACTCTGTTCGGATGGAGAACCCACTTCCGCTGGTGACCCAGGCTCCAGCCATGCAGCCCTTACCCCTGCGGCCGGGGGTCATAGCACAGGTGAGCGCTCTCCACCGTACCTGCAGGTCCAGCACCACAGCCCAATCACATCCGTGTCCCACACCCCGGTCGGCTCACGTAGCCCCCAGTATACCTGTAGCAGGTGTTCAGCGGTGTCGGGGGTGTGGACTGGTGGGTCCAGCACTGGGTGACGTCAGTGCCTGGTGAAGGGACGGCCGGGTGGTGCTGGTGGTGCTCTGATGATTTGCGTTGTTGACCTGTTGATCTGCTTGTTTTTGGACTGCAGCAGCCGTGGTCCAACAGGACTCCGCAGATCCTGGTACCGGCGTGGCAGCAGGTGGCCCCTCCCCCCGCGACGCTGCCCTCAGACACCATTGCCTGCCCCCCGAGGAGAGGGGACTGGGGGTAAGAGCGCGCTCCGGGCAGGGCGGGCGTGCTCCACAGTGCCCGCTTCACCCGGCACTCCGCTTTGCAGGTTGTTCAAACCTGTAGCAGATAATAGAGGCTGCAGAGGTCTTTAATAACTGGCCAGGGTTTGTGAGAAATGATGAATGTGTGGACTGGCTATGATTCCCCTGTGGACTAGATGGAGATTCTCTGCTGGAGGAGGATGAGCACTGCAGTGCTGTGGGGTTTTACTACCAGCCCTGAGTTCCCCTGCATTGCATCCTGCTGTTCACTTAACATGCTGCTGGATTTGTGCTGTGGTGATCAGACTTTTGGGGCTGGATTGAGAATTTCCCACTTCAGTTCTGTTTAAGACCATAACCTGAACCAAGCCCATTTCTCTTGTTTAGTCATCTGGTCTCCTAACAGTTCAGTGGTTGATTTACTCTGTTAAACCTGTGTTTTGATTCAGATCTTTCAGTGCCCCTGAGTGGTGGCATCTTGTGCTGCTGTTCTCTTCTTCTGCCACACTGTTGCCCTTCTCTGGGTTTTAATGGGGCTCTTGTGTTTCGTGTAGGAAAGTGCGTCAGCACAGCACTCATTACGGCTCCATGATGTCCCAGCCTCTCATCACCAATCAGATGGCCGTATCTGCACACCAGCCCTTAAACGTCGGCATCGCTCATGTGGTCTGGCCCCAGACTGCCGCCAGCAAGTGTAACAGGCCCAATCAGAACAGGTTAGTGAGCAGCCGTGGTTGGTTCCTCTCTCACGGGCCTAGAGATTAGTAGAGGCATTACATTTCACCAGGCAGGGCATCCTGGAACCAAGTGATGTGGTTATTAGTTAAACAGGTGGGTATCAGTTACACTGGGGTGGGGATTAGTTAATCAGGTGTGGTTTAGGGCTGCACGATTAATCGTATTTTTATCGTTATCGCGATGTGAAGTTTCACGATAAACACATCGAAATAGCCACGATAACTCCTTGAATAACAGCAAACTCAAATTGCATTATCCTCATCCAGCAATAGAGGGAGCTATTCGCGCTGCAGACTATGATCACGTGATGTAAGTAGGCAAGAGGCAGAGTGAGGCAGAGTTGCCAGGTTCGCGGTTTTCACGCCAAATTGGGCTTGTTTGAAAATCCAGCCGCGGGTAAAATTCTGGGGTCGCGGGGTGCGGTTTTTTGGGCTACTTTTGAGTTGGGCTACTGCGGAAGTTACAAGTCAACACTAAGAATCGATCGCGATATAATACATAATTTGTCTCCATTTCACACTCGCAGATTTTGTGCGGAAAATTTTTGTAGGAACTGGCAACCCTGGAGTGAGGTGAACGCGCTCATCAGACACGCGATTTGGTTTAAGCCTGGTTTACACTTGATGCGGCGCGAGGGTCCGGGAGGCGAAAATAACGTAATCGCGGTGGCTTCGCCCGTGTGCAATGGCCTCGCGCGCTGTCGATTCACGAGGTCGTGCACCTCTTGAATTTTGTAAGTTCGCGCGCGCCGCGTCTCAGCACGTTAAACTTAATTGAATTAAATATTTATACATATACTCTAAATGATTCAAAATAATTCGCTTTTTTATCACATTATTTAATGGATATTTATTTTCAAAACGCCCAATCTTAAAATCTTCACATTCTCTCATGTTTCGTCCTGGAATTACAAGAGGCTCGTATTTGTTAACGTAATACAAGAGAATTGTTCAGTCAGACAGATATTTGTTGTGAAACGTAGTAGTTACAATTTCAAGCATTTTCAAGTACTTTAGCCTAAATTCCAGCACTTTTCAAACCTGAAACACAAAGCAACATTAAAATTGGTCAGGTAAAAGTTAATTCCCCTGTATTTGAGGGGTGTTTTTTTATACTACTAGGCCTACATATCGTTTCGGACAACACTGCAAAGAATGTGACACGGCAAGATTAAACGCTTCCGCCATTCGCGCAGGTTAACGAGGTGTGCGGAGTCGCTCACTCGTGAAAGTATAAACCTAGATTGAATCTATTGTTGAATAAACCTGCAAAATATTTGGAATTATTCTGGATTAACGTGCTGCTGTTCAGAGAGACACTACATTTCTGTATTTTAATTTTAATTTATCGTGGTTCACATCGATATCGGGATATCCAACAATGTTATCGCACATCGCAATTCTAGTCCATATCGTGCACCCCTAGTGTGGTTAATAGTTACCACAACTCTGCAGTGACAAACAGAACTGGCAGACAAAAGTTTGTAATTAACTATCCAACGATATTTTAAACTAGGACAAATCTAGAACAGTTGAGTTGAACAGTTAAAGTTTAGTGTGTGTGTGTGTGTGTGTGTGTGTGTGTGTGTGTGTGTGTGTGTGTCAGGAGTGTGAATGTTTCCCATTACACAGACACACAGCCCTTGGTGTGTCTCTCACCAAAGACCCGGGACAAACTGCGGAACCCGGACCTGGGCCATAGCCATCGGAGCAGGGAGGCGGAGTCACAGGTAGAACAGGAACCGGAGCAGATAGAGGAGACTGAAGAGGTCAGCTGCTGTAAGGCGGGCCAGACCTCCGATGAGCAGCTGTCGGTAGCCAATCAGCAGCGAAAGTCCATCGTCATCGGTGAATCTCCAAGCCCAGTGGTTAGCGTCATCAGCATAAGCAGCGTCTCGGAGGAGGATGAAGAAGACGAGGCAGAGCACAGGTGTTCTCTCAGCACGTGCGTCTAATTTAGCCCTGCGCACTCACGTTTCACCGACAAATGACCATGACTGCTGTTTTTGGTGTGTGGAGTGGTAAAGATAGCTACACCTCACCCATTAGTGTAGCTACTACACCTTCACCCACCAACATTAAACCACTTGGTTAAAATTTGCCCTTTAAAATAATCTGAGCTTAATAGGGGGGGTAGATGTCTGACTACATTTAACTGAATATGTTCTGGTGGGTTCAAGTAAGACCAAAAGAAGACTGCAGTGTGACTGATGTAAAAGTGGACAGGATCATCTATAGTAGTGTTTGACTATCCTAAATCAGACCAGATCCGCCATTGTGATATTTTCACAGCAGATGCTCTTCCAGACACACTCGTACTGGTGTGTGATGAGTGCGTGCGTGTGTGTTTCGCAGGTGTAAGGACAGCGTGGAGTGTGAGGCATGTAAAGGCTCTCTGAACATGGAGCGTGTGTGTTCCCTCAGCAGCCCAGACAGTAGCTTGAGCACAAGCTCCTCCTCCTCCCCCCAGTCAAGCCCCTCCCCCTGCAAGAGACCCAACAGGTACACACCCACCCCCCAAAACAAACACACACACACACACACCCCTCCCCCTGCAATAGACCCTTCACGCACAATAGGAACACGCACTCGATTGTTGTCCCTCCTTATGGAAGCGTTCTTAGTGTTTTGTGTTTGTTTTTGTTTGTTTCTTTTGTTTGTTTGCCCCAGCATGTCTGAGGACGACGGCCACGAGAGTGGCTGTGACACGGTGGACGGCTCCCCGTCGTCGGACACGTCTCCGAGTCGTCACGGCAGCCCCGTTCAACAACAGGCGCTTCAACATCAACAACGGTGTCCAGGAGGCCCGGGGTCAGCGTGCCGGCACACACACTCACCCGGGCAAGCCGTCGGTCCAGACCGTGGTGGTCACACCCCTGAGGGTGATCAACCAACACCCACCCTCCATCAGCAGCCCAGCAATGAGCATCACCCCACCAGCACAGGTAAAGCCAATCATCACATCTGCATAGGTATCAGCCCCCCCCCCCACTGGACCCGCACAGGTGACCTTTCACCCATAGCACACGGTGTGAGAGAAGAAATGTATGTGGTCACAGCCCAAATATCTGCTTCACAGGTCTTAGGGGGAAAGGCAGGGAATTACCACCGAGGCACTTTCAGGTGATTATGGGTCACGAGGGCACTGTGGACACGTGTGTCCTGAGCTCTCCGTCCCCAGTGTGAGGTGAACCGCCTGGAGTTTGTCCTCCTCCCTTCCGCTGTCCCCCCTCCTGTCCTTTCTTCCCTGTGTTTGGCTGCGTTTGTGTGCTGGTTGCTTTTCCGGTGTGGTCTGCCCCTCCTCTAAGATCAGACCTCTTCCGTCCTCTTAAGATCAGACCTCTTCCGTCCTCTTAAGGTCAGACCTCTTCCGTCCTCTTAAGGTCAGACCTCTTCCGTCCTCTTAAGGTCAGACCTCTTCCGTCCTCTTAAGATCAGACCTCTTCCGTCCTTTAAGAGCAGACCTCTTCCGTCCTCTTAAGAGCAGACCTCTTCCGTCCTCTTAAGAGCAGACCTCTTCCGTCCTCTTAAGAGCATACTCTTCCGTCCTCTAAGATCAGACCTCTCCCGTCCTCTAAGATCAGACCTCTCCCGTCCTCTAAGATCAGACCTCTCCCGTCCTCTAAGATCAGACCTCTCCCCGTCCTCTAAGATCAGACCTCTCCCGTCCTCTAAGATCAGACCTCTCCCGTCCTCTAAGATCAGACCTCTCCCGTCCTCTAAGATCAGGACCTCTCCCGTCCTCTAAGATCAGACCTCTCCCGTCCTCCTAAGATCAGACCTCTCCCGTCCTCTAAGATCACAGACCTCTCCCCGTCCTCTAAGATCAGACCCTCTCCCGTCCTCTAAGAGCAGTCCTCTCCCGTCCTCTAAGATCAGACCTCTTCCGTCCTCTTAGAGGCAGAACCTCTTCCGTCCTCTTAAGAGCAGACCTCTTCCGTCCTCTTAAGAGCAGACCTCTTCCGTCCTCTTAAGAGCAGACCTCTTCCGTCCTCTTAAGAGCAGACCTCTTCCGTCCTCTAAGATCAGACCTCTTCCGTCCTCTAAGATCAGACCTCTCCCGTCCTCTAAGATCAGACCTCTCCCGTCCTCTAAGATCAGACCTCTCCCGTCCTCTAAGATCAGACCTCTCCCGTCCTCTAAGATCAGACCTCTCCCGTCCTCTAAGATCAGACCTCTCCCGTCCTCTAAGATCAGACCTCTCCCGTCCTCTAAGATCAGACCTCTCCCGTCCTCTAAGATCAGACCTCTCCCGTCCTCTAAGATCAGACCTCTCCCGTCCTCTAAGATCAGTCCTCTCCCGTCCTCTTAAGAGCAGTCCTCTCCCGTCCTCTTAAGAGCAGTCCTCTCCCGTCCTCTTAAGAGCAGACCTCTCCCGTCCTCTTAAGAGCAGACCTCTCCCGTCCTCTTAGGAGCAGACCTCTCCCGTCCTCTTAGGAGCAGACCTCCCCCGTCCTCTTAGGAGCAGACCTCCCCCGTCCTCTTAGGAGCAGACCTCCCCCGTCCTCTTAGGAGCAGACCTCCCCCGTCCTCTTAGGAGCAGACCTCTCCCGTCCTCTTAGGAGCAGACCTCTCCCGTCCTCTTAGGAGCAGACCTCTCCCGTCCTCTTAGGAGCAGACCTCCCCCGTCCTCTTAGGAGCAGACCTCCCCCGTCCTCTTAGGAGCAGACCTCCCCCGTCCTCTTAGGAGCAGACCTCCCCCGTCCTCTTAGGAGCAGACCTCCCCCGTCCTCTTAGGAGCAGACCTCCCCCGTCCTCTTAGGAGCAGACCTCCCCCGTCCTCTTAAGAGCTAAGAGCAGACCTCTCCCGTCCCCCGGCGCTTGGGTCAGGCCCGCTCTGTCCACCCAGCCGTGCCGTGCCTCTCCGGCGCCCTCTCATGGCTGGGGCGGTTATGCCTGTTCGGAGTGGGGCCGGCCATGACCAGTGCCCTTCTGCAGATGGTGGCCATGTTGATTTAGAGGTGCTGCACTACGTGATGACATGACCATGTTTTTGTTTGTTGTCGGATGAATAGTGGTCATTTTTTTTAAACAAGATCCTTCATTGGGTATTTCAGTTCATATTCAGCTGCAGTCACATTTCCGTTCCTCCGTGACGGGTGAATTGTTGTTTTACACTAAAGCGTATTTGCTGCCTCTTCCCTCATGGAGGATCAGATCTGCACTGTAATTGTGTCTACAACTCTACACTGTACTTACAAACATTACAGTGAAAGAGTAAATATATTTGTGCAAAAATTATATTCTATTGCTGTCAGGGCATTCATTTGTCCCCTGCAGTCTTTTAAAAATGGTTTATTGTGAGTTGACATTTCATTTTCATGTTTTTGCTCTTTCCGTCTTCTGCCTTGTTTTTTGGGTTTTTTTTTTTTTTTTATTCCTTGCTGACGTCTCTGCTCTCTCCTCCCCACGCCGTGTCCCTGTGGTCCCGCCCAGGCTTGGACTCATCCTGCCACTCAAACGTGCGCTGTCGTCCCCAGGCGTGTGAGCCTCCACTCCACCCCTACACAGCACCACCCGCCCCTACCAGCACCACCAGCACCAGGGACCCTCCACATTCCAGCAGCCGCCGCTGGGCTTTGGCCAGGTCGGTCTCCTACTGGACGTCTCGTATGTTCTCTCTCTCTCTCTCTCTGTCTCTCTCTCTGTCTCTCTCTCTCTCTCTGTCTCTCTCTCTCTCTCTGTCTCTCTCTCTCTGTCTCTCTCTCTCTGTCTCTCTCTCTCTGTCTCTCTCTCTCTCTCTCTCTCTCTCTCTCTCTCTGTCTCTCTCTCCTCTGTCTCTCTCTCTCTGTCTCTCTCTCTCTGTCTCTCTCTCTCTCTCTGTCTCTCTCTCTCTGTCTCTCTCTCTCTCTCTCACACTCACACACACACACACACACACACACACACACACACACACACATTGTTTCCATCTGCCCAAGTAGTTGTACTCTCGTTTTCTCTCTCAACATTGAATTCCCTTGGTTCACTGAGGTCATCCCTGCCCTGTCCCCTCTTCCTCTCCCCCCCCCATCTCTCTCTCTCTCTCTCTCTCTCTCTCTCTCTCTCTCTCTCTCTCTCTCTCTCTCTCTCTCTCTCTCTCTCCCTCCACCCCCCTCTGTCAGGTCCAGCACTACGGCTCCTGTCACAAGGAGTGGAACGGCAACTACACCCAGCCGTGCCGCCCACAGGCCTACATCCCGCCCACGGTGCACGGCCACACCTTCCCCCTCCCCCACAGCAGCCCCACCCACTCTGCCGCTCAGGCCCCGCCCCCTCCCGCCCTGCTCTCCTACCCGCCTACCGGGCCCGTGGCCCACCTGTTGCCCTCGCCCTGTCCGGCTCCGCCCCCGGGGCCCCACCCGGTGCTGCAGCCTGCCTTCAGCCTGGTGCACCAGGCCATCAGCGTGGGCATCAACCCCCGCCTGCTGCCCTCGCCCACGCTGCACCCGCAGGGGACACTTCAAGGCTCTGTTTCCAGCGCACTCCTACGTAACGTCGCCTGCTTACGCAGGGTTCCCTCTCAGCCCCAGCAAGCCGCCTCAGTACCCGTACATGTGAGCTGGAGCCCCCGAAACACAGCCAGCCGCACCGGCACCCACCACTGACGGATACACACACACACACACACACACACACACACAGTATCCCGCTCCATGACCACCTCCTCAAGACCCTTATTGTCTTATTTGTTTTCGTGTGTGTTTTTAGTTTTTTAAGAATCATGTAGTTGAACATTGACGTACCGATGATTAACAATGATTAACGATGATTAAGGCTATTACACCTTTGTGGCGGAGCTTTATAAATATCATGGAGAAAATGCACGAATGCCTGTATAAATTGATAGAGAACTCAGTTTTCACTTCTTTTTTGCACATTTGATGAGGGGGGGTTCTGGGGATAACCCTTCAGTCTTAGGTCCTCTCCTGTACAGAGGGGTAAGATGGAGCAGTCTCCCTCCCTATACCTATTTTTCTATGTTGCCTTCTTGTGTGTGTGCTAGATCCACTGACTTTGTGGTGAAGTCATCCTAGTCTCCATTGGTTGGGCCCACACATCTATGTGCGTGTGACACGCACGCCCCCTTGTGGTATACTGGTGTTACACGTCTGTATTTTTGTAGTAGGCTTGTGACCCCACCCCCAGTGTTAACTCTGTGATCCTGTATTTAATAAGGTTACCCAGCTCTGCATGACTTTGCATGGAGGAACAGAAGCAGATGTTAGCCTCACAGGGTGGAAAGACCTCGTCGCTCTTTCTCTGTATGTTGAGAGCGTTGCATTGTAACCTGATCTCACAACAAGTGCCTTAAAAAAAAAAAAAACACACAACCAAGTGTGTCTGGCGCCCTTGCTGCCTGAGGAGTTCCCCTAGGCTGCAGCACTTAAAAGGGCACAGAGCTGTGTGTGATGTCCACATTAGGGCTGTCCTTTGGATGCATCCATTCTTTTAGGTGGTTTTGTGTGTTAACTGGCTTACGCCATCTGTTGTGCAAAATCAGTCGCATCCCTTTTGTGTCTTTTTGCGTAGTGGCTTAGAAATTAGATGATTATGGGGTTTGTGTGTGTGTGTGTGTAAAACACAACTTGCCTAAGTAACAACTGGACCCAAATCATCTGGAGTGGCCATTTCTCCCACAAACACTCTGGTCCTTGTTTTGTTTTGTGTTTTTTACCATTGGTGGGGATTAGTTTGACATCGTCCTTGGTATGGGACTGCGATGGCTATAACTCTGTCTGCCGTGAGCATCTGTACCCTCGAGCCCTTCACTATGAAGAAGGGTTTGGTTTTCTCTCTTCGGCTGCGGTCAGCTCGGGACAGACATCGGAAAAGGAAATTTGACGGTCAGGATTCTCAGAGGTTGGGTCTGACGGGCAGTCTGTTTGAGTTCAAGCAGCCCTGAGCGCGTGGTCATCACTGCTAGACGTCCGAGACGGCTGTTGCACCTTGGAGCGATGTGTGCGCGGTCGCAGTGCATGCTGGGAAGGACAGCAGGGTTGACTTCCAGAAGAAGGCCTGGTTCGCAGTAGCAGAGGCTCAAACACCCACGTGAAGAAGGAAAGGTTGAGGAATTTCATATTTGATAATCACTTGCTATTCTTTTACTTAATACTAACAGTATTTACACTGTTGAACACAACTGCAATACGATTCACTGCTTCTGTGTGTTGTGGCATTTCTATTCACAATGTTAATTCCTTTGTTTCTTTGAATTAATTATTTTTTTCCTGTATTGGCATTAACCTGCAAATAGCTCTTTAAGTCCATTGATGTGGTTTTATGTTCGCTTGTGCAGAGGTTTCAGTATTCAGTGTCTAAATGATCGATCTGTCCTTTGCTGGAGTATTTAAGGCTTTTTTTGAGTTGTGTGAAGTTTCTCCTTCCCTCATCGTAAGCGTGTAATAAGATTGACATTTTCATTGGTTGATGAGCTTTTCTGATGCTGGCTTTTTTAATTTGATACATTCCATCAGGGAGAAATTACATTTACATACATTTTCTTTGTGCTTCTTGTGTTTTTAAATTAGATAAGTTTTTGTTTTATTAGGTGCATTATTTCTTTGCTATCTTTCTAAAGATGATGCTTTTGCTATACCAAAGAGTAGTTCGTTTCGTAAGCAATGTAGCTACTGTTCTAGCATAGACCTCAAGCATATTGTAGTTGGAAGTGTAGTCAACACAACATTCAGACATTTACTATGTATAAAGGTAGAGGTTCACGTTTAGCTTTTTGGCAAGTTAAATGATTGAGTTTTTTTTTTCTTGAATGTACCATAGATAAGCTGCTATTCACTGATTGCCACTTCATGTTAGCTGTGAGGTTAAAGTGATTAACTTGGTTCTTAGCCTTCTTATTTTTATATATGTCTGATGACCTTAAGATAGACGTGAGGTTGTTCTTTTGGGTTTTACTCTACTGACTGGCATCAAAAGCATTTTAATGCCTGTGTATATTGTGCTTTTCTGTTTGAAGTGTCATTGTAACTACTGTATTACGAGTTATTGAAGTTTGGTTTGTTGTGTTTTGGGTGTGTTCTCTTTTTTCCTTCTCTTTCTTCTTCTGTTTGTTTTGTTTGCATCTGTGTATTATCTGTGATTTTGCGATCTTGGGGCTCATCACTGCATATTAAATGCATATTGGTGTATATCTGAATACAGTTTGATATTAGCTTTTTGTTCAAGCATAGCTTGCAGGATAGATTTAACTTTTTCAGATATGTGATCGTTAAAGATAGACTTTTGAAGACATGTACCTTCATAAAAGCCTACATGTCAACAATTGTTGATTGTGTTTGTTTGGTGATAGACGTTCCCCCATGTTTTGATGAATGTCAGTAACCATCGTCCAACCCCCCTCCGAAGGCTGTTTCCAGCACGTACATTTCATATTTCAATATTCTTAGAACATTTTGAATGGTGTTAATCTAACAGACACATTTTTCCCTTTTCTGTATGGTTTTTGTGTTTCTGGTGTAATGTTCACAAATCCCACACATGCATGCACACAACTATACAACACATCCTGCTCTGTAGGAGCAGTGCAAAACTAGTGCCTTTCAGATGTGCTTCTGACCTTACACATACACACACACACACAGCCTGCGGTCATTCTGATCTCTCTCTTCTGTTGCTCACCCTCTCTCGTCACACACATTAAGTGATGAGATGTTGTGACGTAGGGGTCAGAATCAGCACTTCAAGCGTCGTTCCCGTCTTGAGCTCTTCAAACGTCTTTGGCCCTTTCCACAGTGGTGTGAAGTTTGTTGTGGACTAGCAACCAGTACTGAGTTGTGGTGAGACTCCTCCAGTCCCTGTTATATCCACCTTTGGAGTTGTCTCTTATTTGGCAGTCACAAGCCAAACATGCAATGTAGTCAGTGCATCAGATATATATGTATTTGCGTGTTTATATATATCACTTTTTTTCCCAGTAAGTTAGATATTAAACAAAATAGAAAAATATTTCTTTTTGATTGCCTTTAAGTGTTTTTAAAAATTGTTTTTTGTTTTTTTTTGTTTGTTTTTTAAAGGTAATATCTTTAACAAATCCAATAATGACATGCTCTCATGCTATCAGGGATCATACTATTACTCTGACTTGGCCCTTGTGTTTAAGGGAAGCTTTACATCCATACACTGTGATTGCATCAGCCCCGCAGTTTACCAGCTCGTCCCACAAAGCCAGAGAATAAACAAATAAACGCAACATTCTCTGCAACGGGACAGGCGTCCAATGTGCAAGTCAGATGTGTTGATGCAGCACGTGCTGTTGGAGACCTGTCCCAACACACCGAGACCTGTCCCAACACACTGGCTCTACCCAGACCCACTTTCCTTTTGTACTGAAACATTACGAGAGGTGCAACACAGGTGATGATTACAAACCTGGTGTTCACTCACACATCGTACAGCTGTGGGCTTACGATTTATAAACCATCCTTTTGTAATCTGTCTTCTGACAGGATACAACAAAACATGGAGGTCTCACTAAAATCCAGCCAGTATTTGATATGGGCAATATTTAGGAATTTACAACTAAAAATGTAGTATCGACTAAAATGTAAATTGTTACCCAACTTCATTTTACACCAAACAGTTTAACTCTTGGCTTGGTTTAATTTTTGTCTTTTGATTTGAGTGATTATTTTAGAGATTGTTGTACAGAAATTCAGGGTCTTTGTATGTGTTATATATGCTACTGTATAACAATTTCCTGATGTTGGGGTTTGATTGCTTTAGAACTATTAACTTTTTTTTTTGCTGCAGATTATATTTTTGGTAGAAGTTAAATCTCACTGCAAGTTATCAGATAATATACTTAGACATCAGAGCAAATGGACTTGATTTACTAAATCTGAACTGTTACTGTTTTAATATTTGTGGGCTTTGTGGATTTTCTAATTTGTTTGCTTATTTTAATGCTACATTAGTTTGCCATGTAGCCATTGCACTGTGCAATATTCAGTATATGAGGACTGGGTTTTTTTATGTGTAATGTCTATTACAGTTTTTGGTCGTTATTTCTCTCTAGTTCTCAGTGATTTATATGTGACCAAGCCTTATGTATACTTTGTCACAAAAAGCGGGTTTTCCTGGTGATTATTTGGTGAGTGTCAAAGAAATGGTGTATTGTCGAAATTCACTTTGAATTAAACTATACATTGCTGCAGGCATATTTAGTGTATTTGTTTTATTTCACCATACTATTTCCCTTCAATCCTCGTTTGCCTGAAACGCTTTGGTCGTTGTTTTTATAAAATTAAAAAATGTCCTCTTGCCCATTTGAAAACAAACGATAAAACAGCGCCATCACGTGGATTTAAAGCAGTCGTCCCTCCCGATGAGCAGATTTTTGCGTTTCCGTTTATGTAATTGACATGATTCTTCAAGCCTTACTCTACTAGAACGTCTCTTCCCCGCTTCAAATGAATCTTAAGTGCCCTGTAATTACATTAGAAACTAATTCTTACGTTTACGAGTGCACTTGTGTGCGTAATGAATTATAAATTAAATTATAAACTAAATTAGAGCTGTGCTTATGGCATTAGTTTGCTCCTTATGAGCCAAAAGGAGCTGAGATCACGGTGCTGTATAGTCCATATTGAGACCACACTGATAAAATAAGGTTTACAACCGAATCGGCCGCCCAGGGTTTGAAGGTGGTTTCTATGAGTTATGTTTACAGTTCATTAGGGACTGCAAGCATAGGCTATGACTAAAGAAATGTTACCCGAATGATGTGCGTTTAATACGGACTTCATGTGTCGTTTCGGCTAATGGCCGCTAGAGGTCGTTAATCAGTAACCGTGGGGCTTTTTTCGTTACGGTACCTCATCACCAGTTCTCCTGCATACTCTTTGCGCCTCAGATACGTGAGGTTTTTTGCTAACGAAACACTTCATTTTTTTTATTTCAGCGGCGCCGATGTCGGTGCGAGAGATTCGTGTTGCGGCTTTCCGGCTTTGGGGATTGTGATGCGCTTTGTGCAGCCTGAGATGAGGAGTACACCGACGTTACACTCAACGCGCACCGGGTGTATCGCGGCCGTTTGACGGAGCGCTTGATGCGCGGACTCGCAGCCTTAAAGTTTCAGTGCTGCCCGTTCGGCTGACATGCAGACAGCACAGCGAAGACGGCCTGGGCGTTAGAGACTGGAAAGGACGGATCAAATGTCTTTTGTGGTACTTTTAGGCCCACTGCTGAGTATATCCAGTGTAGCCAGATGGCCTCGAGAAATGCCTCTGCCGATTTCTACGTTTTAAGGTCCGGCTGGAAGGGCAGGCTTGGTGTCCGAGCCTTGGCGGGATGGATCAACCCGGTTCTGGGGTGCAGCGGGCTTTCTCCGGGCTGTGGAAAAGCCCTCGGGCCGAACGGAGCGTGGACCAAGTGTCTGATATCCGTCGGGATTACACTGCTCATCCTAAAGCCCGTATTCGCTATAGAGGGTGAGAAGGTTTCTTCATTTACAACCTGTTTGAGTGTCTTTTGTTTCCCTAGCGGGTGTGATTTAGTCAGGTGGACAGCTGTGTGTGTGTGTGTGTGTGTGTGTGTGTGTGTGTGTGTGTGTGTGTGTCGTTTCTCAGTTGTCAAACACATCTCTGTTTTGGTGGCAGTTTTGAGGCTGCTTCGTTCTCATTTTGTCATACCGCTGAATTGGACGGTTTAACGGTACGATTTCATTTGAAAGAGACTCACGTACCTATTTATGGCTGCCTTTAAAATCGCAATGCGCAACATCTACTGACCACTTGAATACATTCAACTTTCTTTATTTCTTTTTTGTGGAGTAATATTGAGAGTGAAACACCTGCTGTATGGTGTTTATAAGGGGGGGGAGGGGGGGGGGGGCACGCGCTTACGTTTTGCAAATGAAACACAGAATCTGCGTATTTTCAGCGTATATTGCCGCTCAAACCCCCCCAGGGGAAAAAAAGCAAACCATCGCCGTGGAGGTAATATCCAGTTAAAGGACGTGTGGATGTAGAACATGTGCTGTTTGTTCAGGGTCTGAGGTGGCGCAGTCATCCGCGCGCAGATGTGCGCGCGACCGTTGTTTTCACCCCGTTTGTCGATGATTTGCGCTCGCGAGTGAGCGCGTGTCTCGGAGCGAGCGCGTGATTAAGTGACCGCGAGGACGTGTTCTAGCCATAGCGCCACGTACTGATTCAACGAAACGACGCTGGATCTCTGGTGATGTCAGCCTATCCCTCTTTACGGCCAGATCATTCACACATGAATCCAATGCAGCAAAAGCCTATTGTTGTTGTTGTTTTTTTTTACAAGCATTTACATCAAAGACCAGACAGTGGTCGATGTTAAATGCGCAAGCCAATAGATTGTCAATTACACGTGAGGTACAAGAAGTATTTAGACTTTATAATGCCTACGTTATTTTTTATGATTGACCTCATAAATATCCAGTAACTATTTTCCTGTTCTAACCTTCCCGGTAAAGCTCATCACGTGATTATCAAGCTTTTTATCATCTGAGTCAGGCGTGTTAAGTAAAGCAAATAAAAAATTGTGGAAGAGCTCCCCTGTTCATGAATTGAGGTCTGTGAATAAACTGCATTAACATGGTCGCTTGAGCTTGGGTGACTTCTGCTCCTCAAGTTCTAACTGCAGTATGAATGCATGTCTATTTCGTCGAAAAGGGTAACTTCACATGACATGGTTATTTTTAAGTCTCTGAAAATATTTAAAAACATATTTAAAATGTCCTTTAGCTTGATATATGCAAAAGCTTAATCTGAATTAATTTGTAGAAGTGTCTACATTATACATGATTTTATAATGAAATTTTATTTATATTAGAATATTTCAATTTATTTATATTAGCATATTCCAGTGCATGTAAACAAGTTCACCTTTACACCTTTGAAACAGCATTGCCTTTTATGAAGACAGTTCATAACATGATGCTGTCACAGATGCTGGCACATATGTTGGGTAAAGGAACGCCTGCTCTGTATCAGCTGTGTCTACAGGAGCTTATTATGCAGAGAGCCCAAGTTCACCAACACATTCTTCTCTTCATCTTCATCCACTTTGTGTGTGTGGGTATAGTGTGTGTCTTCCTGGAGACATGTCTGATCGTTTTTTTCAATACCTCCAGAGTGATGTAGGGTGTGTGTGTGTGCGTGTGTGTGTCTTCCTGGAGACAAGTTTGATCGTTTTCTTTAATACCTCCAGAGTGATGCAGGGTGTGGGTGTGTGTGTGCGTGTGCGCAGTGTGTGTCTTCCTGGAGACAAGTTTGATTGTTTTCTTCAATGCCTTCATAGTGATGTAGTATGTATATCACTTTATAAGTCGCTCTGGATAAGAGCGTCTGCTAAATGCCATAAATGTAAATGTAAAATGTATAGAGTGTGTGTTTTGTGTTTGTGTGTGTGTGTAGTGTGTGTCTTCCTGGAGACATGTCTGATTGTTTTCTTCAATGCCTCCATAGTGATGGAGTGTGTATAGTGTGTGTGTGTGTGTGTGTGTATGTATGGGTAGTGTGTGTCTTCCTGGAGATGTGTCTGATCGGTTTCTTCAATGCCTCCATAGTGATGGAGTGTGTGTGTGTGTGTGTCTTCCTGGAGACATGTCTGATCGTGTTCTTCAATGCCTCCATAGTGATGGAGTGTGTATAGTGTATGTTTGTGTGTGTGTGGTGTGTGTCTTCCTGGAGACATGTCTGATCGTTTTCTTCAATGCCTCCATGGTGATGGATTGTGTATAGTGTATGTTTGTGTGTGTGTGTGTGTATGTAGTGTGTGTCTTCCTGGAGACATGTCTGATCATTTTCTTCAATGCCTCCATAGTGATGGAGTGTGTATAGTGTATGTTTGTGTGTGTGTGTGTATGTAGTGTGTGTCTTCCTGGAGACATGTCTGATTGTTTTCTTCAATGCCTCCATAGTGATGGAGTGTGTATAGTGTATGTTTGTGTGTGTGTATGTAGTGTGTGTCTTCCTGGAGACATGTCTGATCATTTTCTTCAATGCCTCCATAGTGATGGAGTGTGTATAGTGTATGTTTGTGTGTGTGTGTGTGTGTGTGTGTGTCTTCCTGGAGACATGTCTGATCGTTTTCTTTGATGCCTCCATAGTGATGGAGTGTGTATAGTGTATGTTTGTGTGTGTGTGTATGTAGTGTGTGTCTTCCTGGAGACATGTCTGATCGTTTTCTTCAATGCCTCCATAGTGATGCTCCAGCATGTGAACAGGAGCCTACTGTGCTGTGTTGCCATGGGAACTGATCTGCCTAACATTTTTTTTTCTTCATTTCTAGTGAGGAGAGGAGTGAGTGTATTATCAGAATGACAATGATGAACTGTGCTTGATCCTCCCATGCCTAAACCACCTGAGCACAGTTCTGAGTGCAAGGGCAGAATGAGAATAAGTTTACCTCCTAGCCAAACCCATATAGAAGGGACCTATGTTTTGCTTGATCTCTATGTAGAGACACCCTGTTTTGTCACCTATCAACATGTTATATTCAGTGTGAGACCGGTGGCAGTGTTTCACACAGCCCTGCTATGCCAGTTGTCACTGTGATGAGCTGACATGATCCCACAAATATCATTAAGACTGTCAGCTGCTTACCAGGGCTACATGGTATGAACAAAATATCATATTGCGATTTTAATATTCCAACCCCACCATTACCAGGCACACTGCAATACAAAGCAGTGCAACCTATACAAAATAAAATATTTAAAAACTAGATTAGAGAACGAGAGACGACTCTAAACTGCACGTTGTCAATGATGTGATTACAGCTACAGTGACTTACAGCAAATTCCGAAAATGCTGAGCTGATGAAAACTGCACGTTCTGCCACATGTCTCATTTCGTCCCTTCACCATCGGCTCTCTTTAGACTGCGAGAGGCAGAAGAATCAGGGCCATCCGCCTTGTTTAGATGTGTAACTTAATATGCCCGCAGTACACAGAGCCGGTCCATGTGTAGACTGCAATGGCCTCAGCTTCATCAGATTAACATGGTGGGAAATCTAGCACTAATCGTTTCCTAGTACTAATCTAGCAGTACTAGTCGTTTCCTAGTACTACTCTAGCAGCACTAGTCGTTTCTTAGTACTAATCTAGCAGTACTAATCGTTTCCTAGTACTACTCTAGCAGCACTAATCGTTTCCTAGTACTAATCTAGCAGTACTAATCGTTTCCTAGTACTACTCTAGCAGCACTAGTCATTTCTTAGTACTAATCTAGCAGCACTAGTCATTTCTTAGTACTAATCTAGCAGTACTAGTCGTTTCCTAGTACTACTCTAGCAGCACTAGTCGTTTCTTAGTACTAATCTAGCAGTACTAGTCGTTTCCTAGTACTACTTTAGCAGCACTAGTCGTTTCTTAGTACTAATCTAGCAGTACTAGTCGTTTCCTAGTACTACTCTAGCAGCACTAGTCGTTTCTTAGTACTAATCTAGCAGTACTAGTCGTTTCTTAGTACTAATCTAGCAGTACTAGTCGTTTCCTAGTACTACTCTAGCAGCACTAGTCGTTTCTTAGTACTAATCTAGCAGTATTAATCGTTTCCTATAGTTCTAACGGTTTTAAGAGCACTCACTCCTGCTGTCCCGTTATTGACGCTTCACATCTATCAGTTCTGCTACATCTGTCCATTTTCAATTGTAGCTTTCATGATCCAGATTTATTGCACAACAATTTATTTGATAATTTTTAAGTAGTTTTATTCACTTCACATATACATAGTAAATGTAGATAGAGAGATAGATAGATACTTTATTGATCCCAGAGGGAAATTCTTGATGTGACAAATAAACTTGAAACTTTAACTTGCGTTTTTTGCTACTGCTACACGTAACACGACTGTGATAAATTGGCAGGTCTAACTCTTTGGTGTGGAGACATCCTTAAAGCAGGTGTCAAACAATTCCAGTCCATGTCCTATATAACCATGTCGCTTAAGAGATGCGATTATATCAGATGCCCAAAATGAAACGTGATCATGTTTATTTATTCTGCCCAAAAGTAGATTAACATAATATTGGCCTGCGCCGATTCTCATGAAGTGGAACCTTCGCTAGAGCTGAACTAGACTTGGAAACGACCTCGTCTTCGTTTTTAGAACATTTATTCGTCTCTTTCTAACGAGCACCGAGGCGCTGAACCGTGGCCGTTGCTCCGGTGTTCCCGGTGGCCGTTTCACAGCTGACCCGCTCCGTGTCCCGACGCTGTTATCACCAATTACACCAAGTGTCCGCATGGACGTTGATAACGCAGCTGCGGGGCCGCCTGAGTACAGATGCGCGCTGGTTCCTCTGGTCTACGTTTATCTGGACACGTACCATGGTCATTAGGGATGTTAGTCACTCAGTCCGACTGCAGCTGGGATTTAGCCACACAGAACCGCACAGCGCCTCCCGGTCCCGTGTGCTTGTGAGGCAGAGACGAGCGCACTGCTGGGACAGCCAGCTCCCAGAGTCTTTCAGCATTTAATCAGATTCTTTCCCCCGTTCTCCTCTTTTACATCGCCTAGTTTCTGGCATTAGGACGAAAAGGCATGGCGCTGAGAATATTAACACGACGTGCTTTGCAGTCTATTAGGTAATAGCGTTAAAATGACGCATGGAACGGTTTCAGCACATTTAATATAGGCCGACAATTGTTAACAGGAGTCGGTGTAATTACATCTTGAGGGGAATCAGTACAGGTCATGACCTTGAATTTATCTGAAGCATATTATATTCTCTATTGGAAAATGTATATTACGACAATGCTGCTGGAGTTTTGTTATGGCCTCCTTTGTTAAGGGTTTCTTTCATTTCTGTACTCTTTAGAGCTTACTGACCATTTGCCATATGCAGATAAAAAAGACCCTGATCAAAAAGGCTCCGTGGAAATGTTGTTACCTCTGTTAGAGGATCTGCATCTGAAGCCTGCAGTTTGTTTTACTTAACACTACATGTGCTACCATAACCACATCAGATGGAGCATTGAAAAATATCCCTGCCAAAGGTCTTGTTCATTACACACATCAGCTAACGCACAGGGGGTCAGGCTAACGCACAGGGGGTCAGGCTAACGCACAGGGGGTCAGGCTAACGCACAGGGGGTCAGGCTAACGCACAGGGGGTCAGGCTAACGCACAGGGGGTCACGCCTGCTGAGGACCCAAACGTTTAATCTTTATTGCAGCACTCTCTCCACCACAGATCAAGATGGGGTCGAAGAAAACCGTGAACCCTCCATCCACACCACACCTTCTCTCTATTTTTGAGAAAACAAGGACCAAATGATTAATTCTGATTTAAAATGTGTGATGTACCAGAAGGCTCGTTTCATGGTCGTCCCTGAGGTGAGGCTACTAGACCTGTGTAGAGATGAGCAGGTCACCGTGGCTGGTGGGCGAGGTTGCATGACCAACCATGCCGATTCAAACAAATCCTTTATTGTTGTTATTGTTCAATGTGGTTGATGCAAAACGTATACTTGTTTTATGATTGTAATGATCGTCGGTGTTAATATTGTGTTTTTTGCTTTGCTAGAGACATTCATCATTTATACAGTTTACTGTTGAGTTGTTGGTATGAAATCGTAATGTGAGCCTTGAATGAGACTTGGCTGGTTGTGCTTGTGTGTGTGTGTGTGTGTGTGTGTGTGTGTGTGTGTGTGTGTGTGTGTGTGTGTGTGTTCCCTCATTTGTCAACCCCCAGCACCTTGTCCATTCCTGATGGCACCCAGGTCCAGAGGCTTTGAGCAGTTACATGTAGGCACTGCTTGCTTTCTCCAAACTGTCCTTGGAAATTCTTCACATTTTCTGCATGAATTAGGCGTGTAGCCTCATATCACATTCTAGGGCTGTTCCATTTCTCTCCAGCCTGCCTGTGCAGTCACTTCTGTACTGAAATGAGTTGTTTGTCTTTGCTCATGTTCTTATAATGTCACTCTATGTCCTTCACATTAATGTGCACTGCACCTGTTATTCCACTCAAGATCCATAGGTTCTTCTTGTTTCTCAGCTGTTTCTCAGCTGTTTGTTTGTCTGCATTTTCAAACCAAGCTTCAACATTTAATTCAATCATCATAATAATAATTTAAATTTATGAATATCAGCTGGGTCAGCTCAAGGGTCATGTCTCCCACTGGTGAAATCAATTAAGTAAAAAAAATAAATTCCCTTAAGGTGATGGTGGTGTTGTGATGGAAAAAATAACCGAAGTGGTTATCTTGGTCACCAGGAAACAGCGATGACATGTGCACAGTGACCCATGTGACCCTCACAGGAACACGATGACTGAGACCCTGTAATAGTGTAGGCTGTACTTCCTGCCCCAAACCCGTGTTTTAAAGAGCCTTGATTGCCCTTCTCTTTCCCCGGGCATCAGTTTGGCTCGGAGATGATCCCCAGCCTGGATGAGAACGAGAGAGACAGGAAGTCAGGGTGAAGACAGGAGTGGGGGTTGCTGGGAAGAACGAGGTCTCATTCACTTTTAATGTGGCTGCATTCGTCTGTCTTGCCCTCGGGCTGCAGCAGAGCTGGTGGACAGGCGGTCCGTCCGAGCACTCCTAACATCTTCAGACGGTGCGGTAAGCTGACGAGAGCGAGCGAGCATGCCACGCCTCCCCCTGCCTGCAGCCCGAGGAGACAGGTGTGGGAGACGAGGACCACTGTGTCTCGGAGCAGGACGCAGTGTCCTGCTGTACGAGTGTGGTACAGTCCCGCCGGGCCACCGCTCGCCTGACCTCATCATTTTCATAATGAAGCCTTTCTAGATCATTCTTCATGCGCCGCTGGTCAAGTCGCACTGGGTTTTCTGTCGTTCTCCTGTGTGGTGTTTCCAGGTGACTGGGTAGACTCCCTCCCTCTGTGTGTGATCTCTTCTGAGGTGTTTCTGTCTCTGTGTAGCTGGCCTGTGGGAGTCTGACCCTCTTGTGTCCCTGTCTGCAAACACACTCAGCTTGAACTCCACGATGTACCCGACGCCCTGTGTTGTAGTCACCTGAGTGGGTTCTACCACAGCAGGGTGGCGGACGGCAAGTCTCACCGATGCTCTGCGCCATGTTGATCTCGACCTCTTCTGTGTCTCAGTCCTTCATGGCATCATTTTGACGAAGACAGCAACACAACAATAGCTTGTTGTCGCGGTGAAAGCAGGACATTATTCGCACGAAGACAAAATTCTGCATAGCATGTATTCTTGCGAAGAAGTGCTGCTTTTAAGTTTGAGCTCGTTTGAGCTCGTTAAGTTTAAGTTCGTTTTTCATAGTGAACGAGGAAGCATGCGTGCTTAAAGACGTCTCTTAGCATCTTAGCATCTTTCTTAGCATGTTACTTTCATGGACAGACCTCTTCTGACATAATGACACAACCTGTATAGACAGTATCTGTCATCACTGTAATAAAACGTTCAGTTAGAGTACTGTAACATGCTTTTGATAGCAAAGTTTGTTCAAAAAAGCAGACAGTCTGACATGATCTACACTCCAAACATTTCAATCTGTAAACTCAGACTCTGTTAAGGAACAGTTTGGCCTGGCATGAGGTCTTGGGTTGTAAATGACTGATTGATGGATCCCACTTTCTGGCAGAGGCCAAATCGCTGGGGTTCTCTGGCACCTGTCAGCAGGTGGCGCTGTGAGCAGAGGTGGCAGGACACAGACACATTGGCTTTAGGCTAAACTTTTAAATGCAGCTCATCTCCTAAAATCTGTTTGTCCTGCTGTCACCCCTCCTCCCTCTCACTCTATGACGTATCCACCACATTATCCACAGCCACGGAGGCGGTGTGTGTGTGTGTGTGTGTGTGTGCGTGTGCGTGTGTGTGCGTGCCTGCACAGTCATGGTCATTATCATCTTCCCAGTGTACACATATATGCTAAAGCCTGTGGGATATTCTGAACTTGGTGCTGATTTGAATCTCACCCACGTTCTTCTGTTACGACAGTAGAGGACCAGTCGTTTGATTTCTCTGGAAGCTCAGTGATAAGCTTCCAGTAAGTAAAAAAAAACTAGTAACTAGAGCTAAACAAGAACACTTCAGTAAATGAATTCCTTTAACCAGAAGCCCAATAATTACAGTGTCTGTTTACACCTTGTCTTCCTTGCCTTGATTTCAGTATCATGTTGAAATCATTAACCCGTTATTTGTGGTGTTGTTGTTGATGTTGAGACCCCAGTATCCTCATGCTGCTCCAGTTCTGTGTCAGTAATCGTGAGCAGAATTTTAACCAAAACAGAACTGTTGGCTGGCATCATGTTGGCGTTATGTGTGCAGTAAGGTCATGACACACCGTTGTTTCTGGCGTGCTCTACATGGCGTAGAGTTCATTCACAGGTTTTGACTGTACTCTCAGCTTACCTGACAGGGTGGATCCCAAACCTATCAAAACAGGACAGAAAACCACTACGTAGTCACAGTTAGTTATAGACATGTTCCTCGGTCGGAGTTGCCGAACTCTTTTCTGGTCCACAGGATTATGGGATTATTGGATTACGATTCACATTTGGTCTAAAAAGGGACCTTGCTCTGCAGTTGCCACACTGTACTGCTACTGTAATCCCCATGCACAGTGGATACAAAAAGTATTCAGGCTTGTAGAATTGTTGATTTTATGTTGGATTTGATTTAAGTGATTTTAATCCATCAGTCTTCCCTTAATTGCCCCTAATGACAAAGTGAAAACATGTTTTAGGAGTTTTGAAAATGAAAAATCAAAAACAGGAACCTCTTATTCACAAAAGAACTCGGACCCTTTATTCAACAGCTGACCCTTTGGGAGCAATTACTGCTACACATCTTCTCGGGTACATCTCAACAAGCTTAGCCATGCCTGGATTTGGATTGTTTATCCAGTTCTTCATGCCAGATCCTTTTAAGCTTGATGGAAAGTATCTGTGAACTGCCATGTTCAGGTCTCTCCACAGATGTTTGATGGGGTGTAAATCTGGTCTTTGGCTTGGCCGATATAGGACATCCATCGATTTGCCCTGAAGCCTCTGCAGTTGTTTTGGCTGTTTGCGTCACATCGTTGTCTTGTTGAAATGTGAACTGTTGCACCAGTCTGGGGTGCTGTGGAGAAGGTTCTCTACAAGGATGTTCCTATATTTGGTTGCATTCATCTGAGTCTCAGTTGTTACCTTTTAAAATGACCATTAGGGATTCTCTAACCCCACTGACTAAGGCGCTGTCTGCAAGCATACCCTATGAAGAAGGCTCAAGGTTGTTATACACTTTTTCCATTTCAAAACTATTGAAGCTAATGTGATCCTAGGAGCACTGAAACCTTAGATATTGTTATCTGCACCTTTCCCCGACGTGACCTGCTACAGCAAAGGTTCAGTTTTTGATTTGTACTTTAATTTTACTTAATTTTTTTTAACAGGTCATTTTGTTGTTATGGGTTATTAATTATAGATTGATGGATAAAAAACGACAATTATATCCATTCAAAATTAAATTCAAATCCAGTGAAGTCTCAGTGCAGTCTCAATACACAGTTCAGAAGTTCAACTCATGTAACTGATCTGAGATCAGAGTTAATGAGTGCCGGAGAGCACTGCAGGCTGTTTACTAAACTCTGCCTTTACACTTTGCCATTAATGTGACACTTTTGTCCAAAGTGATCAGGATTCTGCTACCAGGATGGCGTCCATGTTGAATCTGCAGACGGATGCTTTCTTCAAACCCAGTGGCAATACTGGCTCAATCAGACTCGTGACTTATCCTGTTACTGCTTAAGCTGTTGCTTCCTGCTACAAATTGTCACAATAAAGCCATAAGAAAAACACATAATGCATATGTGTTTAATAATTGTAATAATAGCAGTAAGGGGTTGTGGCTGGAGTCAGATTGGACAGCAGCCCGTTCTGTGTCAGAGGGTTTAATCTGTTTGCTAGCACGCAGACCTGGTAATCTGCTTTCACACTGTAATTTTTCTGTGACGGTTGAAGTGTGAGATGTGCCACGGGGTGCTGACACTGAAGCGGGTGGCACAACCTCAGTCAGATGTGTTTTTAATTCGAATTTACCTACTTAGGACAAACTGAGATCAAGAGAAAAATCGGACAGCAGTTTTTATGTGTGTGTGAAGCTTCCGGATGGTTTTGAGTGGCGGGCGGATGTACGCTCCACCAGTGCTACACCAAGATGCAACCAAACACAGATGGGGACCTATGAATAGATACTTGGGAGGCCAATCCATCCTGTTGGACCGGTGTGACACCATGCCTCATCTCCCATTCGTGGGCTTCTCGTGGTCCTCACTGGCTTTGGCCTCCTAGCCATGACCAGCCAACACCACCTGTCTCCTCGCTGCAGAAGCCCCACGCCTTTCCATCTGACTGACCCTCAGATACACTCAGGAAGGGCAGACGCTTGAGCAGTTCCGCTCTGCTCATGACCGACAAACAGAAAGTGTGTGATTATGTCGTCAATTCTAATGAGTGTCTTAGGGGCCTGTTCAGAGATCAGTCTGCACCATGATACATGGAGCTTCTGTGCTTTGAGTCAGCCAATCAAATCATTTTGCTGTGACTAGCAATAGTGGTTAATTAGCTTAGTCCGTTTGAATCACATGACTGCTCCAGGAGCCATTAAAGGCTTTGTAAATCTCCTCGTGTGCCAGTTGTAAGTGCTGCTCAGTGTCTGGAACAATATTGCCACTAAAACAATGGAGGGATGTTCACCATGTGTGTGTGTGTGTGTGTGTGTGTGTGTGTGTGTGTGTGTGTGTGTGTGTGTGTGTGTGTGTGTGTGTGTGTGTGTGTGTGTGTGTGTGTGTGTGCGTGTGTGTGTACGGGTGGATCCTTGTCCATTCTTTGGCAGGCACAGACCCCTCTCCAAAGACCCCTGCCTTCCGCTGTGTCTCCCTCAGAATACCCCATATGCTCTAACTGTCAGAACAGGTGGCTATCTGCTGGAGAATAGGCTTTCAATGTGACCTGTCACTGAGATGCTGACACACACGCACACGCACACACACAAAGACGCATACACAAAGCGTCCATGACCATGCACACATTACAATCACTGCAGAGGATAATTCTCAAGATATCTAAAGGCATTTTACGTTAGCTGTTTTTCTTTTTGTTTTTTTTTTTTTTTAAGGCCGCCCCTCCCTGCTTGTAGGTCCAGGGCATGTGAATTATTTACCGTGGTTAACTTGGTGTAGAGAGAGAAATCACAGCCGTCCTGTGTCGCTTCAGTGCATGACTGCTGCAGAGATGCTGGGACATGATGAATTCTGTGATTAATAGACTTTTCCTGCCCTTAATTTCATTCCTATCTTGGAGAGCATAACACTGGCAGAGTCATGGGCTGCACTGACTGCTGGGCATTCATCACCAGGCCCAGATCTGGAGGTCAAAGACAGAAACGTACAGGAACATAAACCATAGTGTTATCCACCTCACCATCTCTATCTCTCTCTCTCTCTCTCTCTCTCTCTCTCTCTCTCTCTCTCTCTCTCTCTCTCTCTCTCTCTCTCTCCCTCTGTTTTCCTTCACAAGAATACAGCTCTTTTAAGAAGAGCTTAAAACAGTTGTAATTGGTTGGGGGGGAGGGGGGTTTGGGGGGTGTGTTTGTGTGAGTTTGTTCACTTTGCATAAACTGCTTCAACTGTTCTGTATATTTTGAAGTTTCTTTCCTGGACCTATTGAAAGAGGCAAGGCAAACACGTTCGGCTCTTTCCATCCTGATGTCTCTGTGCCACTTGCGATGACTCATGAGCCATGTGTTTTTATGCTGGTCATATTTTAAACAACGCAAGCTGTTCCTCTTGAGGTTCAGCCATTATGCACGGACACCGAAAAAAGTGTGTGTATCCAACACTCCTCATCTGCTCATTAAAATGCACCTCATCAGCACTGGTTTCTCACCCCTGAAATTTATTTCACCATATCACCCATATGTGGGGTGGAAATATATAGACTACATACAGGAATGAGTAATGAACCTTAAAAATGAAAATGTAGCTGCTCTAGACACTCTAGCACGAGCCTTCAGTGCGTTAGGTACCAGCCCAGGTGTCTAGACTGCTCATGGTGCAGGAGCAGGAAACATGAACTCTACCAATGCCTTTTTGACTATCGGCATTACTAACAGCAATAATAAGACTACAAAATACAAATGTTAGAAGCTTATAACTAGTTATGGTTATACACAAATACAAAAATAATGCAATAATGCAAAACAGTACATTTAGGTATAAGAAATACATAACTGAAAAGGGGTGTTTCTGTAAGGTAGCCAAGTATTGGATTTTTAACACTGTACACTTTTAATTTAGTTTTACTACTAAGTCACACAAATGAGAGATTTTAGACAGAAGCAGCAGTCGAGGTTTTTTGTTTATTTATTTATGGATTAATCCATTTTGTTTTATGCATCCTCTTTCATTATTGCCCCCCAGCTTGGCAGTGTTGACGCACTACAAATAACTGTTTTAGGAAACATGTTAAGATGAATTTATTTATTTATTTGCACATCAAAGAACCCAGGAATTAAAGGCTTGAATTTGTGTGCTTTACTTATTTATAGTAAAAAAAATGTTTTTGGAGCTCTTGTTCAAGTACTCTATCAATAATAACTTCCTTTCTGAGATCTATAATAAGTTTCTGAGACACTAAGGGAGCTCTTACACTGCCTAATATATTTCTCCCAAATTCAAGATTCAGTATCTTTGTCACATGTGCACTTGTAGATGGTACAAAAATACAGGCACATGTAAGGAAACTGAGCTGCAGTGTAGGAATGATTGGCGTGTTCTGCTTGTCTTCCACCAGATGGGGGCAGGACTGAGGTGACAGGCCGTCATGCGGTGGCGGCTCCACCCACAGGAGCTTCCACCGTCTCCTCTCATCTCCTGCTCCCCAATGAGGAGGGAGAGGCTCTCTTGCAGTCCCACTCCGTACCAGCAGGGGCAGCAGCGAGCAGCAGAGAGCAGGCTGTGTATTCCTCAGTGCTGACCCTGAGGGCTGGCTCAGGCACACTGCCTCGGGATCTGGTGCAGTCTCTGCCCTCTCCACCCGGCAACAGTGACAATCGCACCAATCACAAGACCCCGGAGGAACCGCTTGCCGGACGGGCTCAGACTCCCACACGTTTGGCACAAACCAAGAGCGTGTTAAGCACGAGTCCAGGTACGCAGGCGGCTGCGGTGACCGGGTGTGCGTGAGCCAGAAACGTGAACGCTACCAGTGCTACTGGCACTGACATCATCAAATATGGTTCAGCATTGCCCTGCTGTCAGAACCACTCCACCTTGTGTTAGTTATTTCTAAAGTTATGTATGATCACGAGACTTATTATGTTTGTCATAATGAGATTACAACCCATGTCTTATTATAGAGTTGTTTGAGTCATGACGCTTCATTGGCGTCTGCTTGTCTCATCCTGGGTCTCGTCCCAAGTAGTAAGCAGGAATTTGTAAAGGTGGTTTCGATTCCCTTAGACTGTTACCACTTGTTGGGAAAATGTGGAATGAGAATGTTTCTAGCTTTTGATGTTTGTAAAAATATCACAACCATTAAAACTCTTAACCAATTTTTTAGTTTAGTTATTTAGTTTAGTTTAAACTTTAGTTCAGTTCATGTATTCAGAGCCCTTCCGAGGGGTCTGTAGAATGCACTGGTTGCCAGCTGTACAGGAATTTTTCAAGGAATCCTGTGATTGCATGGGATATTTTGAGTTTTAACCTTCTGTCCAATTACAAAGACAATTTTTAAAATCAATATGGATAACACAATTTTCTGATTGTGTGTTTTGATGTTAAAGATAAAAGCAGGAATTAAAAATAGCATTTCACAGAAAAACAATTCAGAGAAATGTCAACTGGGTGAACTTCCCCATTGATTCATAAGGATGTTGTCTTCTTTCAGACGAAGCTCTTGTGGATGTGGCGATAACTCCAGGCCTCCCAACAGCTCCTGGTTCCTTCCTCGGTATTCTGGAGGAAACAGAACCTGCCCACCCAGATCACATGACCAGCCCAGTCTCCGCCTCCACTGAGAATGAAGCTGAGAATGCCACATCCACATCCCTGGCACGCATAAACCCTGACACTGTGACCAGCGACAGCCTCCAGCTCACCACGGTGACCACCACAACGGTCACACCCTTAACTGTGACTGCCACGACTGTGACTCCGCCCAGTACTGGTGCCGTGACCACAGCGGTTGTTACAACGACAGCACCGCCCACGTCAACGCTTGCAACAGAACCTCCTACAACGACAACGACGACAACAACAACCACAACTACTACCACAACGACTACAACAACGGCTGCGCCAACAACGACAACTTTAGCAACCACGACCACCACAGCAACTCCTCAGAGTTCCACAGTAGCTACCTCAGGAAGCAGCACTACTGGACCAAAACCCCCCACTGATAGCTCTCCTACCACCTGTAACGTCACAGAGAAGTTCTGGGTCCGGACCGGTAAGAGGAGTCCGCTATCTCGGTCATCAGTTTCAGGGTTTGAGGTTGTTTTGTTTGAACACATGTAAGGGAGTTTTAGGATGGTGAAAGGTGTTAAAAATACAAATAAATCATTTTATTTCAAAAGAATTCTGTAGGAATTATAGTAATGTGATGAGGCAAATGTACTGCTTTGTTTGCACTATCAAATTCATTCTGCTCAGTAAGACTACTGAGTCCAGATGTCACAGCAGCTCAGACCAAGTTGCCATTTCACAAAGCAGGCTAGGTAAGGCAGACGGGTATTTTACAGCAGCACACCTAGCAAATGAAGAGTTAGCCAGACATGTCTGAAATAACTCTGACTCAGGGTTAAGGGCAGAGCAGATGCAACCAGTGATGACGAACTGAAATCTGCAAGTAGTAAGGACGGAATTAGAAGGCATTAAACATTTACGTTTTTGATGCTACGCTGCTGCTCCAAATGTAAATATTCACAAGTTTTGTGCAGGATTTTTCATGTAGTTACTGACGATGCAGTGCAATCTAGTATTTTGATTAATTTTTAATTATAATCCATTTCATAATAGCAGAAAAGTGTACAAAAGCACGAAGGATCTTTCAGGGTTTTAGGCTGGTCTTTTTTTTTCTCCTTTGAGAAACATTGAGAAACTCTTCTGTTGCGTTCCTCATTATGTGCTGTTGCCTTGCCATGCAACTGCAGAGGAATGTCCTGCCATGTCCTACGTGAGGCAAGCTCCATCACGGTGTTCACGAACTCCATCACGGTGTTCACGAACTCCATCACGGTGTTCACGAACTCCATCACGGTGTTCACGAACTCCATCACGGTGTTCACGAACTCCATCACGGTGTTTACGAACTCCATCACGGTGTTTACGAACTCCATCATGCTGTTCAAGAACTCCATCATGCTGTTCAAGAACTCCATTATGCTGTTCAAGAACTCCTGGCTGTATGTGTTGTCAGCTGTCCCCGTACAATACTGGGTTTTTGCAGCTTCATACATGGAACTAATGAGAACATGTAAAGGCTCCTCTTAACCCTTTCGTAATTGCAATCATAATTCTGATGTCCATCCTAATCTTCTTGGTCCAGGATTCAGTGTATTAAGAGAGATACGCATCCACTCTCCCCTAATTTGCTATTCTGAAGAAAATGCATGTGTGTATTTTATTATGATCTGTAGATGGACTGGACATTTTCTCTTGATCACTGATTTTCAGAGCACTTGAGAAAATCTCATTCCACTCTGTGTGTGTGTGTTGGTATTACCCAGTTTTAGCCATCCAAATGAAGAGGAATCGTCTTGAGGATGGGCTGAAACAAAGCTTGGCTAAAGGCCTGTCGCTGGCACTACAGAGAGCCTTTAATGACTCCAGCGTCCAAGTAGAGGTAGGTTAAATCACTACAGAGAACCTTTAATGACTCTAGTGTTCTAGTAGAGGTGGGTTAAATCACTACAGAGAACCTTTAATGACTCTAGTGTCCTAGTAGAGGTGGGTTAAACCACTACAGAGAACCTTCAATGACCCCAGCGTCCTAGCAGAGGTGGGTTAAATCACTGCAGAGAACCTTTAATGACTCTAGTGTCCTAGTAGAGGTGGGATAAATCACTACAGATAACCTTTAATGACTAGTGTTCTAGTAGAGGTGGGTTAAATCACTACAGATAACCTTTAATGACTAGTGTTCTAGTAGAGGTGGGTTAAATCACTACAGAGAACCTTTAATGACTCTAGTGTCCTTGGAGAGGTGTGTTCAAGTGTTCTCTGATGGATATTAAAAATAGGATTTTATTGGCTGTTGTATCTTGAGAATTGAAGTTCCACAGTGGAAAATGCAGTGTGGGTTTGTAGGTGAAGGTGTGGGAAGTGTTTATATCATAAGCAAAACCTTTTCCACACATGTGTAAAAAGTGCAGAACACGTGGAAACAATGACACCCTTCTCCCCACACCTTCCATGTTAGCACGGGTGGTCAAGCACAGACGGTTAATACGTCTGCATGATGAGCACCGCTGCCCTGTGTTGTGCCATCTTTGCCGAGGCCCAAGTGACGAATTGTTTTCAAGCTAATGGCAAACGGCGAGGAGTGTTGGACGAGTCAAACGGCGAGTTAATTGTGAATGAGTCTGCCGCTGCTGAGACGGTTATCATTACTGTTAGAGGAGAGTGTCAGTGCCTGTTCTACCCACCACACGAGTGAGTCAACGTGAGAATTAATGCTGTCTGCTCTCTGAGAACTCTTCTTCACTAGGTGTCTATTTGTCTGTCTCTCGCCCACTCTGTCCTCTATCTCTCTTTCTCTCCCTCCCTCCCTCTCACCCTCTCTCCCCTCCCTCTCACCATTTCTCTTTCTCTCTCTCTCTCTCTCTCTCTTTCCCTCTCTCTCTCTCTCTCTCTCTCTCTCTCTCTCTCTCTCCTCTCTCTCTCTCTGTCTGCCTGCAGTATAGTACAACAAACTGAAACACCAGAAATGTCATAAAAGCAACAAAACCGTAAGGTCTGGAGGTCTAAATAAACTATTTTGTACGCGCCTCCCGTACAAAGGCCTCTCTCTTTCATAACTCTTTCAAAAGCTCTAACAAATTATACATACTCATACAAGATTTGAGAGGTTTTTTTACCATTTGTAGTGAGTGAACTGTTAATCTTTCCTGATCACCCTTTCAGTCCTGTTCCAAATAAATACACACACAAGCACACACACAGCTGAAGTGGCATCATGACAACAAACGAAGGAATGCTACTAGGAACAAAATATAACACACTGCCAGTCAGAACATAGAGATGGTAACTAGAGCCCAACAGTGGTTCAGTTATACTGTAGAAAAATACAACAGTAGAACAGTACAGTTCAGCTATCTGAAATGGGCTTCTAGAGTTATACATGTAGAATAACATATTTGTATATGCCTGTTTCTTTCATGTTTTTTTCTAACTTATCTTGTCAAATGTCAAATCAGTGTCTAATCAGGTCAGTTTGGACCTCAGGTAATCTCATGATGATGTTAGCTAGCGAGCACAGACTGGTAGTTTGTCTGACCCGGAGATCCACAAATCCAATCTTTAGTCCAAACCTCGTAAACACAGAACATTCTGTACCTTCCTACCCCACAGCTGGAACACGACATCTGCACCCCGTCCAACGTAACCCTAGGATACTACGTCATGAACGACAAGATCGTTTACATGGCAACCGCCGTTGTGGAGTCTCTGACAGCCTACGGCCTCGACAAGCTCCTTAGCGACATCAGACACCAGGCTCCTGTGGTGCTGGCCATCCCTGTTCCCGTGGCAACCTGGCTGCCCCCACCCGGTATTCACCTGCAGCTGAAAACAGGTGGGTGAGCTTCAGTGTCCAATCAGGGCTGTGCCCCTCAAAAAAGATCCAGTGATGTAATTTGCTTTAATGAAATTGTGAAAATAAAAGTATTCAAATGATCTGATGTAATTATGGCGAGGTTTATTTCAGGCCTGGTAATTAGTGCTATATATTCCTGACATTTGAGTGTGGAGTCAGTACTCAGTATTTAACCACTCAGTACTTACCCACTCAGTACTTACCCGCTGGCTTTAACAGTGTGATGCTTTGCCTCAGTTCTCAGGTTTGTGAGTCCAACCGACAACATCAAGTCATGTAGTTTTGTCCAGATGATGGAGCAGCGCCTGGACAACGTGTTCTCTGAAGCTCAGGACAAAGTGGACGACTCTTATGGAATACTGTCTGTGGAGGTGCTTCAGGGTTACCTTCAAACGCACACCAACCTAGTCTATACTTCTATGGTCCTTATCGGTTCACTTTGATGTGTGTACCTGTTTGTGTATGTACGCATGTTTTTGGTGCACGTGTGTGTGTGTGTGTGTGTGTGTGTGTGTGTGTGTGTGTGTGTGTGTGTGTGTGTGTGATGGTCAGATCCTGAACACCTATCAGATGGGCAGTTCCCCGGCCGTGTCCCTGGTGTACGTGGTGTGGAACGGCAGCTCGCCGCTCAACGGCACCGTGGCGAGCGGCTTGGTGAACCAGCTCACCGCCGAGCTGGTCGGATACTTCCTCTTCTTCCCTCCCATGCTCATCGCTGAACGTGAGTTCCTCCACACACACACACACACACACACACACACCCACACACACCCACACACACACACACACACACACACACACACACACACACATTATGGCTTGTCATTTATACAGTCGATGGGTTGGAGGGTATTAGCTAACACATTCCTCATCACTTCAGTAAAAAAAAGTAACTGACCACACACCAGACGTATCTTTGCTCATAAAACGTATGTGTAAATTGTGGGGGTTTTTTGTTTGTTTGTTTGTTGAGATTTATTTAATTTTAGCTGTTCTGCTCATAGTCATTCCTGCCACTGAATAACAACTATGGTCTCCCAGACTTCAAAGCAGTGACCACTGACACTATGTTTCGCATCATACTGGAACTTTATGCGGTCATTATGCTCATCACAATAAATAAAGGCCAAACTTTCTGGAGCAAATAACCTTTTTTTCCCCCCGGGGTTGAGTTTGTGTACAGATACTTTTTTGCAAAACGCGCAGCTCCAAAAAAGGATCTCCATCAGTGTGAGGGGTCCATTCTGCCTCCGTCAGCATCCACTCAAGCTGAACACCTCCCTCTCTCTCTTACAGCTCTGGAGTACCACAACCTCAACACTTCTGTGGCAACCAGGGAGTTCTGGGTAATCACAGGTAATATGGCGTCCCTTACAAGATCTGCTTCCCATATTCTTAATTTTTCAGTAAGGATTCAGTAAGCGTGATTTTCTTTGTTGAATGTACTTATACATTTTTCAATAGGCGATGAATTCTAAGTTTGCAGTTTCCTTTCGTGTTAAAAGAGATTTCCGCTCAAAATCCATCAGTTGAAATCTGATTTGTTACCGTACTGCAGTGTGGGAAATTTCAGCCAATGTCTTCGTAGTAGCTCCCAGTCTTCCTCTTCCTAGAGGCATCAAGTCATGTGACCATTAATTTACAGGTTGAGTACATTTCCTGCTGGTTCAGCTCCTGCAGAGCTTGGTGGGCCCTGGCATGGCTGGGCTAGACCAGTAGAAAATGACATCAGCACGTTGACGTCAGCGTGTTGACATCAGCACGTTGACATCGGCGCATTCTGCAGTCTGCCTTCTCTAAAATCACGAAGGTGGACGGTAATGTTGAAAAAAAGAATATAAACTCATTACTGATATCACAGATGTCTCACTAATTATTAGGGTGGAATTGATTTCCGTGTTTAAAAATAGGTGTTAAAAATGTATTACAGATGGTGAAGCCTACATGCATAATTGAACTGAAAAATTTGAGAACAGCAAACTGTAATTTTTCTCACGTGCTCTCTCACTCCTTTATCACATGAGAGGTGTGAAGTCTCTCTCACAAGGTCAGCCCTATTGTAACTGCAGTACTCTGGAGTGAAAGAGAGAACTTCTTTGTCAACATTCATCATTCTCTCTTCCTCTCTTTCTCCCTCTCTGTCTTTTCCTCCCTCTCCTTCATCCTCCTTCCCTCTCCCTTAATCTTTATTCCTCTCTCCTTCCCTTCGCTTTCCTCTCTCTCACCTACTCTCCCCCCCCCCCCCTCTCTCTCTCTCTCTGCAGTAATTCAGGATGTTGACAGTTCCTCTCTGGAAGGCAGTTACCAGAGCTTTGCTAGCCTCATGGAGCAACGGCTAGCAGAGCTCTTTCTGGTTGCTGGGCAACGAGGCCTCCGCTTCAGACGAGCCACGACGGTTGGTGGATATACAGTTCAGGTGTGCTCTGTCTGTAATAACCTCTTCCATCTATTATTTTCTCTCAGTAAATAAATGAGGTCTCTAGATGTAATATATTTCAGTTCAATGCAAACAGCAGTGCCTAGAGTGGATTTAGCCCAGAGTAATATCTGGTTGGAAAGCTCAAGTGTCGGCTGGAATTACGTCCACAGCGTTTAAACATTAATCCCAAAGCGGTCCCTGCTCCATACCCACCTGTGCTCACCCTGTAGATGGTCAGCATTCGCCGGCTCCCTGGTCCTAAGAACCCTGCGGAGATGACCTACTACGTGCAGGTGGACGGGGCGCCCATCCCTGGAACGTCCGCAGCCAAGACCCTGAACATGGTGGACTCGCAGACCATGGCGCTAACCCTGGGCTACTTCGTACAGGTTCAAGCAGAGCGTACGGCAGCCATCCTCAGCCTCTACGCCGGGCACACTGCGCACACACACTGCGCACACACACTGCGCACACACACTGCCCAGCAGTTCTTTAGCTCCTAGTAGCATCTATGCCTTGCATCTATGCACACGGTGTGATGTATTATATTCCCCTGTGCTATAGGCACATATTGTGGATCACTGGTAGGTTGGGAGTGGTTTGTCCACTCAGAGCATCTCAAAACGGTCCAGAGTCTGAAAACTGATGAAAGCAGGTAATACAAACTGTGCATGGCAACAGAAAGGTTACTGTCTCTAAGTGTGCGCGTGCAGGTAATGTCTGATCAGGGAGTTTCTGTCTGAGGGTGGGGAATGGTTAGCAGCAGCATGAAGCTGTCTGTGTGAGCTCGGCCGGGTCCAACAACCCACCACTGGTCCTGAAGCTCTTCAAAGCCTGGACTTGTCAAACTAAACACACTCCAAACACACACACAGCTCCACTGGGGAGAGTCTAATCTTGCAGATAAAGAGCTAACAGTGCAAAATGTGTTCTCTCTTTCAGCTCATTATGAGCTAACCAGAAACAAACACAGAGGGTGCTGGGATTAGTGTGTTTCTGTGTGTGTTTGGGAGGGAGTGGGTGAAGTGGGTGTACTGGTAATTATGTGCAAACACTATGAATAAGTGGAAGGGTTTATATGTGCCCACTCTGTGTGTGTGTGTGTGTGTGTGTGTGTGTGTGTGTGTGTGTGTGTGTGTGTGTGTGTGTGTGTGTGTTCTTGCATGAGCAGCTGTGGTGAAGAGTGTACCCAGTAACCTCTGGATCTTGGCGGTCCTGACACCAGTGTCATTGGCTATGGTCGCAGTTGTCATGGTGATTGCTATCGTGTGTAAGAGGAACCGCACCGTGTTCAAGACAAGCGCGTTCCGCGGATTCCACCCCCGCACTAAGGTAGGCTACCACGCTGACCACCCTGAGAACCAGCCACCCATCCAGAACACGCCCATTTCAGTGCAGGAACGCATACACACAGTCATTACATCAGAGTAAAGTCAGTCTTCTTTACTGACCACTCATGAGTGACAGCTGATTTAACTAGCATCTTGATTGTTGTCCAGCAGTTGAGTCCGATGCGATGCAGCTGTGTGACGGTTAGCATAGACGCATCCTAAAATATAGACGTGAACTTACCCCACATGTCCTCAATGGGGACCTTGGAGTGACATCACGTGTAGTGGTTTCAGTGAAAACTGATAAAAAGTTTGTGTTCTTTACTGCTGTAAACATCCACAACGGTCACCCCGTCTTACTTACCGCTCCTTTGTAAGACACATTCATCTTTTAACCCTCCTTTTGTCCAGACCTCGTATCGGAGAGACGGAAGCTACCATCACCAGGTACTGTGGACTACTGTGTGATGTGTGCATGGTGATTAGCTGCATGGCCTTAGAGAGTCTCTTTCCCTCTCATCCCTGGTATTAGTGGAAAATCAGTAGGAGTAGAACGATCAATTAAGGTGATCGATCAGTAGACTAGTAGAATTATGTGGGTTGGGGGGGTGAAACCTCAGGAACAGGAAGCTGCAGTCTGCAGTACAGACATTACCGCAGACTGGTGCGCAGACGCAGCTGCCCGGCGCAGACGCAGATGACGGCAACGCTTCTGCTGCCCATGGACCTCCTTCTGACTGCAGCGTCTCCATAATCCAGCACACCTGGGTCACTGCTGCAAGGCATGGCTGGTCACTGCTGTGTCCACTAGGGTGCGCCAGAGGGTGGAACGCTGTGAACTTTGAACCCCAGGTCATGGGTTTGACAACCAATAGGCATGCATGCCTGGACAAGGGCGTCAACCGTAGGCAGTATTCGTGAGCTGGGCTTTGTACGTTTACATAGATTATAACTGCTCAATTTAATAGCACACAACTTCAGATCTGGGTTAAATATCCAGATTCCAGATTATTGTCCAGATTAACCCGCTTCAGATGCCAAGGGAGGAATCAGCACAGCCTTAGCCAGCCTGAGCTGTTGATCATTAATCATCATTATTGATTTGAGCAGTCGAGTCCGGTGTGGTGCACACCCTAAAATAAAACCGGAAACACACCCTGTAAACAACAAAAACTGTGATAAAAAAAAACGATGTCAAAACGTATGTGACCTTGGGACAGAGTTTGATTAGACAAGTAGAACTTTGATATGGAGTGATCAGCGGACTCGGGGCAGACACAGAACACAGAACACAGAACACAGAACACAGAACACAGAACACAGAACACAAAACACAAAACACAAAACACAAAACACAAAACACAAAACACAAAACACAAAACACAAAACACAAAACACAAAACACAAAACACAAAACACAAAACACAGAACACAGAACACAGAACACAGAACACAGAACACAGACCACAGACCACAGAACACAGACCACAGAACACAGACACAGCTCACTCACGCCCTTCGTAGTCAGAGAGTCTACATAGGCACTTTTCTGACTGTCAGAAGAAAACCCGTTTATTCTGGATTTAGTTTGATCCACGTTCATCTGCATTTATTTAATCTTTACTGATAACTTGATTTAGATCTTGAACAGTTCTGATTCTGAGGTATACACAAGCAAAGAAATGCATGCATGCCTCCAGCACCTGCATCTTCCCAAGGCTGCTTTGCCGCTGTGTCTGTAGTGAATCCTGTCAAGTATCTGCTCTCCAGTCTCTCTGGCCTGTGATGGGGTTTCGCTGCTTCTAAACGACGGACGATAAAATGCACCATTCCCTGTAATCATGCTAACCACGACCCGGGCTTTGATCCTACACTTTCTCTGGGTTTTCAGTCTGGAAGATCCAGCATGCTCCGTTGTGTTAAGTTCGGCTTTCAGGAAGACGGTTATCTAATGCTGGTTCGTTTGTGGAGCTGTGGTTTATAAAAGCGTGGCGGTGTCGCCCCTGCAAACGCACGCCCGTTAGAGGAAACGCGTGGACGTGTTGTAGAGCCGTGCCAGCGTGTGACGGCTCTCTGCGGCTGGCGAGGAGTTCTTTTAGCGCAGGACAGAGTTGTGGATCGTCTGCATGCTTGTGTGTGTGTGCGTGTGTGTGTGTGTGTGTGCTCTGTTCTTCTGCCTGCCAGCGTGTTTGGACAGTTTGTTTCCTCCGTCTGTGTGCATGTGCAGTGGATTAGAAGCGCACTACAAAGTGTACAACTGTGTAATGCATTCTCAATGAAATATCAGTCTGTATACAGTATGTGTAAATATGTGCACTATGTGTAAATATGTGCACTATGTGTAAATATGTGCACTCACTACCACCTTTATTAGAAACATTTGTCTAGAACATTTGTAGCCATGAATGTGCCTTTGTATTAAACATCACAAAGTTCTTCATACCTTCAGGATCTGACCACTGGACTGATTTGATATTGGGTGTCTGACCACTGATCTGATCTTATATGGTTGTCTGACCACCAGTCTCATCTGCAATTAGATGTCTGACTACTGGTCTGATCTGATATTTTGTGTCTGACCACCGGTCTGATCTGATATCGGAAGTTTGACCACCGGTCTGATCTGATGCAGATTGGCTATATTTGGCGGGCAGCCCATTCTCAAGCCTGCAGTGACAGCGGTGTGTGTTAACACTCCAGCAGCACTGTTGAACCAGATCCCTCATGATTACACCCACCGCCCTGTCACTGTCACCGCTGCGTTCACAACGCTTCCCCAATCAGATCTGTAGCTCCGTGGTCCTGTGGGCGGGCACTGAGGAACAGACAGGAGGGGACCATCATCAACACTGTACATGGATAAATGACACCTATGAGATACGTGTGCCTAGTAAAGTGGGTAGTGACTACATATACACATGTATACACACACAGTATAAATGTGTGTGCGTGTGACTATAGAAGATTGCAGGTAATGGGCATTGTATTAATGATGTATCTGTTTGCATTGCCAGTTGTTGCTATGGCAATAATGGAATTGGGAAAAGAACTGATCTCCACTCGTGGAGCTGCAGAACCTCATGGAGTTCATGTGATGAATTAAACATCTATGTTTTCATATATAAACTGGTTCCTCCTCCTATTAATTCAGAAGCACTTTGCTTGCACAGCTCACGATGGACCTCTGTCCAAAACGTCCTGTTTCTCTGTGTACTTTACTACAATTCACTACCATCTGTACATTTATTACTAAAGTACAATGCAGTTACTTACCTGGAATCTTCAGATTTATATATAATCTACATTAAATGTCAATTTTCACATATGTACAAAGGAGATGTTATACCATATATATATACATATAATGTGTGTGTGTGTGTGTGTGTGGTCTAAAGTCTGGGGTACCATGGCCAGTCTAATTCAGTTCTGGTAGATGGATGCCCCCCAAGTGAATAATTCTTCACTGCAGTACATGTGAATTACATTAGGAGGGCAGGGAACGTGTGCAGAACCCACAGACAGTATTCCTGCTGGTTAATGGAGAAAGCTCTCTCTGTAGATTAGCTTGACCTGAACTAAATTCAGTCTCATCTTGCTAAGAACAGAGGGGTGGAGGTGAAGCATATTGACGTCTACATCAGATGTGCATGAAAACAGCACATGAAGTAAAGTGCCAAAACCCTAAAAGCTGCATTAAGCACATTCGCAAGGTCGTGTCTCCAGGTCATGACCTCAAGCTGACGTCCTCAAGCTGACGTCTGTCACACAAATTCACATCTCTTATGGGTGATATCTGCACGTCCTGCTAGTCAGACAGCACCCATAATTCAGCCCAGAGCCCCTGCAAGTTCCCCAGGCGTGCTGTGTCCGGACTCCTGTGCATGGCCGTGCGCCCTGCATGGGCTGTGTGGAACACAGGGAGCCTTAGAGAGGTGCTTGTGCATTAATAAATCACTGTGGCCAACAGACCGCTGCAGATGGAAATGAAACGCCACCACTCCCAAAGTGCTTATTATGTCTCACACAAAGCCTTGCATAACCTATGCATGTTCTCTCCTTTCTCCTCCCCTCTCCTCCCTTCTCCCCTCCCCTCTCCTCTCCTCCTCCCCTCTCCTCTCCTCCTCTCCTCTCCTCCTCCCCTCTCCTCTCCTCTCCTCCTCTCCTCTCCTCCTCTCCTCCCCTCTCCTCCTCCCCTCCCCTCTCCTCTCCTCCTCCCCTCTCCTCTCCTCCTCTCCTCTCCTCCTCCCCTCTCCTCTCCTCCTCTCCTCTCCTCCTTCCCTCTCCTCCCCTCTCCCCCTCCCCTCTCCTCTCCTCTCCTCCTCCCCTCCCCTCCCCTCTCCTCTCCTCCTCTCCTCTCCTCCTCCTCCCCTCCCCTCCCCTCTCCCCTCCCCTCTCCTCTCCTCCTCCCCTCTATCCTCCCCTCCTCTCCTCCTCCTCCCCTCTCCTCTCCTCCTCTCTGTCCTCTCCTCTTTCCTGTAGCCGGTGCAGGGTTTCGACTATGTGAAACAGCATATGGGTCAGCCTGGTGAAGAGGCTCTGACTGTCACTAAAGAGACCCTGGTCCTGTCTCTTCCCGTACGGGACGCCCCTGTTCCACAGGACAAAGGTGTCCTTCAGGATGGCACTGCCTCCAAAAGACCCCAGCCTACGGAGATGCACAGGAGGTAGGTGCACCGCAGATCACAGTAAGCACCATAACCGTGCATCCGTGCGTCTGCCTCCGTGCCTGTACAACAGCACATGGGTATAGCAAGCTCCAAAGATTATGTGGTGCTGGAGTAGAGAATCAGGCATTGTGTGAGTTTTAAATGTACTTACCTTGATATATTTAAGTTTTATTTACCTCTCTTTGTTGACCCTGTGTCAACCCTCTTGGTTATCTAAGAACACAGCAGGGATAATAGCACAGACAGAACGCATCTCAGTAAGATAGAACCTATGAACAAGCAGCTATTCCACCGTGGAAACAAACCCAGTTGGTGCCGTCTGGTTATATATTTAGAATCCAGTTCCAAACCAGCGTTCTGGTGTACAGGAACATGAGTGGGCTGAGTGAAGCAGTCACCACTTCAGCTGTGATTTTGCTGTTCACGTATCACAGACTACCACTCTTCCTCCTTCTGGGGTTCTCAAACACATTTACTTTAGTTCTCATTTAGCAACAGGAAGAAAGAAATCTCTGCAGGTTTCTCCCTCACATAAACATGCAAATGAAAAGCTGGGGGGAAATTTATCAGCCACAAAATACTGTGTGTAAGTGTGTTTGTGTGTTTGTGTGTGTGTGCGTGCGTGCGTGCGTGCGTGCGTGCGTGCGTGCGTGCGTGTGCGTGTGCGTGTGCGTGTGTGTGTGTGTGTGTGTGTGTGTGTGTGTGTGTGTGTGTGTGTGTGAGAGAGAGAGAGAGAGAGAGAGAGAGAGCCTGTGGCATGGTGTGCCTGCTATAAAACCCAGAATGCTGTAAACGTCCCCAAGCACAGCAGGCTACATCTCTTGCTTAAGCTCCGTCTCCTGGGCCTCCTGGGCCACTTTTATGTCTCTGCATCCCAAGGCTGGAAAATGAGAGTGAAAATGGGTGGGAAATACTGCACTGTAACCCTGACTGCAGTAAACCTGACTGTTTTAACCCTGACTGCTGTAACCCTGGCTGCTGTGACATTGGTGCTGTAACCTTGACTGCTGTAACCTTGACTGCTGTAACTCTGGCTACTGTAACCCTGACTGCTGTAACCCTGACTGCTGTAACCCTGGCTGCTGTAACCCTGGCTGCTGTAACCCTGACTACTGTAATCCTGACTGGGTGGGTTTGGCCTGGGTGGAGTTGGCCTGGGTGGAGTTGGCCTGGGTGGGGTTGGCCTGGGTGGGGTTGGCCTGGGTGGGGTTGGCCTGGGTGGGGTTGGCCTGGGTGGAGTTGGCCTGGGTGGGGTTGCTGGGTGGGGTTGGCCTGGGTGGAGTTGGCCTGGGTGGGGTTGCAGGGTGGAGTTGGCCTGAGTGGGGTTGCTGGGTGGGGTTGCTGGGTGGAGTTGGCCTGGGTGGGGTTGCAGGGTGGAGTTGGCCTGGGTGGAGTTGGCCTGGGTGGGGTTGCAGGGTGGAGTTGGCCTGGGTGGGGTTGGCTTGAGTGGAGTTGGCCTGGGTGGGGTTGCTGGGTGGAGTTGGCCTGGGTGGGGTTGCAGGGTGGAGTTGGCCTGGGTGGGGTTGCAGGGTGGAGTTGGCCTGGGTGGGGTTGGCTTGAGTGGAGTTGGCCTGGGTGGGGTTGCTGGGTGGAGTTGGCCTGGGTGGAGTTGGCCTGGGTGGGGTTGCAGGGTGGAGTTGGCCTGGGTGGGGTTGCTGGGTGGAGTTGGCCTGGGTGGAGTTGGCCTGGGTGGGGTTGCAGGGTGGAGTTGGCCTGGGTGGGGTTGCAGGGTGGAGTTGGCCTGGGTGGGGTTGCAGGGTGGAGTTGGCCTGGGTGGGGTTGCTGGGTGGAGTTGGCCTGGGTGGGGTTGAGCCTGGGTGGGGTTGCAGGGTGGAGTTGGCCTGGGTGGGGTTGGCCTGGGTGGGGTTGCTGGGTGGGGTTGCAGGGTGGAGTTGGCCTGGGTGGGGTTGGCCTGGGTGGGGTTGCTGGGTGGGGTTGCAGGGTGGAGTTGGCCTGGGTGGGGTTGCAGGGTGGAGTTGGCCTGGGTGGGGTTGCTGGGTGGAGTTGGCCTGGGTGGGGTTGAGCCTGGGTGGGGTTGCAGGGTGGAGTTGGCCTGGGTGGAGTTGGCCTGGGTGGGGTTGAGCCTGGGTGGGGTTGCAGGGTGGGGTTGCAGGGTGGAGTTGGCCTGGGTGGGGTTGCAGGGTGGAGTTGGCCTGGGTGGGGTTGCAGGGTGGAGTTGGCCTGGGTGGGGTTGCAGGGTGGAGTTGGCCTGGGTGGGTTTGAGCCTCTTCTCTTGGTGCACAGGCAGCTGTTCCATCACGTTGTCAAATGAAAGAAGAAAGAGAAGCTGGTGTGAACAAGAGTCTCTTTGAAAGTGTCTGATTGTGATGCTGTTCAGCAGTGACAATGAACCGAAGGTCTTTGGAGATTCAGTCTTGGGGGTTTCTTTTGTCTTGTGTTTGTAAATGGCATAATGGATGTAGTTCTGGGATTGGGCTTTCTAATGCAACACATTGGTTCTGGGAAAGTGTAATGAAATCATCGAGCTAAGAAAAACCTCCACGTTGTGTTGGCTACACTAACACGTTTTGTGTCGCCTCCTGAACACACGGTTTTTGTATTTTTTCCAAGAGTAATTTTCTCCTCGGTTACTTGTTGCTGGGTACCTGTAGCAGCCAGATGCCACCAGTGCCAGGAGCCCCAGCACCGTGCGCTGGCACTGCAGATGGGCACCGAGCCACCGCTGTTGCGGTCTAGCTGTGTTTGTGCTGCTCTTCCAACAACTCCTCTGTCCGTTCTCTTCTGTCCCTTCTGTGTTTGTGACCAGTAGGAGTGTGTGTTTGACCAGTAAGAGTGTGTCCTGTGTTTGTGACCAGTAGGAGTGTGTGTCTGACCAGTAGGAGTGTGTTTGACCAGTAGGAGTGTGTGTCTGACCAGTAAGAGTGTGTCCTGTGTTTGTGACCAGTAGGAGTGTGTGTTTGACCAGTAAGAGTGTGTCCTGTGTTTGTGACCAGTAGGAGTGTGTGTCTGACCAGTAGGAGTGTGTTTGACCAGTAGGAGTGTGTGTCTGACCAGTAAGAGTGTGTCCTGTGTTTGTGACCAGTAGTAGTGTGTGTCTGACCAGTAAGAGTGTGTCCTGTGTTTGTGACCAGTAGGAGTGTGTGTCTGACCAGTAGGAGTGTGTCCTGTGTTTGTGACCAGTAGGAGTGTGTGTCTGACCAGTAGGAGTGTGTTTGACCAGTAGGAGTGTGTATCTGACCAGTAAGAGTGTGTCCTGTGTTTGTGACCAGTAGGAGTGTGTGTCTGACCAGTAGGAGTGTGTTTGACCAGTAGGAGTGTGTGTCTGACCAGTAAGAGTGTGTCCTGAGTGTTTGACCAGTAGGAGTGTGTCCTGTGTTTGTGACCAGTAGAAGTGTGTTTGACCAGTAGGAGTGTGTCCTGTGTTTGTGACCAGTAGAAGTGTGTTTGACCAGTAGGAGTGTGTGTCTGACCAGTAGGAGTGTGTGTTGTGTGTCATTGTACCTTCCAAGTAAAGCCCTGCTAGAAGAAGGATCCTGGAGAGAAGGAGCCACTTGGCAAAGACAAGGAGAACAGAAGAACGGAGGGGGGGAGAGAAGGAGAGAGAGAGAAGGATGGAGAGAGTGGGAGGGAGAGAGTGAGAGAGGTGGGAGAGAGAGGGAGAGGTAGAGGGAGAGAAAGTGAGGGAGAGAGATAGAAGGAGAGAGAACGGTAAGAGGTTCTGCTGGGTATGGAGTCATATATGATTCAGATTGCCTGAGGGCTCCTGGCGAGACGTGAGAGTGTGTATTCACTCACACACCATATCTGTGTAAGTCAGAACCGCACTGTGTGTGTGTGTGTGTGTGTGTGTGTGTGTGTGTGTGTGTGTGTGTGTGTTGTAAGGGTAAATGTCACTGTGTGACTGTATGTGTGTTTTGTGAGTGTGTAGAGATGGATCCCTGTGTATGCATGAGTGAGTGGTGTACCGGGTGTCACAGGAGGGGGGCGCTGTGAGCAGACCTTTGGCACACATGCCTGACAGCAGCTGTACTGCACTGCACACCTCATGCCATCTCTGCTTCTGTTTAGATCCCCCGAGTGTTTTAAGCTGTAGTGTTTTTTTCAGCTAAAACACATCTCACCCCGCAGCCAATTAGAAACCAGTTCTCATGGATCTTATTAATGTGTGATACGCCCAGCACAGTCGCTCAGTGGACTGTTTGGACTCCGGGTGGAACAATCAGACAGGGATCATTACTGAGTCAGACGGGTCCAAACAGCTTTTGGGTTTCATCTTTTTTTACCTTTTGGTTCAGCCATGGTGCAGAATGCCAGATGCCATGTGTAACAGCACGTCCTGTTCTGGGTCTCAGTGTGCCAGGCACTCCTGCCCAGATGGTGGCGCTCTGCCCGCGGCTGTGCCTGTGTGGGAGGGAGACGCTGGGGGGGGGCAGGTTAACTATAGGCACGGGGGGGGGGGGGGGGGTGCATTCTGTGCCAGGCCTGTCACTAATCCTGAATGCTGCCTGCTTACCAGTACCTCTGTTTCCATGGTAACCCCCAGCAAGCAGCCGAGCGAGGACGGGTCGGTTTCGAGCGGCGGTTCGGCGAAGTTGAACACAGGCAGGAGCAGCACGGCACACCGGGGGATGAGCCAGAAACACAGCAAGGACGAGACACACACCAGGACGGGTGAGACACACGCACACGCACACACACACACACACACACACACACACACACACACACACACACACAGAGGGCAAACATGCAGAAAGCAGAGGTTCTGACTCCGATATAAGTGTGTGGCCCTCTGCATCTGAGAGTGCAGCTCCACAGCTCAGTGACATCAGTGAACTGAGAGTGAGAGAGTGAAAACATCTTCTCCAAAATAAGTGTCGGTATCAGTGTTGGTATCACCCCAGTAAAGACTGAACTGTCCCTGCTGATTGTGTTATTACTGATCTTGGTTCTGAGTGGATCAATGTAAACTGTGCTGCACACAACAGCACATTCAGGTGTATCCCAGCAGGCACAGCTGCTCGGTGAAGCTCCGCAAGGAGACGGGGGGACAGGGGGGACAGGGGGGACAGGGGGACGCCCCACCCAAGCCTAGGAGCGCATAGGGGATGTTGTCCTGCTGTCAGCCATCTTCTGTGTCCCTGTGCTGTGGTCTCTTCTTGCTGTTCATGAGTCCTTTGGTTTGGTGTCCACAGAGCATTATGACTCCCTGACCGGGTCTCTGAGGCTCATTGCCATCAAGCCCATGGCCACACCCCTCAACTACTCCTACCCCGACTCGTCCAATCACAGCCAGGACTCCGTCGTCGTCAATGGAGAGGTAGGCCTGCTGTCACCCTGGAAATCAGGCCACCTACCAGGAGACGGTGGGGTGCTGGGGGGATGGGGCCTTTAACGCTGATGTATTTATACCTGTGTAAAGCGCTGCTACAGGAGAACCATGTGTGCTTAGACAACCATGGCTGTTGTCGTGGGTGATGAGGGGTGGGGCTTATCAGCTGCTCATTCATTGGCAGATTGGACTGACTGGTTGTGACTGACAGCATTCAATGATGTAACTAAGAAATGGTATAAAAATATAACACAAGAATACAAGGATTTTTTTTTTAATATTAACATGATATTGAAAAACTGAATATCCTGCTCACAAACCATTTCCTACTTATTGTGATGCTACTGGAACTCTGGACATCTTATTGCTGGACTGCTGTTAATGAAATATTTTCCAGCTGTTTGCAATTATGTCAAAAAAGCTTAGTGAATCTGTTCTGCTAAAAACAGTTTCATCGTCTGAAAAGCCAGTATCATCCTGCTAGTCCTGCTAGTGCACATGTCCCTGTCCCGCTGAAGCTGTGAGCACGTCGAAGTGTTTCAGCGCTCTGGACCCGAGTGCCTCCATAACCTGTGTGTGTGTGTGTGTGTGTGTGTGTGTGTGTGTGTGTGTGTGTGTGTGTGTGTGTGTGTGTGGTGTGCATGTGTGTGCATGTGTGTGCATGTGTGTGCCCAGGTGAACGTAGGCCTGAAGCAGAAGTCCGACATCGAGCACTACCGGAACAAGCTGAGGCTGAAAGCCAAGAGGAAGGGCTACAGCGATAGCCCTGTTAGTGGGGCGGGGAGCAGCGGGGGTCATCGCCACGGCCACCGAGAACGACTCCGGCGAGGAAACGCCTCCCTGGACCTGGAGGCCCTGGGGCCCGCGGAAGACAGGAAGCTCTCCACTTACGTCAAATACCACAGGAGGTAGGAGAGGCTGCAGTGCATATACCCAGAGGACACGAGGTATTAGTCATCCAGAGAGAGAGAGAGAGAGAGAGGTAGAGGAGGAACACAGAGAAGAGAGAGAGAGAGAGAGAGAGATAGAGGAGGAACACAGAGAAGAGAGAGAGAGAGAGAGAGAGAGAGAGAGATAGAGGAGGAACACAGAGAAGAGAGAGAGAGGAGGAACAGAGAGAGGAGAGAGAGAGAGAGAGAGAGAGAGATAGATAGAGGAAGAACAGAGAGAGGAGAGAGAAAGAGAGAGAGGGACAGGTAGAGGAGGAACAGACAGAGGAGAGACATAAATGGAGTTGTGACCTAGAGAAGTAGCTGGGTGGCAGAACTCACAGGCATGCTGGGTAAATATAATGAAATTTTTTTGTTTCACCGTCTTTTGTCTCTGTCTTTTATCTGTTTCAGTAAAAAAACAAAGTTTTGTTCACTTAAATAATGAACTTTGATGGAATTTCAAGCACTGTCCTGTCTTTATTTACATGCCATTTAAAGCACAACATTGATTTAAAGCACCCAATTTTCATATTAAAATCACAGTGTCACACAGGATGTGTCACAATGGTGTGAAACTATTAATATAGCAGTGTTAAGGTTTCCTCATCCATGGGCAGTTGAACAAGACATTGTGTGTGATATGTGTGTGTGTGTGTGTGTGTGTGTGTGTGTGTGTGTGTGTGTGTGTGTGTGTGTGTGGCCACCCGTGTGTGATGTGCATGTGTGATGTTGTGTGTGTGTGTGTGTGTGCAGTGAGAGCCAGAGGGAGCCGACCTACTGGAGCAGACAGTCTCTGAACACGCCCAGCCCGGTGGAGACCGAGCTGGACCTGCTGTTCATGAGGGAGCGCTCACACAGAGGCATTCGCAACAGCGGCTATGACGTGAGTCCCACAACCAGCCTCCACTCAACCCCGCAACTCACCACACCACCACCCGCCTCCACTCAACCCCGCAACTCACCACACCACCACCCGCCTCCACTCAACCCAGCAACTCACCACACCACCACCCGCCTCCACTCAACCCAGCAACTCACCACACCACCACCTGCCTCCACTCAACCCAGCAACTCACCACACCACCACCCGCCTCCACTCAACCCCGCAACTCACCACACACCACCCACCTCCACTCAACCCAGCAACTCACCACACCACCACCCACCTCCACTCAACCCAGCAACTCACCACACCACCACCTGCCTCCACTCAACCCAGCAACTCACCACACCACCACCCGCCTCCACTCAACCCCGCAACTCACCACACCACCACCTGCCTCCACTCAACCCAGCAACTCACCACACCACCACCCGCCTCCACTCAACCCAGCAACTCACCACACCACCACCTGCCTCCACTCAACCCAGCAACTCACCACACTACCACCCGCCTCCACTCAACCCCGCAACTCACCACACCACCCACCTCCACTCAACCCCGCAACTCACCACACCACCACCCACCTCCACTCAACCCAGCAACTCACCACACCACCACCCGCCTCCACTCAACCCAGCAACTCACCACACTACCACCCGCCTCCACTCAACCCCGCAACTCACCACACCACCCACCTCCACTCAACCCCGCAACTCACCACACCACCACCCACCTCCACTCAACCCAGCAACTCACCACACCACCACCCGCCTCCACTCAACCCAGCAACGCACCACATCGTTTCAGACACCTCCAATGCTGGACTAAACCCCTGATCCATTGGCTCCCGGATACCATGCTCCTGACCTTCAGGTCATGTACCTAATCACCCTACGTACCAAACCCTGATTCCTACACACTTAACCACAGTTTCATACACTCCTACAAGTCCCTTCATTACTAATATGTTTCTTTTCCACTTTCCAAAAGTGAAATTATTCCTCACGGTAGAATACTTTTCTAGATTTTGATTGTAATTGATGGGGTTGAGTTGTTTTGGCACAGAACATGATAGGTTGGTTTGCGGTGTTCCCCAACAGATTTAGAATGAATAAACATTATTTCTGTAAGGCCATAAGAAGGTTCATATATACTGTAGTGTACTGTTACCCCTACACCATGCATCCTTCTGGGTGTGAAAATCACATGGTGATTAGTTCCATATGCATGTGAGTAGGAGTGTGTGAAATTGTTACATCTGTCCAGCATGCTGGGTGAGAGGTTACAGCAGCTGGCGTGAGAACCCAGCACCTCACAGGTGAAAGGTGACAGGCTTCACCCTGCTCCGTCACACCTGAACCAGTTCACACGTGACGGCTCGGTTCTGCTCCACGTATCCCCCGTTAAGTAGGGTTTGATATTTACTGGAAAATCTGATTAGAGCTGTTCGCCACATGGGTTCTGTAGGACTGGGATGAAGGGTCAGTCAGGGGTGATGTCCCAGACGGGGTCGGTCAGGGGTGATGTCCCAGACGGGGTCGGTCAGGGGTGATGTCCTGGGAAGACTCGTCTTCCTGACCTGGGGACACGCAATGCTGTCCCTCCACCAGCAAAGAAGAGGCTTTCCTGAAGGACACCTGTTAGACTGCTGCTTGTGTGTGTGTGTGTGTGTGTGTGTGTGTGTGTGTGTGTTATGATGAGAGGATGTTCTTCTCTGGGTCCCGGTGGTGGTCAGTGTGTGGGAGGCAGGGTTCTTGGCCTCTGTAGTGTGGTGCCCTTGGTGCGGTCCAGAATCAGGAAGGCATATGGCTCTTTTCATCAGCCTAGACACTGAGGCAAAGACGATTACCTAGTGGCCCGTTAAACTCCACGGAGGGCAGATAGAGCTCTGAGGGTATTTGAGAAAGCACCCTCTCTAACCCCAATGATCAGACCACCTCACTACGGCCCCCACCAGCCCCTCGGCTGACAGGAATATGATTATAGCCCATTCAGGGGCTCAGGCTGGGAATTCAGTATCAGTTAATAGCCATGAATGTGCTGAGCTTTTAGCTTGCAAATGAGGTAGATTTGTTTGTGTTGGTGTGTGAGTGTGTGTGTGTGGGTTAAACACTTTAAAGGAGATTGTGTGTGAAAATAAATCAGTGTGTAAAAGAGTGAGATTGTATTTGATATCTTAGTAAATCTATTACATGTGTGTTTGTATGTGTGTGTGTGTGCGTGTGTGTGTGTGTCTTTGCCAGCTTGCAGCTTTGAATGTGTTAGCAGAGGCACGTGTGCAGGTTTATGTCTTTGATTTCTGGTTGTGTGTCCTCCTCTCCATGACTTGTGTGTGTGTTGTGTCTAAATACAGTGTGCCGCGTGTGTGTGTCATTTGTAAATGTAGTGTGTCCTGTGTGTAATCTGAGTGCAGATGATGCTGATGGGATGATGCTTGCGGGTGTGCGTGTGTGTGTGTGTGTGTGTGTGTGTGTGCATATACGTGCGTACCTTTTGTGTTGTGTGTGTGCATGCGCATGTGTGGGTGTGCCTGCGTGCGTTTGTGCGTGTCCTCACCAGGCCGAGCCAGAACCCTTCGAAGAAACGGATGTAGACCGCCTCATGAGCTCCTTGGGGTTCGGTGGCAGCCACCATGTCAAAGGTCACTCGGACTCCTCCACCCTGAGCTCCCAGCCGTCCATCGATGAGGTGCGACAACAGATGCATCTCCTGCTGGACAACGCCTTTGGCCTGGCCTCGGCCGAGCCTCCCGCGGCCGGACGCCTCCACCACAACCACCACCCGCACCCCCACAGCCCCTACAACCCCAGCCAGAGTAGCCCATACTCGGACGGAGTGACCAGCGCCCCTGGCACCATGGACCACCCAGCTGGAGCATTGCAGCGTGGTTCCTCCTTTGAGCCGGACATGCACCAGTGTAGCCTCCCCAAGCCCGTGAGTCCAGCCCTCACGCCCATTTCAGCTCACACCACACTTCACTGCAAATGTTGCCTAAAGTTCAGACTTCCATAATAGTGTGCAGTATATGATATCCAATATAATGACATGTTGAAGTTGAGGTTTTTTGAGAGTTTTTACTTTTAAGGGAGTATACATTAATCAAAAATACTATTGCTATACTTAATATACAAATAAATATAATATCAGTAACGAATAAAACGCACCAGGGGTATTTTGCAAATACAACATTTCACTTTCTGTTAATCTTATCCAGACACACACCCGTATTGAAGTAGAAAAACAGCAGGTGAAATACATGCCACAGTGAGACATGTTAAAAATAATCACGCGTGTTAACCCGTCCTCAGAGCAGGCCTGGAGCAGACACACCACTAGGAAATGTACATATTGAATTATGCTAATTGTTGTCGTGCCGTGGAGATGGAGACAGTTGATTGGCTGTTGTGACTGCAGGGTTAATGTAATTGGCTCCCTAGGGCTTCAGATTTACTCAGCTGCCTGATATGGGTTTGGGGTCACCGCCTCCTCTCATACCCCCCAGGGTCATAGCGCCCCCTGGAACCTCAGTAAGGCGGTAAGAGTTTCTCACACACAACACACACTGCAGCCTTTGCTGTGTTGCTTAATTTTATTCCCCACCGTCTGTGTAATGATGTGAAGTAACGCGTGTGCGTGTGTATGTTTTATTTTAACAGCGATGTGGCATTGCTTGACAAATGCTAAGTTTCTGTGCATATTCATACATCATGTTCCTGATACTGCTGTGGATGGAATATATAACAAGGTGTCAGAGCTGTTGACTATGGAGATGTGTTGTTATGCAGCTCTGCCATGCTGTAAGCCAGTGTACATGTGCTCTGCCTGCCCCCTGCTGGTCAGACAGGGATATGACACCATCATTTGTTTTCCTTGTCTCATGACTCTGTCTCTGCAGTTCTACACCAGACATGACTCTGAAACCACGTGTCTCTGAGGCCTCTGAGATGAGCCAGCACACCGGCGCCCCCTACCTGCCAGTCAACCGTGCACCTTTCCCTGCTGTGACTGTCGACCAGTCCATGTCAAGCTACTCAGGTCTGACCCTCGGTGCCTTTACAATCTGTGTGAACATCATGGTCGTGTTTGAGAAAGCCTCCTACATACTGAATACTGTTTACTGCACTGAGTATGTACTGTATTCCTGAAGTAGAGTGTAGCATCCAGTATACAAGAAACTCAAACCATATGAAACCATTGTGAAACATTTTCCACCTCTGTTGCATGATACAGTCTATCAAGACAGCTCTGGTCACATTCTGGACATATTTGGCCATTGTAGTACTTAAAAAAGTTAATATTGGTTGCACACTACATTTGGCATCCTGTACTGTACTCAATCAATACACGAGCAATATGAAGAAGGCTATTTTGAACACAGCCCAGGGGTTCCTTACGTGTAGCTGTGAATGGTAGAGAAAGAGGGAGAGACCCGTATGCTGAGTGAGGAACTGAAGATCAAAGCTCAGTGTGTTCAGGAAACGACTGAACTGCAAAAAGCTGCAGTAGATTAGTTAGCTAGCTAGCTCATTCATTAAAGAGGTTTCAGAGTAAATCTCATGTTAAGTTTATCCAGGGATGTCTGTGGGATCTACTCAGCACTGGTGTAGTGTCATGTAGGATAAGTCACCCACTAATTCAATCAGTCATGTTCTTTTTGCTACATTTACATTTCACACATTTGGCAGTTGCTTTTATCCAGAGTGACGTACAGACATGGGCGTGTAGTGTCGTGAGCCCCGCCCAAGGATTCTTATTGGTGCAGCACAGAGCTCTCGCCCACACACAGACCGAATCATTGAGCTGACGTCATCAGCCAGCCGGTTTTGCTGTTTGCTCTCTTTATTTATCTGTTATTTGTTTGGCTGTTTTGGAGCATCTAACTCACCCGGTTCAAATTTCCAGGAAACCCAATGACGGCCGTGTACGCCATATCTGCCAATCGGCCCGGTTACTCCGACTACTTCGTCCTGTCACCACCATCGTCCTATCGTAGCCCGTCATGGATGTCATATCCCCCGGAGCCCGATGATCTTCCCCGACAGTGGAGCGACACGGTAAACCTGACTCACTCCCCATGATCACTACAGCCTTAACCCTAACCCCTAACTGTGAGCGGGCCTCACCCTGGGCTAGATCCGTTCCACACACATCCTTCTTCCCAATCATGAAGATAGCTCTGGTTGCATACATTAACCTCACTGCTCAGTTTGTTCTCTGGTTTGGGTTTTTGTGTTGTTTCCCTCAACGTAAACTGTGAGAATATGAAAAGATTAATAACATACTGGAAGGTATTTGTGCTTTAGATTAGCATGGATGGAGAAGTTTAGATTGTCTATAAACTTCTGCAATTTGTCTTTTATGAAAGTTCAAGTTCAATGGTGTGCGTGTATGTGTCTGTTGTATTTGTAGAATCCGTGTCATTTGGAGACCATCTGCTGAGGGAAATGAATCATTGGGTGTGAGTGGACACCGAATGTCTCCTGGGTATCCACATTTCCTTATCAGTTATCACTCACCATAGCAACAGTAGAGCTATTTTTAATAAGGAGAGAAAACATCAGAAATAAAAGAAAATGTTACTATCCTGTTCTGCTGAACACTGCACTGACCCCCAAGATCATTACACCACAGACCACTGAGAATCCTTACACCACACACCCCTTTATGAAACAAAACCTCACATTCTATCTCTAGTTTTGTGCATATGACAGTCATAACAATGAGGCAGCAGTACTGCTTGTGTTAGCATGACACAAGCAGATATTTGAAAACACAGTGTTGTCTTCCGTTACTTTATTACAACACAGTAAATATGGGGAAGCGTTCACCAGATATTAGCAGTGTCAGTATTGAGTTTAATGCAATAAATGAAGGTAGCTGTGGACATGCTATGGAGAATTATGTTTGAGGTTTACATCCATAACACTCTATTCCTATACACATCAGATTATGGGGGAGCTTTATAGGACTGCTAACATATAAACCTGTAATTAAAAATGTGGTTCAGTTGTATAATAAAAGAATGAGGTATTCCTGACTATAATTACCACTCAATTACCACACATTAGTCACTGCAATTACCAAATATTGGCCCCTGTAATTACCTAACAATACCCACTGTAATTACCTAATTACCTAATGTTACCAGCAATAATTACCACACATGACCTTCTTTATTAATAACCATACATTTACACATTATAATTACTATACATTACCTGCTATAATAACCATATATTTACCCATTATAATTACCATACACAAACTGCTGCAATTACCCAACATTATTCACTGTAATAACCACACATTATCCATTATAATGACCTGACATTATCCTAAAAAAAATACCACACATTACCCATTAGAATAGCCACACATTATTACTATAATTACCACACATTACTACTATAATAACCACACATTAACACTATAATTACCACAGATTACTACTATAATAACCACACATTAACACTATAATTACCACACATTACTGCTATAATAACCACACATTAACACTATAATTACCACACATTAACACTATAATTACCACACATTAACACTATAATTACCACACATTAACACTATACCACACATTACTACTATAATAACCACACATTAACACTATAATTACCACACATTACTACTATAATAACCACACATTAACACTATAATATCCACACATTACTACTATAATAACCACACATTACTACTATAATAACCACACATTAACACTATAATTACCACACATTACTGCTATAATAACCACACATTAACACTAATTACCACACATTACTGCTATAATAACCACACATTAACACTATAACTACCACACATTACTACTATAATAACCACACATTAACACTATAATTACCACACATTACTGCTATAATAACCACACATTAACACTATAATTACCACACATTACTGCTATAATAACCACACATTAACACTATAATAACCACACATTAACACTATAATAACCACACATTACTACTATAATAACCACACATTACTACTATAATAACCACACATTAACACTATAACTACCACACATTACTACTATAATAACCACACATTAACACTATAATTACCACACATTACTGCTATAATAACCGCACATTAACACTATAATTACCACACATTACTGCTATAATAACCACACATTAACACTATAATTACCACACATTAACACTATAATAACCACACATTACTACTATAATAACCACACATTAACACTATAATTACCACACATTACTACTATAATTACCACACATTAACACTATAATTACCACACATTACTGCTATAATTACCACACATTAACACTAATTACCACACATTACTGCTATAATAACCACACATTAACACTATAATAACCACACATTAACACTATAACTACCACACATTACTGCTATAATTACCACACATTAACACTATAATAACCACACATTAACACTATAATAACCACACATTAACACTATAATAACCACACATTAACACTATAACAACCACACATTAACACTATAATAACCACACATTAACACTATAATTACCACACATTAACACTATAATTACCACACATTAACACTATAACAACCACACATTACTACTATAATAACCACACATTAACACTATAACTACCACACATTACTGCTATAATTACCACACATTAACACTATAATTACCACACATTAACACTATAATAACCACACATTAACACTATAACAACCACACATTACTACTATAATAACCACACATTAACACTATAACTACCACACATTACTGCTATAATTACCACACATTTCCACTCATTGCTACTTGTCTTGCTCTTCCTTATCTCCTCACCTTTCACCTGGAAGCACTTTGCATGATTGTGAAAATGTTGTTGTGCTAAAACTTAAGACCCATGAAAATTCACTCTCATGGAATACAGCGAGTGTGTGTGTTTTAAGTCTTTGTGTGGTGGTGTTTGTTTTTTTTCCAGGGTTTGTACAGTAGCTGAAAATACCCTGACCATCACAGCCACCCTACCCTCTCCTGGCTCTTTGGCCTAACAGGGCCACTCCGTGCTGAGCAGGCCCAAAAGGCCCGGACAGGCCCATAAGGTGCCTGTCCAGATGCGACCAGGCCCATCAGTCACAATCTCAGCCAGCAGCCTGGCCGGCATGCCGTGCCCACCGCCGGCCCATTTCTCCTGAGGAGCAGAGCCCCGACCCTGATCTAAAACAACCACCACAGGTTCTCCAGTGACTCATCTTTTTTCTTGAAGCTTTTCTTTCGATCTCCTCACAGAACTGAGGCAGGTGGGGCTGTGTGTGTGTGTGTGTGTGTGTGTGTGTGTGTGTGTGTGTGTCTGTGTGTCTGTGTGTGTGTGTGCGCGCGCGCGCGCGCGTGCGCGTGCGTGTGCGTGCGTGTGCGTGCGTGCGTGCGTGCGTGCGTGCGTGCGTGTGTGTGTGTGTGCGTGCGTGCGTGTGTGTGCGTGTGTGTGCGTGCGTGCGTGCGTCTGCGCACTTGTGTGCGTGTATTTTAAACATCAGCTTAATGCATCGTCGTACTGAACATCAGCGTACTGAAACTAGAAAATGAAAGCTTTTTTTTGTTTGTTTTGTCTTGAGCTATCACAGTTTCTCTGATGCCTGTGTGTTTTTCTTTCTCCTGTTCCATTTTTAATGACAAGGAAAATATTGCAGGTGACTCTTTTGTGTACTCTGTGTGTGGCTTATGTAAAAATGACCTCGATGTAAAAGAGACTGAGAACTGAACAGAAATGACATGTTGTACTGTATCTAATATAGTCAAGACTTTTTTCCTGCAATGTATAAAATAGTGCTTTCCATTTTGCTTCTGCCAAATTTGCTTTATTTTTCCTTCTTTTCAAATAGCAAATAGCGTATGTTTGTACATGCAAAACTTGAATCAGACATTTTCATAGCTTGTGGAGTGTAACATGGCCAGACGGGGTTGTAAAAATTACAGATGACAAAAATCCCAAACATATATAATTAAAAGTGACTATAATAGCTTTTCATTGTTCAGGTGTTGAAGAGTCCCTGCAATACACATTTAAGTGTTTTGCACAATCCTCAAACAGCTCTCAACACATCAGCTAATAAACAAACCTGTAATGAGTTTGATATAGGGTGCTAAAGAATGAGATGTCTGTGCAGTGGGGGGTGTGGGCTGGGTGGTTCTGTGCAGTGGGGGGTGTGGGCTGGGTGGTTCTGTGCAGTGGGGGGTGTGGGCTGGGTGGTTCTGTGCAGGCTGGTGTCACCCTGCTATGCAACACTGCTAGTGGAATATGTGAGGGCTAAAGTTTTATTTTCATTTGTCTGACATAACCCTGCCCTCCCCCACTGTTTCTTAGAACATTGATTATGTATCACCAAAACTACACATTATTTTATTTAAAAAATATCTTATTGCCTTATTTTTGATAGGTACTAAAGTTTATATATCAAATTGTAACCAAAATTTACTTAATATATCTGCTGGCGTAAAATGCATAAGCAAAAACATTACTAGAATTTGACTATCAATCAATTTTATTGTGTACATACTGATTATATATATAGATAGATATATATATAGTATCAGTATGTACACAATAAAATTGAAAGTCAAAAAAAAAAAATATATATATATATATATATATATATATATATATATATATATATATATATATATATATATATATATATATATAGATATACACATATAATTACAGCAGGAAATTCAGTATTGAAATGCTCCGGATTAAAATGACAGCATAAATGATACTGAGTTGATTTGATGAGTTTATTCTATGGAGAGCAGTGCAAAGCTGCTCATGTCAGGTGTTTCTAGCAGAACTGTTGTAATGCCAGTAGATTTTAGAGCTTGTGGAGACGGGAATGTCCAGGGCTGCTGAACTATTACAGGAATGATACGCAGTGATATAATCGTATTTCCAGTTATTACCTCCTGTGGAATATAATTTCTCCCATTAGGTTTTTTGTTTCCATTTTATATGACACACTCGATGTCCAGTTCAGTGGCATAACATTACATGTTGTTTTGATGACATCTATCTTTTGGTAATATTCAGTAGCTTTTTGTGTTTAAGACTGAAATCGAGATTGTTGATTTTTTTGGTGGTGTTGTTTGTTTCACTGTTTTGGTTTATTTGGGGAGTGGAACCTTGTCCTGTCAATGATGGCCACTACAATCACCTGTCTATCCACTTTCTGAAATATCCAATCTTACTTTTTTTCTGTTGTCATAATTTGAACATACAGTGGCAACATTCAAAACAAGCTTCTGCCAGTGTAAAATATTGTGCTTCAAAGACAGTACAAAAATAAGGCTGATCGTGAACCTATGTGAACAAAGTGTAATATTCTCTGTATGTGTAAATTCACACCATAGTGCTAAGATGTCAACCTGAATACTCACTCCAGAACTGCCAGTTGTACAGTATATTTTCTCTTCGTTGATATGAGAGGAACGTCTGTGTTGGGTTCGGAGGTGCACCACTGCTCCATCTCCTCCGTCTCCTCCTGATCTGTCTCCTCCTGCTCCTTTTGCTTTGTGCACAACGTCCATGCTCATATTTACCTGATTTAACAATTTCACTTTTTTTGGTGGTTTACACAATAAATTAAATCTAATAAAGATTAAATCACATTTAAACCATTGTAAAGAGGAAGATATATTTCATACATCATGAGAGCCTTTGATATGCTTTGAAATGGTGAAGTAATGATGTGACTCTAGCTCTGCCACCTTGGGAGGTCACTTTGTTTTATCCTTCATTTCCAGCAGGCGTGTAGTCCTTGTTCAAATACACCTGGAATCATGTAGGTTAATCAGAACAATCACAGCACACTTCCACATGTATCCACTAGAGGGCAACACCACGCTTTGCTTCTACTTCCTACTCAAGTGGAAATAAATGCCTATGTGTCCACACTGAGGTTTCCTCTGGCAGGGATGGAGAGAGGTTTATCCAATCTCTCATCGCCTTAATGTCTCCCTTATTCTACCTTAAACACTCTCCTTAGCTGTATTCAGCCTGGGGCTTCTGGTCCTTGGCGTAGTCTTTTCTGCAGACCGCACGCTACTGTCATCAGCTGGTGTTTAGCCCCGGGCCCTGGTGCTGCCGTTAACACACACACCTGCCAAGGCGTCCTGTCTCGTTAGGCTGGTGTGGTGATCTGTCTCTCACCCCTCCAGGGGTGTGAAGGCCCTGCAGAAAGGCATGACCTGTCTACTCAAGCTCCTCCATCTCTCTCTCTCTCTTTCTCTCTGTCTATCACTCTCTCTCTGTCTCTATCAGTCCATCACTATCCCTCTCTGTGTCTTTATCTCTCTCACTCTCGTTCTCTCTCTCTCTCTCTCTCTCTCCCTCTGCAGTCATTTCCCTTCCCCCAACCCCAAACATTTCCCCAGCTACCGCTAACAGGCTACAGGAGGCACTGATATCTGTGCAGACCAATAGTGGTTGTGAGGAGAGGACAACTTAAGATTTCAGCATTCATGGACCTCGCCCATCTGTTTCAGGGGCTTTAACGCGAGCAGAAACAGGATGAGAGGCCTTGTGATGGCAAACATGGAGAACACCAACTAGCTGGCTAGCATGTTCCTGTTTACAGCTGATGGCTTAAGTGCTGTTTTGTTCATTTGTTTGTGGTTTTTTTTTTTTTACATAAATCAGCATTGCAGCAGCTTCTTTAAACAATTTTCAGAGGCCATAAGGATAATTGGCGATGAAGTATGTTTATTTTAACATTTCATGCACCAGAAATGACATCATGACTCAGTACAATTGTTGATGCACACTTCCATCCCAACATCCCCGTACCTCACGCTCCATCCTGGTCTTTATATGTGGTGGCTTCGACATGGCTGGCACGTCTTGGCTCACAGCGTGTCCCGTGGGCCTCTCCCTCGCCACAGCTACCGTGGCTGTCTCTCCTGGGTGGATGTAAGCAGCTACAGGCTGGTCAGACTCGGCTCTTGCTGATGTGTCTGGCTGTGTCTGGCTGATGTAATAAGTGATATTTAATCACCTTGCTCATTCATTTAATGGTGAATCACCAATAGGCAAACAAATGGGATTCACAGTAATTGCAGTTCTCAGTGATAGAGATGAGTGGTGGGTCCTCTTCGGCCCAGACCCCAGGGTTTCACAGTGGGCGGCCCAGGATATCTCTGGGAGGGGCCCAGGGTATTGCTGGGAGGGGCCCAGGGTATCTCTGGGAGGGGCCCAGGATATCTCTGGGAGGGGCCCAGGGTATCTCTGGGAGGGGCCCAGGGTATCGCTGGGAGGGGCCCAGGGTATCTCTGGGAGGGGCCCAGGGTATTGCTGGCCTGTCAGAAAATGCTGCATTGGAAATGGAGGTGTGGTGGTGGAAGGAGGAAGGTGTGTGTCTCAGGTGCAAGTCAGCAATACAGTGAGATACTCATTAGGTGTCACAGAAACTTTGAAGACGCTACATCTGCTCATTTACTGCTCTTTGAGAAGTTTAAGGTAGACTACACACCTTTTTGGAAATATGAGCATTAACTTTCGGGACTCCTGTGGCTTATTTATGAAGTCATTAACGTTAGAAGTGTGTCTAGCTCCTCTCAAATTTCAGGCACTGGGGATAATTTTGTTTTATCTGTCAGAATGAAATCTCAGCCATGTTTAATGCTGGAAGTGTCTGAAAGCGGCATGTGCAATGGGCACTTTGAGTTCCCTCAGCAGTGCGGGCCGTTTGTCGAAGAGCAAGTATGTAACTACTGCGCAGTGTAATTGCCCAGGAGAGAGACCCCAGCGTTAACTTCCACAGACATATGCAAATGCATGCAAATAACCATGGGCTGGATTGAATTTAAAATGCATATGTAGATCACATGGTAGTAGCGAAAGCCAGCTACGTCAGGAGAACTTGATATATCCAAGCTTTAAAAAAAAAAAAAATCTGTTAAACATGTTATCTTTTAAGATTGCAGGTTCTTTTAAACACAATATACTATTTGTGGTTGTAGTTAAAGTTTGCAGTATCCAGCATGATTGGAACATTTGCAGGGCCACAGAAATAAGACGACAAATATTCTAAGAAAAGCCAACATACAGTAAATTCTCGCAAGACCCCACAGGGGGCGACAAGCTGCTTGCAGGGAAGAATGTCAGGGCAACAATTAGACAGAGAGGAAGAAGGAGTCCATCCATCTGCAGGAATCATGGCCCACTGGCTCTAACAAAAGATTAGACCCCAGTATCCAACATTTCTACTAACATGAATTCTTTCTTTCTTCCTTCAAGTTTGACAAGTTAATCAAAACAGCAAAAATATCAAAACAGTATGTTGTCTGTAAGAGATGAAAAGAGCTCGAATGAGGATTTCCTGTGTGGGGCATTCTGAGGTGTGAAGACGGAACGGTACAGGTCAATGCATGTTCCAGCTGCCCGGTCTGCAGGCCATCTCACACCTGGCCGTGAGCGTTTAAACACACCTGGATGAGGGGGCGGGGCTTGGGCTGATGGAACAAGCTTCACATACCAGACAAGATGGCAGCGATGATGTTGGGGACATCACAAAGAAGTGACTTTGTCATCTTGTACTCTGTGAATTTATGACAGCAACTCACCTGAAAGAGAGAGGGTGCCGTTAAATGTAAATGTGCCATATTTTGTCACTTGTGATTTTTCACCGCAATCGAAACTTGTCCTCCGCTTTTTACTCATCTGCCCAGTTAGAACACACACACACACACACACACACACTAGTGATTACTAGGGGGCTGTGGTGCACATGTGCCCAGAGCGGTGGGCAGCCCTAGCCAGGCGCCCAGGGAGCAGTTGGGGTTAGGTGCCTTGCTCAAGGGCACCTCAGTCATGGCCTCAGGCATGGGAATCGAACCCACGACCCTGCGGTCACAAGACCAGTTCCCTACCACAGGACCATGACTGCCCCGTTAGACAAACACGATTTGTTTATTTTTGAAACAAACTGCAAATGTGACTTTAAAATCCCTTTGTGCTGAAGGTACTCTACGTCAGGGCATGCGCAGGTTAATGAGCTTCTGGTTGAGGTCTGGCCAAGAAACTCTTGCTCTACCACATCGTTCATCTCCCCTGCGATCTTACGCAGATCACAGCTGAAGAGCCATTTGTAAGGGTAACGTAGGTTAAGCCGCATTGCAGGGCCCTTGTTTGGACTGGATGAATTGTGTTTGGAATCCCTCAGAGGAGCCGTTATCAAATTCTTATCTGCTAATAAGAAACCAGCACTGTAATTACAGTTTAATGTACCTGGCAGAACGAAGACTCTGATGAAATTATAATGAGAAGAGAGGAAGAAATGAAGGGTGTGTGGAACAGAGGTGGGAGTGAGAGAGTGAGGAAGAAGGAGAGGTGGGAGTGAGAGAGTGAGGAAGAAGAAGAGGTGAAGGGACCAACGAGGGAGAGATGGAGGAGACTGAGAACACCGCCGAACGTTTGTGCACATCAACTCTCCCGAGAAAGCAGTAGGAATCCTTTTTAATTGACAGCAATGAGTTTGTTGTCCTCCTCTGAGTGTGTGTGGATTCTTATTTGCATTCAGTGAGGCCGACATGTCTGCGTTCTCTCTGAAGGGGGAACGACTTTATAATGCTGGATTTAGAAGTGTGTGTTGTGGCTCCTGGGGGTTGGATGGCTTTATCGGTGGAACCACGTTTATCTGCAGACTTGTTTAACGTTGTCCTTTTACTCTTATAAAGACTTTCTGACCGCAGCTGCAGCACACGGCTCATAACCCCCTTACCCTCTCCTCTGTCACTGTTTGCTGGGAATTCCATACACTGTTGTGTGTGAGTTTATTTATGTATGAGATTATTTATTTATTTTTAAAACTTCTTCTCGTTCAGCCTCCCTCCAGAAACCACACAATTCGGCTCGTCCTTTTTGTAAGGTTATTCCAGCGTGTGCTCTGGACTTCATACCTTGAAGGCAGATGATTGCATTACATTCTTATGCACAAATGGAAATTGTTCCGTTGATTTATGCGAGCCTAAGCGATTGGCTATGCCTGCGTCTGATGCAAATGAGGAGGGCAAGGGGGTGCCTTGTTGCCACGGCGTTACGGTCTGGGACTATTGCGGCATCAGCAGTGTTAGCAGCTGGAAACCGAGCATGTCATTCATTCTTATCTCACCACACAATGTGCCCTATCCTCACACCCAATCACGTCCGCTACAGATATGGCCCTATAGAAAGTGCTTACACAGGAATGAGAGATGTGGGTAAGATATAGAGGGCTTGTTGTTACGTCTTATGTGCACTTATACATACCGGGAAGTGTGTGTGTCTTTCCTTCCAGTGTTATTTAATGCAAATGAAGAATGCATCTTTGAACTGTGTCTGTAGGTCTGTTTGACCGCTCCCAATATTCAGGTGTCCAGTAGGTGGCGTTGTGTCTCATCTGATTTTAACCGAGGATCTCTATCGCTGCTGGGGACGTTGAATGTCCTTCGAGATGTATTACTAGCTGGTCTTAGCACTTTTTGGGGGACACTTGTTAAACCAATTGCTAACTGTAGAGCTGTTTCTGAGAGCCGCAGCAGAATCTGCTTTATTGTGGATTCATCACACGAGGAGCTGAGGTTCCAACTGTCAGCGTTTGCCATTTTATATTAATTTTCTAGCAGACTTCATGAGTGATTGATGGGCCAATCAGTCTTTTTCTCTTTTTCGCTTGTGGGCTGATTGTATCTCTGTGCTTTGAACATAATTTTGTGTGCAATCATTCTGTCAGCCCTAACTGTTGTCTTTTAAATCTTTATTTGACAAGGCACAAGTTAGATAAAGTAAAATAGGTCTTCTGTTAAAGCAATGGTTCCTGTCTGTGAAGTCAGTGAAGGGGTGATGATAACCAAGAAAACCTTCTGCCTGTGGCATGGGTTGTGCTGTGGTGTGAGCTGTGCTGTGGTGTAGTGTAGCTTGAGCTGTGGTGTGGGTTGTAGTGTGCTGTGCTGGGGATTGTGTTATGATGTGGGCTGTGCTGTTTTGTGCTGTGGGTTTGTGCTCTGGTGTGTGCTGTGCTGTGGACTGTGTTGTGCTGTTGTGTGAGCTGTGCTGTGGTGTCAAATCAAATCAAATTTTATTTTATAGAGCTTTTTACAACAGCAGCTTTACAAGTGTCCGAGTCCAAGACCCCAGCAGGCCAAGGGTTTGATGATAGTCCAGGGCTGTGGAGATACAGCCATAGCAGGGGGCAATTCGGGGTGGTGGGAGGGGCCAGGGCAGTGGGTTGATCCTTCATCCATAACTGGTTAGGCAGGAGGTGGCTGGCCCAGGGTGGATAGCAGGAGTCTCGTCTCTCCTCGTCTCAGTATTTCTCAGGTAGGAGGGCAGCCATATGGAAAAGAAAGAGGGACTGCTCTGTTAGCTCTGTATGGGACTATATGTGGGACAGAGGAAATTTAAACATTTCTGGAGTGTGGCAGCAACTCCCCCATTAAATTATTACAGCCTATAGCTAAAAGGGCAGAACCAGAAGGTAACACAGACAGAGCAACCTGAGACGTTGGCATCCATCCACTACACTGTCAACCAACTTGAGTGATCACATGCAGTGACAGGATGACAGCACCAGCGCCCCAGTTTACCATTAAACCTTTTGGCCATGAACCCCTGGATCTGTAACCTTTATCTAAGGGGGCAGATAAATTACCAAATGCTAAACTAACTAATGCTGTCTTCTGTGCTGTGTTGTAGTGTGGTGTGGGCTGAGTTGTAGTGTGGCGTGAGCTGTGGTATGGGCTGTGTTGTAGTGTGGCGTGAGCTGTGGTATGGGCTGTGTTGTAGTGTGGCGTGAGCTGTGGTGTGGGCTGTGTGGGTTGTGCTGTGGTGTGGGCTGTGTTGTAGTGTGGGTTGAGCTGTGGTGTGGGCTGTGTGGGCTGTGTTGTAGTGTGGCTTGAGCTGTGGTGTGGGCTGTGTTGTAGTGTGGGTTGAGCTGTGGTGTGGGCTGTGTGGGCTGTGTTGTAGTGTGGCTTGAGCTGTGGTGTGGGCTGAGTTGTAGTGTGGCGTGAGCTGTGGTATGGGCTGTGTTGTAGTGTGGCGTGAGCTGTGGTGTGGGCTGTGTTGTAGTGTGGGTTGAGCTGTGGTGTGGGCTGTGTGGGCTGTGTTGTAGTGTGGCTTGAGCTGTGGTGTGGGCTGTGTGGGCTGTGTTGTAGTGTGGGTTGAGCTGTGGTGTGGGCTGTGTGGGCTGTGTTGTAGTGTGGCTTGAGCTGTGGTGTGGGCTGTGTGGGCTGTGTTGTAGTGTGGCCTGAGCTGTGGTGTGGGCTGTGTTGTAGTGTGGCCTGAGCTGTGGTGTGGGCTGTGTTGTAATATGGGCTGTGCTGTCCTGTGGGTTGTCCTCATTTTCTCTTCCTCTTCCGTTCTATCTGTACCTCTTCCTCTTTCTACTTCAGTCCACTTTCTTACTCTCTCACTTTCTCTCGCTCTTTCTGTCTTTCTCTCTTGCTCTCTCTCAGTCTGCTTCTCTCTCTCTCTCTTTCTGGGGAAACAACACACATAGCGTGTGGCCCTGCGGCTGCCTGTCTTCTGCCCACACACATTATCTCTCCATCTGTCACTCTGTTTTTCTTCTCCTCTGTCTATCTCCTGTTCTATCTATTGACTGTGACTCTCTGTGGGATGTTGTGTGCATGAGTACGTGTGTGTGTGTGTGTGTGTGTGTGTGTGAGTGTGTGTGTGTGTGTGTGTGTGTGTGTGTGTGTGTGTGTGTGTGATTTAGGGCTGTTTCTGTTCCTGCCTCTGGCCTCTCCTATTGAGTCCAGAGTCCCTGTAAAGAGCTCTCAAATACCCAGAACCCTGTACTTAAATATTCCAAGACCTCAAACAGCCAGAACCCTCAGCTCAAATACACCAGTCAAACACAAATAACTCTTAATTTAAATATACCAAGCATTCAAACACACAGAACCCTCAGCTCAAATACCCCAAGGCTTCCAACCTCCAGAACCCTTATCTTAAGTACATAGACCCCTTTAAAGCGAAGAACATTCAGACATTGTGCAGTGCATGCGACTTCGATTGAGCTGCACTTTAATTAATGGCTGTAAGTATCTTTGTCTTGGTCAATGACAATGGCCTCAACTTAAAATAATGGCTGAACTGGGATGGCTGTGCTTTAGTAAATCTTCTAGCTCTCTGGCACGTTTTGGGAATTTCTCCTACAAACATCTAACATGAAGTGCTTTCAACATTACACTTTAGTTAGAAGGCTGAGTGCGTGAGGCTATCAAACAGAGCGATTTGTTTCAAACAGCCCCCGTGGACTTTAGAAATGCCTGTTCCCTTTCACTGGGCAGTGTAAGCAGGCTTATCCATCACAGAGTCTGCTTACCACACTCCAGCGAGCCTCAGACACTACATAGTGTACTAATAAAAACATCACATTCATGTTCTTGGAGATCCTTCTGGTATTAAACCAAACCGCTACGTTCATGTTCTTGGAGAACCTTCTGTTGTTAAACCAAACCACCATGTTCATGTTCTTGGAGAACCTTCTGTTATTGAACCATACCACCATGTTCATGTTCTTGGAGAACCTTCTGTTATTAAACCAAACTACCATGTTCATGTTCTTGGAGAACATTCTGTTATTAAACAATACCACCATGTTCATGTTCTTGGAGGACCTTCTGTTATTGAACCATGCCACCATGTTCATGTTCTTGGAGAACATTCTGCCAACATGTTCATCAGGAGCAGTTTCTCTCTATTCAGTATTAATACCTAGTGCAGGCGTACTCAACTAAATTTGTCCGCGGTCCAATTTTGGCAGATACCTGTGACCAGAGGTCCGGTGAGGCGGGGGTGGCGACCGTAAGTTGTTGGGGGGGTTGGTGGCGAACGTAAGTTGTTGGGGGGGGCGAACGTAAGTTGTTGAGCGGGGTGGCGAACGTAACACTCGTGACGGAGTGTTTTTTCAATAGCCCTGAAATAAATGCTACGGTTTTGTTTTGGTCCGTATCCAGTTAATCTGGAATGACATTGGGTCCGGACAGGACTGCGTTCGGGTCCTGATCCGGACCGCGGTCCGCCAGTTGAGTACCCCTGACCTAGTGGCTATTTTACAATCACCTTCCATCTCTTCTCCGAGCTTGTTTCTGCAGCATCCTCTAGCATGATTCTGTGTGTGTTCCTCACACATACGTAGGCCAAACCTGGAGTCTCCGTGAAATAAATAAACAAGACAGAATATCAAATAAGGGTAGTAAACAAATGAACAATCAACAAATAAATACAGATAAGCATGGCAAGAGTGTTTTTATAACAACTGTATACAAAAAAAAACAAGACTAGCAATCAAATCAAATAAAAATAGCAATTTGGCAATAAAGAATTCTTATAAAGAATTATACATGTATACATCATACACCTACACTGGCCAGTTTATTAAGTCCATGTGTGTTACAGGTGAAGCTCATACTTGGTGTTAAAGGCTGTATCTCTATCACCTCCTGCTGGCAGGCACCGCCCACCAGCCAACCTGTCTACCCTGTTTTAGAGCGCAGGACCACTGACCTCTGATTCTTTGAGAAGACAACAGTTCTTAGAACAGCAGTGCTTTGTGTAAGAGTAACTCCACACACACACACACACCACATACGTCCTGAAGCTCTTTGAACCTCTCTCCTCTTTCCCCGCAGCAAGATGAGTGACCAGGTTCATGGGCACCTCACTTATTCAGCCCCACCAGAGCGACCAGCGCCGCTGTGCCATGGGAAGGAGCGTCTCACTGCGTAATGAAGGATTTAATATGGTGCAGGTCAGAAGAAAACAAACGTCCACTCCAGCTGCGTCTCCGAAGGGTACAAGGAGCCATAATTGTGGGGAAAGCAAGAAGCAGGAAGCAGGGTACACAAGAGAGTTCCTCAAGGGAAATAACGCTTATCACATCACACTCCCATAAAGCGCGTTCTCACACACACACACACACACACACACATACCTCTTATTTTTTATTTCCTTTTACCCTGTTTCTTCCCTGTTCTTATATATTTTATATATTTTATTTTATTCTCTCTCTGTGTCTCTTTTCACACCCTTTTTCAGTGTTTCATAAAGCTTTGGACATAGTGTGGGACCAAATGTAGATAAATGATCCATCCTAGTACACACAAACTTATAATGATCAACGTGTCAGCACAGGGACTTGGGAGGGAGCTTTGACTATATCTTTGTCCAAGTGTAGATGACTTATTAAACGCTCTCATTCAGTCCCCATCGGGCTGCAGTGTTATTTCTCTGTATTGTAAACTACAGGACAAACCACATAAGCATCAACATAAGTGGACATAGTTCCTTTCCCTATTTAAATCATATCCCATAACCTGAATACCTTATCTAGGCCTTACATCCTCTACAATTCTCATTGCTCATTTATTTAAGTGTCGTAATTGCATACCCATACATCGTTTAGGTGTCATAATGATGGCTGAGTCATGTGACATGGCTGTGTTCACTGGCAGTTCCTGGCGATGTGCTGGTGGGTGTCTTAGTATACTTCTTGGTGTTGGTAGATGATGCTCTTTTCCTGCTGATCCTATGTCAGTTTTTGCGCTTGCTTTCATAATGCTTAAGACTAGGGGTTGGTTCAGAAGAGCTGATTCTGGATCTGCACAAAATCATCTGGTACAGCTTTCGCCTGCCTGTCTTCAGGCTCGCATTAGTGTGCCATTAACACTAATGAGAAGAGCAAGACACTGGCAGAGGGGGAACCAAAGGGTATATGGGTGGGGTACCAGAGGGTATATGGGAGGGGTACCAGAGGGTATATGGGTGGGGTACCAGAGGGTATATGAGTGGGGTACCAGAGGGTATATGGGTGGGGTACCAGAGGGGATATGAGTGGGGTACCAGAGGGTATATGAGCGGGGTACCAGAGGGTATATGAGCAGGGTACCAGTGGGGATATGAGCGGGGTACCAGTGGGGATATGAGTGGGGTACCAGAGGGTATATGAGTGGGGTACCAGTGGGGATATGAGTGGGGTACCAGAGGGAATATGAGTGGGGTACCAGAGGGAATATGAGTGGGGTACCAGTGGGGATATGAGTGGGGTACCAGTGGGGATATGAGTGGGGATATGAGTGGGGTACCAGTGGGGAACGAAGCTGCTCTGGAGAATATTGGTTTCCATGCTGGCAGTTATTACGGCTTTCCCAGTTGACAAACAGGAAGTTAACCAGTAAGCAAGTATATGTTTGTGTTTAGGTTTGCAGTACTTTCTGGGAAGGAGATGTAAACAAATCCACAATTTTATTGTGTTGTACTGTTTAGATTGGCAAAGGAAAACTGGGCATGTGTGATAACCCAGATGTTTACGGAAACACTGGGATGAAAACACTTGCGTTTGAAGGAAGGGCTTCACTACACACGTCCTTCCTGTTTCACATTAGTGGCAGCACACCAACCACATCATGAGGCTTTTCATTAACACGCTGACAAAATCTGGTATTTGTACCTTTTAAAACTGCTTAATGATGGTTTTATAATCTGCCCTGGTTTCATAGATTGAATGACTCATTAGCCAATGTGTCTGAAGCAAAAGTTGCTAATGTTTATCTAATTATTTATTTATTTATCTTTACAATCTATTCATATAACCCACAATGTGGACAGCAGGGGTTCCATTAGAAATTTTAGGCCCTTTAATTTGTCTTGTTTACCATAACTCAGCCTGTCGAACATCACCACCTACCAAGATTTTTAGAATCCTACTTCTATCTTGTTATAGTTTTGCAAGTCCAACTCTTATTTTTCACTTCTAACGGGTAATGAATGTAAATATGTAATATTTTAAGAAATATGAGAAAAGGCCACATTCAGTCAATACTGATAACTGATAACATAACTTTACAGTGCAGTCTTTAGTCTATATCCAGTCTTTCGTAGTGTGGAACAGTGTGTGTCAGTCGTTCTCTATTCTGCCCCCAGTGGTCAACCACAGGAAATGCGTTGGCTGATCTTTTGTGTTTGTCTCCTCACATATCAGCAGTGATGCACAGTAGAAACACAGCAGCACCTGTTTGAACTTGGCGTCCAACAATGATGGCTGCACCAGTGCTGCTGCGTTCACCACCCAAACCAGGTGCTGTGGGACCCTTTGGTTATTAATGATAAAAGCAGGGCTGGGGATGATGGGGAAAGGGCAGAGACTCATACTGGTCTGGACATCTGGAGATGTTTTATTCTCCTAGTTTCCCAGTTTACTCATGCAAAATAATTTTCCCAAATACTGTTGTTACTGTAATTGCTCCATTCAGAAACTACACTGTAAGCATACTCTGATATGTTAGTGATTAATGCTATGTTACGAAGGGTTCTCAACCCAAATATTAGCCAATCAGAAGGGGAGGGGGACGGATCTAAACAAGGTTGTGGGTAGGTTCTTGGGGACAGGATAAAGAGCAGGTTGTTCCACCTTTAGAGACTATCCACTGTCCAGAACTCCTGCGCAATGTTCCCGCCTCCCCTTCTTCAGTCAACCAATCACCTCATACCAGTGACACAGGTGCACTCTGCCCATACAAATCGTACACTAGCACGTTAATGTTTCAATTAACGTAGCCACTCTGAAATGTTTCATTGGCCCTCTAGGCAGCTCAACTACATCTTTTACAACTTTACTGACAAACTAATCTTTACATAATCATAAATTTATTTTATTAGAGCATTTTACAGTAACTTTGACTCCTCCTTGTCTGCTTGGGACCCTTGAAACATTCCTAACACACACACACACACACACGTGTGCATGCAATGTCCCTGTTGACCGGTGTGGTTATATTTCTATCATCTATAATTGCATTGATCACACAAGAGAGAGTAATTATTATAACCACGTGCTAACATTTACACGCTGCAAGTTGAGCTCGTGCTATAAACAACTGTAACCGACATTGTGGTGACAGAAATTTGCTGTGAACTTGCAAGTGTGCATATCTGATTTATGTCACATTTTTTTCTGAGCTGTGTTTTATGGATATTTTTCATGCTTCGATTTCAGAGCCTATTTGCAGTCTGCTGCTGCCTGAGTCTCGTGTCTCCCTCTTTCTCTGGGTTGTGTGGTTGTTCCAGCTTGATGTGTAACACAACCAGCATAACTGCTTAAATTTGCAGCCCAAGATGACACCACAATTCAATAAGCTAATTAGTTAATGTGCCCAGGACATTACACCTTAATTGAAGAAAATTGCCATTATTTCCTGGTAATCTCACTGTAATTTGACCAAAATATATGGGACAGCTGCATGTGTGGCTGTGTTTCCCGCTGGGAAGAGCTGGGGAACATCACATGGCCTGTGTCTCCAGGACCAGTGATAGTTGCCTCAGACAAAACAAGCTCTTATAATAATTATGATACTATGCATTGAAATTCCTGTTCTCTGTGGGCTTCTGTGGTATATTTAGACTGCCAGCATTATGAAACTGACTGCCGTTTATTTGTGAGCAGGGGGTTGTTCTGGTTCTGTGTCTATGGGGGGTGGGGGTTGAAAAGCATGTCGGTCGATAATGTACAAGCTATAAAACGAGCCATGCAGAAAGAGGTTCAGAGAGTTCTTCATGTATGTAGAGTGGTGAACGTCTTCCCCATTGATTCACATCGAGTCTTTCCTATTGTTATCATCAGCAGGGAGTTATGGCAGTGGTGCTGAAGCTCGACAGGCTGAGATGACCCCCCCCCCACCAGAGTCGGGGGGGACCTTTTACACCCCCCACCACTTGTACCTACACTCGCAGCTAAATTGACACAGTGGAGAAAAGTGCAGCCCATACCTCATTGAGCATATAAATCTCCTGAGCACGGGGCCTGTTGAATGCAGGTTCCTGCTCTCCTAATGGGTCCTTGGCTGCAGTGCCGGGCTCTGTCAGCCGGCTTTGACCATGACCCTCCAGCACGGCCATTACCCACAACCCCGCTGGGCTTCTCCTGTTCAAATTCAGCCAATGTGGTCCAGATCCAGAGTGCAGGAGTGCTGCCCCATAGCTGTCACACTCGCCACCCAAACAAGAAGTTCTGGCATCTTTTGGTTCTCTGGTAAAAGCAGAGATGGAGAAATGGCAATTATTCATGCTGCTGGTCTGGAGATCGTTTTTTTATTACGGCTTACTCATGCAAAATAATCTTGCCAAGTGATGTGTGTGTCCAGTGTGTTACTGTGATTGTCATTCAGACACTACACTGTAAGAATGAATTTAGAATGAGGGATGTACACTTAATGAAAAAATAACACACACATGTTAATAAAACACAGTTGTTGTTAATACTTTGAAATAATGTATGCCAACCTGCTATTTTTATGATATTGACAACTGTATGGCCCTTGGTTATATGCTCCCTGTGTGAACATGGAAAAACTAAGTATACTAGCATCTGCTTATGACCTACAGAGATGAACGTATTGTCCCAAAGATGTCTGTTAAGTGCTAGTATACTGCATGCATTTATGTATACTGCATGCCTTTATGTATACAGTATGTCTTTTGGTTTACAGTATGTCTTTGTGTGCGTTATGTCTTTACGTGTGCGGTATGTTTTTGTGTGTGGTATGTCTTTACGCATGCACGCACGCACTCACTCTCTTTCTCTCTCTCAATCACTCTCATCATGCAAAACGAGTGGTGAAGGTAAATCATACATTCTTCTGCTGCCTGTCTGCTCCTAATCTATTAGCGGAGGTTTCCTTACCTTTCATAACATATCTGGCTCATCTATTTGTAATGACTGGTCTCATAAAAGAACCATCCACAATGTTGTTATTTTTTGTACCAGTTTCCTTCTGAGAACAGACTATTATTGCCAATAACACCATTACAAATTATATGCCCAGCTGTACGAGAAATGTAAGTCTGTTGTGCTGTAATTGTACACAGGGTCAGATATCAAATATCCTGTGCTGAACCATTAGCATGTTTCACTGAGTGAAACACCTCCAGAAGTCTCAACAGAGAGGTCCGACATGCCACAACCACCCTCACCAAGCACACTCTCAAAGCAACTCTATACAAATATCTCTTTAGAGATAGTAAACCCACACTGGCCTTGCTGGTGACTAATGTTGTTCTCAGCTCCACTGACACTGTTAATGCGTGCTGAGTACCACCAGGTCCATATGGATTTTACCTTCTGTGCCACCAAGCATTCCCAATCACAGCAGATCAATCTTGGTAACTACAGCCTTACCCAGCTCTACTCACACTGCCCACTGGTTCCAGATGGAACAATCATGACATGACAATGACATGACAACAATCCTGCCCCATCCACCTCACACCTGAAACACCAAACACCTCAGTTCTACTGACATTAATATACCACTCATCTCTACTGACCTTTATATACCACCCATCTCTACTGACCTTTACATACCACCCATCTCTACTGACCTTTATATACCACCCATCTCTACTGACCTTTATATACCACCCATCTCTACTGGACCTTATATACCACCCATCACTACTGACCTTATATACCACCCATCTCTACTGACCTTATATACCACCCATCTCTACTGACCTTATATACCACCCATCTCTACTGACCTTTATATACCACCCATCTCTACTGACCTTTATATACCACCCATCACTACTGACCTTTATATACCACCCATCTCTACTGACCTTTATATACCACCCATCACTACTGACCTTTATATACCACCCATCTCTACTGACCTTTACATACCACTCATCTCTACTGACCTTTACATACCACCCATCACTACTGACCTTATATACCACCCATCTCTACTGGCCTTTATATACCACCCATCTCTACTGACCTTTATATACCACCCATCTCTACTGGCCTTTATATACCACCCATCACTACTGACCTTTATATACCACCCATCACTACTGACCTTTACATACCACTCATCTTTACTGACCTTTATATACCACCCATTTCTACTGACCTTTATATACCACCCATCACTACTGACCTTTATATACCACCCATCTCTACTGACCTTTATATACCACCCATCTCTACTGACCTTATATACCACCCATCTCTACTGGTCTTTATATACAACCCATCTCTACTGATCTTTATATACCACCCATCTCTACTGACCTTATATACCACCCATCTCTACTGACCTTTATATACCACCCATCACTACTGACCTTTATATACCACCCATCTCTATTGGACCTTATATACCACCCATCACTACTGACCTTTATATACCACCCATCTCTACTGACCTTTAAATACCACCCATCACTACTGACCTTTATATACCACCCATCTCTACTGACCTTTAAATACCACCCATCTCTACTGACGTTGATATACCTACTGTCCACATTCTATTATCTCAGCCATCATGTCTACATACTTCAGATTCTTCTTTTCAAATGCTGGATTCTTTGCATCCTCAAATGGATCTGGTAAGTCTATAAAATAAACCATCCACTTGCTTTTCGGAGTGCAACACCACATCCCCCCTGAGTGCAGTTAGGGCAGTGCACTGTAGGACCTGTAATGTACATCTGCTATCAATCTCCCATGTCAATCTACCAATATTTATAGCCTGTGCTCACTCTCCAGTACACTGCTCCTTGCACACAAACGTAACTGCCCTACTCATATCATTACTGAGCAAAGGGTTCACCGCTATGTGCTTATTATCAAATGAACATGTTAATGAGCTAAGCACCTGAACAAAGATCCCGCGTTGATTAAGCAATAGAATTACTGAAGTTCAGTTGTTTTCACTGGATACTGAAGGCAAGTGTTAGGTGTTTGTTAGGTGTTAGGCCTCTGAAATGTTAGGATGTCTTCACTGATGTTCATTATGTTAGATTTCAGGCAGCTTTTTCACTCTGGATAAAACTCCGTGTCCTTCTGTTTGTTCATACGTCTCTCTCTCTGTGTGTTTTTGGACTAATAGCTTTTGATAGGTGGAGGGACGAGTATATATCGCTGCTAACAAGTCATAATGGGATTTAAATTCAGAGATCAGTGTTGGGGGGGGGGGGGGTGCAGATAGAGGCATAGTTGCACTGCTTGAACTCTTCCTGATTCAGCTCATTTCCACAGACAGACTGTAGCAGATCCAGGACCTGCTAAGACCTGCTGACATCCAGCAATAAGATGAGCAGTAATGTACAACAGACTCAGGCCATCTAATGCAGAATCATGGCTAGAATACTGTTTCAACAATTAATGCATAATTTGAGCAGCTGTGTTCATCTAGATGATGCAAAAACAAAACAAATGCAAAATAAATATCAGGGGGTGCGTTGGGGTGGGAGGTTTTGGTGTGGTTCATTGTGAGCATGACAGTAAGTCATAGGAAGAGATAAAAGTTCCCACCTACCAAGAGTTTTAATCTTGCTTTAAATTGGATTCTGCAGGGGAGGAGGATCAGAGGGCTTCACAGTGAGACCTCAAATCGTTCCAAGGCTGGTTTGTTGTTTTTCCACCATTACTCTGCCGGCGACATGGACCACTTCAGGACTCGGGGAGGAGAGCTACAGTGCTCTGAGCATCTCAGAGGTGCACTCCAATAAACTTTCATTTCATGTTTCATTTTGTCAGCAGCCAAGGGCCGCACTGCAGACCCACTGGACGCCCACACTGAAAGGATTCTCCACGTGCAGAATGTGGTTATAATAGATGACTGACTCTTCTGAGTTGTAATATAACGTCATGTTAAAATGCCATAGATCTTTATATTGCAATATTTAACCTAATTGTTGCCTTATCAGAATATATTAACTGTGGATGTATGAGCTATTTATATGGAATAATTGCTTATGCACATGAGAGTAAGATATTGTTCAGAAATACCAGCTGAGGTTGAGAGGTAATTTCAGGTGGTGTTTTAAAAGGAGTATGAGGAGTGTACTAAGCCCTTGTAAAGCTTCTCTCATCATGGTCCAAAAATAAATATACCAATCTTTGCTAATATATATATATATATTTCCTTCCCCAAATGTGTAACCAGCTCCTTCGTTTAGCAACACTGGAGATGATGAATATTTTCAAAATGGAGCCATGAGCCATAACAAGAAAATGGAATGTTTCTGGTGGCCTACAACCTAACGTTTCCTCACTGGAATGTTAAACAGCTCTCACATGAAAGGAATCCCAAGCCTTGTTAATTCATCACATTAGCTAACGGGCAACGTAACAGAGTATGGGTGGAGACCTCGCAGAGTCATGTGGAGTGGCCAGTAGTGGAGAACACTGCCTGAGGTGTGTGTGTGTGTGTGTGTGTGTGTGTGTGGGCACGGTGGACTTTAAGTCTTTAAGTGTAACAGAAGTTTGGATAAATACAGTGTACATGTATAAATAAGTACACTTTGATTCATTTGTACTAAAAATCGTTCTGAATGGTTATTATTCACTCAAGGTTTGATGTTGATCTTGATATTGTTTCATTTGGGGAGTGGCAGAAGGGTAAAATAATCCAATAATACAAACTCCTGGTCACTGAGATCATTCTGAGAACATTCTGGAAAATCCTAGGAGCATATGGAAAACATGGGTGAACTACACATGAGCCGTACAGATAGATATGAACCCTTAACAGGACTAAACATCACAAAGCCATGCCCTAGAAAAATAAAAAGAGCCTCACAAAACTAGAATTTATTGCAGTGCTGCTTTTGGGAAACCACAAACACACGAGCTGGATCCTAATCGGTGGAAAAGAGGCAATATAGCCTGAGGTTTTTTTCCCTACTTCCACACGCTAAGTTTGCAGACAGCCACAGGATTAGACAAACTCTGCGCTGTCTGGAGTCAGCTGATCTGTGGTCAGCTGCTAAACATGCAGCTAGCTCCATATTTCTGGAGTCATTAGGTCCAAAATATGCCCCTGTGATGCAAATACTAGCGTATCATATTCCAATATGATAATGACCCTATAATCACACAGATTATCAAAATCAAGAGTGGTTTAATGAACTCAGGACAGGAGTCAAATGACTTTCAATTCTCTCTCTTATCACCAGGTCCACATGCCACTGACATTTGAAATCTCTTTATGAGAACTTTTAGACAAAGTGCCAAGAAAGGCTTCAAGAATTTGTATGACAGGCATTCCAGGAAGCATGGAAACACTGAAATACTGAAATACTGAAATACTGAAGTACATATCAGATATTCAGACATCAATACTAATAACCAGACATGTGAACAAGTCACTAAGTTGCAAGTAACAAGTAAGTCTCAAGTCTTCACAATCAAGTCTCTAGTCAAGTCCTAAGTCAATACAATCAAGTCTCGAGTCAAGTCCCAAGTCAATACAATCAAGTTTCGAGTCAAGTCCCAAGTCTTAAACTTCAAGTCCTAGTCAAGTCACCAGATGTAATTTCAATATTCAACACAATTGATGCAGTTGATTATTAGTATATTAAGTTAGTCAGACTAACTAACGTTAGGCGTTTGAGTGTTTCGGTTCGCTCGAGTGAGATGTCATCGCAGTTGTCGTTGTCAACTTACCCCCCCCCCCCCCGCCTCAGTAACTTTCGTCCTTCCGTCCGCCCCCCCCCGGTCCCCGCTTTCGAAATATTGTTGGTGCGGACCGCTCACACAAGTCAAGTTGCTCATGTGGACCCTTGTAAAAGTTAATTTCCATATGGAAATTACAGCAGACAGTTGACTATGGAATATATATATATATATATATATATATATATATATATATATATATATATATTCCATAGTCAACTGTCTGCTGTATTATAAGAAAATGGAAGTGTTTGGGAATGACAGCAACTCAGCCACAAAGTGGTAGACCACGTAAACTGACAGACCGGGGTCAGCAGATGCTGAAGTGTATAGTGCGAAAATGTCGCCCACTTTCTGCAGTCAGTCACTACAGACATCCAAACTTCATGTGGCCTTCAGATTAGCTCAAGAACAGTGTGCATAGGGCTTCATGGAATGGGTTTCCATGGTTGAGCAGCTGCATCCATGCCATTACATCACCAAGTGCAACGCAAAGCGTCAGATGCAGTGGTGTAAAGTGCCACTGGTCTTGAGAGCAGTAGAAACGTGCTCTTGGAGTGACTAATGGTGCTTCTCCATCTGGCAATCTGATGGGTCTGGCAGTTGCCAGGAGAACTGTACTTGTCTGACTGCATTGTGTCAAGTGTAAGGTTTGGTGGAGGGAGGTTTATGGTGTGGTGGTGTTTTTCAGGAGCTGGGCTTGGCCCCTTAGTTCCAGTGAAAGGAACTCTGAATGCTTCAGCATACCAAGACATTTTGGACAATTCCATATTCACAACTTTGTGGGAAGTTTGGAGCGGCCCCTTCCTCTTCCAACACCAGTGCACAAAGCAAGGACCATAAAGACATGGATGGCAGAGTTTGGTATGGATGAACTTGACTGGCCTGCACAGAGTCCTGACCTCAACCTGATAGAACACCTTTGGGATGAATTAGAGCGGAGACTGAGAGCCAGGCCTACTCATCCAACATCAGTATGTCACCTCACAAATGCACTTCTGGAAGAATGGTCAAAAATCCCCATAAATACACTCTTAAGCCATCCCAGAAGAGTTGAAACTGTTCTAGCTGCAAAGGGTGGACCAACATCATATTGAACCGGATTAGGAATGGGATGTCATTTAAGCTCATATGTGAGTCAAGGAATTTTGAATGATATATATCTTTTAGAAATTACAAATTGAACTTTTCACCTTTTTAGTTCGCTTGATTACTGTAGCATTTTCCTTGTTGGAGAGAAAAAAGTTCTGTTGATTGAGGTTGAAAATGGTTGGTGGTCGGCCGACTGATACAGACTGATGTAGACTAATATAGACTGCTTCCTCCCAGATTCATTAACAAATGAGAACATGTGTGATTCTTTAAAAAAATTGATTTTGACAGGGCTGAAAGAGGACAAAGAAGGCTGTCAATCTGTCCTGAGGGTAGAAAGAAGAGCAATTTGTTATTGCAAAACCTGTGTGCTTTGGTCTTAAATGACATAGGACAGTGGGAACTCTAGTGATCAATGGGGACCTTCAGGTGACAATAGCATTCATGCATTCAGTCTAAAATCATTACGTGTGGAGGTTTGGAAAGGGTATCAGTCAACTGAAAGCAAACAATTTTTTAAAATCCATGTGTTACATTTTGAATTCAGGAGAAACATTTTTGAAAAACTGAGACTATTTGTCTGTAGATCATGTCCTTCCATTAGCTTAAAGCTAGAAGCTTTGGTCCAAAGTGATGCATACCTATCAAAACAAATCCAAAATACCAAAATGTCACATTAACCACGTACTGGCCTTTTAAAAAAAACTAATAAATAAAAACCAACACAATTTCCTGGTTTTTCTTGAATTATTTGGACCCATTGATTACTACAGCAGATTACAAATCAGACCCACACATGAACCTGTGAAAATTGAACTGTGCCTGTAATTTGTGCTGCATAATATCCGACTGCAAAATGTTAGCGGAACAGCTGAATGTGATTCTAGGTTTCTGAGTGACATTTACACAATATGTGTCCCTGTGTGGTAAGGGTGTGCAGTACTTGTTTTGCAAATCAAACAGTGTGAATGCAAATCTGATTTTGGAGACGTGAGACTTCTGTAGAAAGTGGTGTCTGTTCCATCACTGATGATGTCATACGCTTGCACCAAGAACTGTGTCATCAGAGGGAGCAAAAGCAGTTATTACTCAAAATGGCACCCTGAAATTCCTCAGGGAGTCATTGGAACCCATTACTCTCTTCTGTTACACTTTTCATTCTGTCTGGCACAAATCACTGTGTGGCTAATTGAAAGTGACTTCATGCGTCTATAAAGAAGAATATTTTGTAGGCTGCCTCACACCAGACAGACTTGTTCTACATTAGGTTTAAAAAATAGAAATAAAAAAGTTTGATAAATAGGAAATAACATTTGGGTCAGTTAGCATGATGACAGTTGGCATAGTGCTAACTGGTCCCTACAGGTTTTCAGTGATGGTTGGTAGTGCTAGCAGATTTGAAGGAAGGTTGCTTTTATGGGATATGGGATAGGCTTATATATCCATAGCTTCTCCTCCTATGCACTGTTTCATGTCCCTGAGGAAATTCTACTCTGGAAATGTACAAAAACAGGAACCTTACGGATTAGATTTGTAAAAATAAACAAACCTATTTTACCTTTCTCTGTTTTGGCTGATATGGAAGTGAGAGTGTCCCTTTGTTATAGATCAAGAACCCAGTGGGGACTCTGAAAGTTTATATTTTTTTAACTTGTTCTTGTGGGAAGAAATGTGGCAGCAGAAAACCACTGGTTATAATATTTGAGGAACTAATGTGTCATGAGGGACTAGAATCCATAAAATATTCATCAAACACCAGTGAACTCAGGTCATGGAACACGAGACCCTCTAATGAATTGCCATGCGAATGGCATAGAGAATCGCCATCTAACATTTATTGGCTACCTCTGAGCTCGTTTTATAACTTCCCTATCATTATACGATATTGCCGTTGTTCCAAGAACGTAAGAGTTGTTTCAATTAGTGATCTGGCACAGAAAGCTTCAAATAATAAAGCACCATTTCATTTAATTGATCTGCTATTGCAGTGGAGATGGCACAAGGTCAAGAGATGGGACGATATCTTTTCTATAGTTTAGTGAGTGGATGCGTGCATGTACGAGCAGAGGCTTTAAGTACATACCAGCATACGGCTGGGCTTCAGACTGGTGAGATGTTAAGACATTTGCTTGTCAGCAAAATGGAAACTTCTTGCCTTAAACCAGTACTAAATGTTTTGGTAGGCTAGTTTATGTTCAGTCTGAAGTAAACACTGGGGCTGTTCTCATCAGCCTGTGTGCGGAATGGCAGGAAACAGAAGACCCTTGGATAAAATATTAAACGAAAGGTGTTAGTTTTCATACAAGAAATGTTAGTTTTGTTGCCTTTATAATATGGACATTAGCGTAAACGTTCTTATTCCTATTATTCAGGGTTGCCAACTCTCACCCAAAAAGATCAAATCTCACTCCAAGTGATCTTGAAAAGTTGGCAACCCTGTATAATATGTTTAGTTTAACCATGTCACTTAAATTATTACTGAACAAAGGAAGCAGAGACAAGTTGCAAACACTATTTTCAGAATTTGTGGTGGGGACAAAATCAACCGTTTCGGAAAGTGATGACAGGTCAGTTACCTCTTCCAGGAACCAGTGCAAAGACCCACCATCACTCAGCTACACTGCGCCATGAAATATAACAAGAGCAAACTAAAATACATGTATTAAAAGTAGCAGGGGGTTTTGCTTGCTTTTCAATACACGGTCCTCCTCGTTAGAAATACGAATCACTTGGATAAACAATGAGGGAGCGCTGACAGTAAAACCAAATTACCCTCGCTCAATGCTGCCGAAGACGGTCTCGAGGGATCCTACGAAGTGACCTTAAAACCTTCCACTTCCCTCTCGCGCCAGCTGATTGACGTTTCTAATTTCAATGCGAGGCGGTTTTGTTATTGCAGCTGGGCACATGCCGACGCCTGACTGGACAGGGCAGAAACTGTTGCCATGGTAATTAAGCGTACACAGCTGTGGTGGATCATCGGAAGGCACAATGGCGGGATGAGTAAATTGACCTTCAGTAAATAAATCAACCTCCTCCATCGACCAATCAGAGAACAGCCCTGAGAAAGTGACCAGTGCAGTTTTGCCAGAATATGCCGGGGGGCTTTTGTGGGAGACATAGAAGAACCAAGAAAAAATGAAAGTGTGTGCATACCTGAGAAATGAGTGCTAGTATGAATAAAGATCATAAGGACTGTTTATACACTCTAACAATCCACAAATAAGCTCTTGCTTGTTCGGTCTCTCTCTCTCTGTCTCTCTCCCTCATATAGCCTTTACCCAACAATACTGGCTGTGAAATAACCTAATGAAAGTGGCTATGGGGTTGGTGGCAGTTTAACAGTTGTATTGTCCCCATGATCAGACATCAGATGACCATCTAAAATTGATGTGGAAGTAGTTAGAACAGCAAACATTTTCTCTGCTATGCGGATGTGACTGGGGAATGTGGATACCCATCTGTCTGTGTGACTCTCTCTCTCTCTCTCTCTCTCTCTCTCTCTCTCTCTCTCTCTCTCTCTCTCTCTCTGTAATCTTGCTATCTATCAGCAGGAACTGTACTCCACCAGAAAAGGAAGCATTAACTCAGCCCTCCTGGAGCTCATTTAATAAAAGCCGAGTTCCCTCTCTATGGAGACGGGGGAGGGGGGAAACTTATGAAGGGCCCTCTCCAGACAACACAGGTGAGAGTGTGAGGGCATGAGGAAGAGGAAGATGCAGGTGAGCTCAGTTATTCGGGCACGTCTCTCTTCCCGCAGCTGGAAGGAGTGAAGGGCATAGCAGAATGGGATTTATCTGCCTACATGCATCATTTAACCACACAAAGATTACACCTCATGTATGACAGAGTTCCAGTTTCACCCCAGCTATTTGTTCACGCTCTAATGATTAGGTCTAAAATTACCTTTTCACAAAAGCATTGTTCATTTATAGCATGTTGTATGTCCTTTTGGACATGGCTAGACTCTGCATTTTTAAATGCATGGTACCATCCAGCATTTCAGAAAAGTTCAACAGAGCAACTGTTAAAGGAAAGTCATATCAGTGAGGTCAAACACTAAAAAAAAAACACAAACATTAAATACTCTCTAAAGTATGTCTCTAGTATTACTCTCCATGGCAAAAGGTTTTACATCCTTCCAAAACTTAATGCTGTTTCTCAAGGTCAATAACTTAAAACATTTATTAATCACAGGTCAGTGTGGTATTGATTTATTTCTCCAGAGGTTATAAATTCCTATATAATTTTGAGTAATTTCATACTCCAGATTATATCTGCTCCGAGGAAAAACGATATGAGGAAAAGCAATAATGTTATGGACCTACAAGAATTTAGAAGGCAGAAAAATGATTTCTCTATCGATTCATGCAGGTGTGTCCAGTAGAGGGCAACAGGAGGGGACGCAGTTAGCCTCAGGTTGCAACACTTTCTGCTTCATGTGTTTTGTGCAAAAAGCACATGGGATGTTATTTATAGTTGGAATTCAGTCAAAATTGTTATCCCTTGACTCAACCTTTAAACAAAATAAAAAGTCAACCTGCTAGGTTAGCTAAAATGGATAGGGACCTAGCTGCTTTGTATTACCTGTGGAATTTTGGTTTCCAGTATCCAATGAAATAGAAGGATGATGATTCTGGAAAAGATGGTTAAACTAAAGCAATTTAATACTAACACCTGCAAAGTGGCCTGGCTTGAGTCACTGCTCCTTCATCCCAGAAAAACCTCGATAGTCTGACCCCCCCTACTTGTTCTAGCACACCAAATTCAGTTCAGCTGCTAATGAGGTAACCCTTCCTGAACTGGGTCAACAGTGTTAGACCAAAAAAAAAGTGTGCACTCCTTAGGAGTGTGCAGTCAATAGGAGACGTAGCCTGTTTCCTTAAGTAAAACAAATGTTTCAATGTGTCAAAACATCAGTTGCATTCATCAGTAACACTTTGGCATCACCATATGTTGTTTTAACCACTTTATGATCTCTTCTATTTTTAATCCAAAATTGTATTTTTCTTTTTGTGTTGTAGTGATGATTCCCAGGCAAATCTTACCTTTTTATCTGACCCCTGTATTTTGAATGTTGCCACAGAAGCTGGGACTTGGAGGGTCAGTGTGGGTTTGATTTGTACTCTGGCTGCTTGGGCCCATGCTCCCGGCCTGCAGGTTCAATCGCAGATGAGTCTGTCTGTAGGGACTCTCAAATAAAGGGAGGTAAACAAGACGCCTTTGTGAAGATGTTGGAGACAGTTTGCTGAAAACATTGTTCAGATGATCTACTGTAAGGCCCTGGGAGAGGCACATGAAGAGGTGCTTATGTATATGATGTCTGCTTCCTTTGCTCAGCTGTTCCATCATGAATTGATCAGGACGCTTCTGTGTCATTTTGAAACAGTGCCAGTGAGTATCGGGTTTTAGTCCTGGATCCTGTGCACACAACCCAACGCTGGCTGCACAGTCAGCACTTGGGTGCCGGCCATTCTGTTGTTTTGAGAAGGGAAATGAAACAGGAACTGGAGTAGATGAATGATTGCAAGTAAGCTTCCCTGCCTGCTCCTATCCCCAGACTTCCTTTTCTTTTCAATCCAGATTGATATTTACCTCATTTAAAGTTGCTTTGGCGTTTGTTCTTTGGGTTTACCCTGAAAATTGTACATGAGGGGAAAAGTCTCAGTGCTAAATAATTAAACACCTCTGAGTTTTTAGATAATCGTATTCACATCCTTTACTGAAACTCCAGTTCTTTAAGGTCTAGGTTACACCTACAGCCTCCATGAATCAAAATAGAGTGGTTACAGTTGCTGTTTTCTTCATTTACAGACATAGCAATAAAACAAGGATAGAAAGCTTTAATCAAGTTGGTGTTAATGCCATTTTTTTTACTTATATGAAATATATACCCAGATATTTTCCCAGAATTCCTCAACAAATTCTGAGGTCACAGTTTTCTCGGAACGAAAACTTTCAGTGATGTTACAGTTTGGTTTCTGTAACTTGTTTGTTTGGTCTCTTGGGTGGAGGAGAATGGGCTAAGCACTCAAAATATTGTGTGCATTACGGTTTCCTGTCTGAGATCCATTAGGGGTTCATGCTCCTCTTCACTCTGTCTCTCCCCTGTCGGACAGCCTGGGATTTTAGGATAAATGTTGCTGTAGAATCTTGTTTCATGAATGTCTCTGAGCATCATTTGGCAGTGGATAAATAACTGGGGCAAATCTTTCCATGCCAAAGACAACGCTGTGGATTGGCAGTCCATAAACACACTTTCTTTTGAAAGTAAGCACAGCAAATATTATTAGTCAGCGTGTGCTGTTGTCCAAGACTTCCAAAAACTGTCCAGATGGACTCAAGTTTAATCATCAGCAGTTTCTATCCAGAATCCTCACTGCACGCACAGGAGCAGGTGCTGTGATTTCCCAACAGTTGTTCAGCCTTGGTGCCTGGGCGGACCTTCAGGAAGAACTGCTGTGCTCACACGACATCAGGTCAAGGTAAGACACGAACAAGGTGAGATTCTGCAGGTCTTGTGTGTTTTTGTTGGGAGCTTGAGATGACACACGAACTGGTGTGGTACAGTGCATCAATAAACCATTTACAATTCCCACCCTAAAACTCACCTTAGTGATAAGTCAGGTTACATTACATTAAATTAGAGGTATTGAATCCAGTGTCTGATCTTGAATTTTGTAAGCAGTGGTGTATTGAAAAAGCAAGTGGCTAGTTTGTTTGTTAGGATTTTTGTTAGATTTTTGTTGTTTGTTAGAATTTGAAGTCTAGAGCCAAAGATCTTTTAGCCTAGCCTGAAGCACATATGGACCATGAAAGAAGGATGACATGGGGTGTTTCAAATGAAGTGGTGGATAGCAACAAAGTAAATGTAATTAATTACTGTACTTAAGTAAATTATTTTTTATTTAAGTATTTTCATTTTTTGTAAGTTTTTACTTTAAATCCAATATTTTTCCAAATCTATTTTACTTTTTACTCAACTACATTGTGAAAGTCGTTTCTTCAGGCGTATGTGTTCATCAAAAAAGTTCAGCAGCACTTTACGATTTGAATCTAGCACTTTGTCTATTTTGACAGGTTTTACATGCAGAGCTAAATATTAGTGACTTTGTTGAACTTTACTTTCTCTTTAAGTACATTTGAAAGTACTCAAAGTAGATGAGTAATCTCTCATCTAAAAAAGTAATGTTTTACCTTGGTATCTGTACTTTAACTCAAGTGCCTGGTTTGTGTATGTCGTCCACCACTGAAAGAAAGACCACATGCATGTAGAATGATGTTATTGCTGGCGATTTCACCATTCACTTTGACAATGCTCAAGACCAGGGGTGCCCATTACTTCGATCGCGATCTACCGGTCGATCGCAATGGGAGTGTGGGTCGATCGCGAAGGATTGGGGGTCGATCGCGAAGGAAGTGTGGGTAGATCGCATGACATTAAAAAGTAGTGGATGAATGACAGGCTATCGTCCATCTGCACTGACGGTTGTATTTTGATTGACATACATGGCAGCCAATCTGACGTCTAGGGTTTGACACACGCTTTTTTTTTTTTTTCGCTGCTCACGAGCTGCTTTATGCTGCGCCTTCGAGGGCACTCCGAACCCCCACGTTGGGCCGCGGACTGTGCCACCGCCCGCACATGCTTCCGGGGACAGCGCCGCCTCACCCCCTGACGTCTCCATCTCTTCCTCTCCCTCAGAGTCACCCCGACCAAGCGACATCGGCTCCTCTGAGGTCGGGTAGCGGGAATAACTCATGCTGCTCCCTTCCGAGGGGGCACTAGGACCTTCCCCTCCTCTCGGGCACCCCTTCTCAGATCGCACGGTCACCTCAGAGTAGACAGAAGTGCTGTCCTCCGCCTCGCTCTCGCTGTTGTGCTCGGAGGGGGATGAACAAACGGACGGAGGTGGGCTGACGTTCTCCTCCTCCCCGTAATACTCCGTGGATTGCGAGTAAACGGATGGAGGGGGACTAACCTCCTCCTCTTCTGCAACGGGGTGCTCGTTGGGGTTTGCGTGGACTGACGGAGTGGGGCTGGTTTCCGCCTCGCCTTCCCCGTAATACACTGTTGGCGCTGAGTGCAACGACGACGGGTGGCTGACCCTCTCCTCTTCTGAGGTTCGGGGAGCTGCAGACACGGGGGGGACGCAGCTGGCCTTGCCCTCGCTCTCCTCGTCCGAGTACACCGAGGGGGGGGGGGGGGGTGGCTCTCTCCTCCTCTCCGGACTCACCGCTCTCAAACTTGTACTCGGGGGGGGGGGGGGGTCAGCGCAAAGGCACCTACACCCACCACTATAGGCGCACTGCGTTCTTCTCCTTCACGAACACGGGGGCAGAGGAAGATGCGTGACGGCGCTTGGCCTTCTTCTTCCCCTTCTTACCGCGAGTCATGTATCCTGGCATTTTGCGGCTCGTCTTTCTGTGATATGTGAAGGAGGCACATCTAAAGTACTTTAAAATGCATGAAATTGTAATTGTATTTTGTTTCACAACAAATAGCTGTCTGACTGAATAGTTCGCTTGTATTACGTTTACAAATACATTTACAAATAATTACAAAAACGTAATGTCAGGAGCAGTGTTCGGTAAGTTACTTCAAAAATGTACTTCATTACAATTCAAGTTACTTTGTTTAAAATGTAATTGTAGTGTAAAAAAATTAAATTAAAATGAATGTAGTGTAATTTTAAAATTACTTTTAAAAAGTAATGTAACTAATTACTTTTGGATTACTTTTTGATTACTTTAAGGTTTAAATGAGTATTGACCCATGTTCAACATTTAATTTTTGAGAACTGACAGTGTGAACCTTAAAAGAGTACTAAGCTGAGAGGGAATTGCTGACAGGCAATCACAGGAGGTCCACAAGAAGAGATGCCTGCACCAGGCATGTAGGATTCTCAGACTCCTGTCATCGGGCCATACTCTTTTCTGCTCCTCCCCCAGGCTCTACCATTTTCACAGTTTGCAGACTAACACAAGCAGGTTCAGAAACCACTTATTTCCCACAGCGGTCATCTTATTGAACTCTTCCCAAAGACCATCCCCTCTATCCATACCATCCACATAACATCTGTACAGTGTTCCTCTTCAATTCACATCTGCATATCCCTATCTACAGTGGTACAGGATAATCCAGGGGTGGGCAATTAATTTTTACAAGGGGCCACATGAGAAACCTGAATTGTGTCAGAGGGCCACGCAAACGAAAATGACGTCATTACGGTGGCCCCGCCCACCTCGCACGAACTTACGCAAACGGTGGAGGCGTTTATACTAGGGGTGGGCGATACTCTGAATTTTGGTATCGATACGATACCGATATGATACTGGTCAGTATCGCCGATATCGATATCTATACCGATACTTCCAAACCGTTGGGGGGGGGGGTGATACTTTTTACTTTAAATTATAATCCATTAATATAATAATTTATATATTTTTGCTGATGCTGGTCCAGCGTGTCGCGTGCCAGTGATTATGCCTCGTGCCAATGGTGGCACGCGTGCCATAGGTCGCCGACCCCTGCTGTAGACGGTCAACCAGTTTCAGCTGTGGAAAATTCAATTAAAACAGGCGAATACACCACAATTAGGCCAACTACAGGAAAGTCTGATGTATGGAAGTCATATTCCATTGTAATTAATGGAGAGGGAAATCGGCTTGTATCGATACTATCGATATAAATATCGATCCGCCCACCCCTAGTTTATACTTGCCGCGTCACATTCTGTGTAGTGTTCTCCGAAACGATGTGTGTTAGTATAAAGAAACACCCCTCAAAAACAATGGAAGGAACATTTACCTGACCAATTTTAATGTTGCTTTTTGTTTCAGATTTGAAAAGTGCTGGAATTTAGGCTAAATACTTGAAAATGTTTGAAGTTGTAACTACTTCGTTTCACAACAAATAGCCATCTGAATGAACAGTTTTCTTGTATTACATTAACAAATACGAGCCTCTTGTAATTCCAGGACGAAACATGAGAGACTTTAAACGTGAAGAACGTGAAGACTTTAAACAACCATTAAATAATGTGATAAAAAAGCAAATTATTTTGAATAATTTTGAGTACATGTATAAATATTTACCTTAATTAAGTTTAACGTGCTGGGAAATATTGAAACGGACCTTGAAAGTGACGTACAAATGCTTTAATTCCACCTTGTAAAGGTGTATGAACCCTGCAAACATGACTTTGTCCATCGCGCTGAAGCGCGGCGCGCGCGAGAAGTTACAAAATTCGAGAGGTGCACAACCTCGCGAATCAACAGCGCAGAGCCACCGCGATTACGTCATTTTCGCCGCGCGGACCCCCGCGCTGCTCGCACCGCGTCAAGTATAAACCAGGCTTAAACCTAGCTTTAAAGCACTTCTACGGCACTTTCAAGGTCCATTTCAATATTTCCCAGCTGACTCAGGTTCTCTCTCAGCTCGGTTTCTGGAACGGAAAACCTTGAGTTTTCGTTAACTCTGAGTTTACTTACCCGGTTTTATCACTGAATCCGCTTTCTGGAATACCCCCCTGTTCAGTCAGCTATTTGTTGTGAATCGAAATACAGTTACAATTTCAAGCATTTTCAAGTACTTTAGCCAACATTCCAGCACTTTTCAAACCTGGAACACAATTCACAATTATAATTTGTCACGTAAATGTTCCGCCGTTCGCGGAGGTTCGTGCAATCATCTACAGTGTTTCTTGCACAGCTCACACACACGCACGTACATCCACACGGAATTAACAAAAACGTAGCGCTTTCAAAATAAAAGCGTCACAGTTGTATTGCACGCACGACATAGATATTTGTTAAATTTATGATTGGCCTCTCGCGGCCGGACAGGGACGCACAACGGGCCGGATGTGGCCCGCGGGCCGTAGTTTGCCCAGGCCTGGGATAATCTGTATATTATCTGTATGATTCCATCTGTATTTATCACATTTATTTATACCATGCTATTTTTCTTTTCCCTGTGCATTGGACTGTCATAACTACATTACACATACATGCATTTCCCTAGGTGATTTATCTATTCTGCACATATCTATTAACCATCTTTACTTACACTAGTTGTAAATAACGGCATTTTATCTCCAAATACTGCATTCTATACAATTTTCATGTGTTGCACTTGATTAGATACCAAAATGCATTTCACTTCGACGTGGACAACTTCTTGATAGCCGGCAAACACTGCTTGCATTGGACAGTTAAATTTGAGCCATTTTCACTGATGTATGTGAAATGCTCCTTAAATTTCCAGTGCTTGAAGGCATCTGTCATTATTGATGCTTGAGCTGAAACTGAACCGTGTGCTTGCTGCTGCAGCACAGAAACAAGCGGGAAACAGCAATATAGGGCGCAAAGCAATAAAACATATAATTGAATATTTTGCAAAGGTTTTTGTTTATATTTTTTAAATATAACTAAAATTGTAATTCCTAATATTTCCATATTTTCTCATTGTAACTATAACGAATTACAGTTACACTTTTTTTGTAAATAAATTACATAACGTCGTTACATGTAATTCGTTACTCCCCAACACTGGTCAGGAGATACATTGTTACTGTTAAAAATGCACTTCCAATAAAGTGAGTATTGGAAAAACTAATTTTGCTGCTGAATGTAACTACTAAAGTAAGTAATCAAACATAGTTACTTTTAAAATCAAGTAATCAGTAACATAACTAAGTGACTTTTTAAAAGGAGTAATCAGTAATCGGATAAATTTTTCAAGGTAACTAAGCCATCACTGGGCATAGACATAGAGAATACAGCCATCCCACCCTGTTCTGGCACTTCCAGCCCATTCTCCTATCACATTCTGACAGTGCAGTCACCTCACCACGGTTCTACACTGGATGCATGAGCATGTCATCTACTGCACCTAGCTTTATTGTAAATGTCCCAAATTTATCATTTCAGACTTTGATTTCCTCAAAACCTGCATAAAGTTATAAAATGACTGAATGCTCATAATTAGTATTTTGCTGCACATGTAATGATGTGCTACTTAAGAATAAAATATTATGCCATGGTATAATGATCACATGTGCAATTCAAAACACTTGAAAGATAAAACGTAAATGGCTCCAGACTAAATTTGTAGTCTTCCAGTTCACGTGGAAGGAGTGCCTTTTTAACTATAGAAAGACACTTATTACAACTCAAATAGCTTATCTCTCTACCCTAATAGAAGATAACAAAGCTAATCCTAGATTTTTATTTATACAATAGAACGATTAGGAAACTGACACCAAAGCTCAGATTACATCACATAGTAATGACTTCATGAATGTTTTCAAAGAGAAAATTAAACACATTAGATGCAACATTTAGAGGATTAATGTGACATCAGGCAGTTACACAGAAACCAAAATAACCATGCCAATAAAGTCATTACAATCCTTTACTCCTATTCAAGAGTCTGATCTAACATCAATGATCTCCCGCTTTGCTAGATTCATTGCCCACACACTTCCTTAAAAAAATTCTATCTCAAGTAATCGAACCTCTACTAAATATAATGAAGTCCTCCCTGAACATTGTCTACATACATAAATCCTTCAAATTAGCAGTCATCAAACCACTCATCAAGAAAGCTAACCATGCTAGTTGTCAAACTACACACTGATCTAAAACCTTATCTTTATTTTCTTAGATGCTAAGAGCAGCAGTATCTCAGCAGCTGAGCTTGCACCTGCATCAGAAGCAGATGTGTGACGTCTCTCAGTCAGGGTTTATTAGGTTGTTTAGGTTTCATCATAGTGCAGCGCTGATTAGTTACTGAGCTGTTGTTGGCTCCTGAACAGGGTGGTCTCTATTTGTTTATACCGCTTGATCACAGTGCAGTATTTGACAGCATAGATCACATTTTAATAAATAGACTTGAACATATTGTGATTAGGGGAGAAGCGTTTTCCTGGATTAAATCTTACTTAGTTGATCATTATCAGTTTGTGAACATAAATAGAGACTTTTCAAGGTTTGGTTTGGTGTTCCACATGGATCCATTGTAGATCCCTGCATATTTTTTATACATATTCTCCCCTGTAGGTGAATTTATTTATAAACACTGTGTCTGTTTGCACTGATGTGCTGATGATACTGCAGTGCTTATTATGTCTCATCCAGACCAGATGACAAATTTCAGCTTAATATTGAGGAATATTGTAAAGGACATCAGACACTGGCTGTTGTGAAACTTTCTCACTTAATCCTGACAAAACATAAGTGCTTTTATTAGGCCCCCTGGCAGTCAGGGCCATACTCACTTGTTATGTAATAAACTTTGATGGTTTCTCAATCACTCCATCTTTAACAGTGAAAGACCTTGGTGTAATTATGGATCCTGGTCTCCCACTTGAAGTTCATGTAAATAATATTTACAGGACAACCTTTTCCACTTCAGGAAGATTGCTGAGAATAATAACTGTTTATCATTACATGGTGCAGAAAATATAGTCCATGCATGTATCACTTCCAGACTGTACTACTGTAATGTCTGTACTATAATGTCTGTACTACCTGCATGTACACTTAAAGCACAAACAAGTTCCTGTCAGGTTGAAATGCAGCAGCCTGAGTTCCGGCTAAAACTACAAACTTTGATAATATGCCTATCTTATCTACATCTCATTGGCTTCCAGTAAATTTTTATATTGATTTTAAAATACATCTAATAACTTACAAAGCCCCACAGTACCTTAGCAAGCTCTTGGTGCATTATGATCCACAACGTCTGCTTAGATCAAAAGGTGCAGGCTGTTTACTATACCTAGAATAAAGAAATCTACAGCATGGGGCAGAACCTTTTTCCTATAAAGCTCTCACACAATAGAATAACCTTCTTGTCAATGTTCGAGTCTCAATATTTAAGGCTAGGCTGAATACTTATTTGTTTAATTGGGTCTCTTGTCTGTGTTTCCTTCTGGAAACTCTACCCCTGTAGCGGTGCTGCCATAGTTCGATCTGCTGGAGTCCATTCTTGCATATTTTAGATCCCTATTTTACATACTTTAATACTGTGGCCCACTCCAGCCTCCATTTCTACATTCCCTGGGCAGACATTCTTGGGCCAATTGGGATTCAATCACACCCACACTTATCAAACAGACTAAGACTTCTAGGAACCCAGAATAGACTTTCATTGTTTATTGTTTTTATTTCTTTATTTGTTGCTGTTGTGATGACCATGGACACCCACTTTTTAGTCTTGGTTTCTCTCAGGGTTTCTTGTGTTTTTCCTTACCACTGTCACGTAAAGCTGCTTTGTGATAATGGCTGTTAAAAGCATTATACAAATAAATTGGACTTGATGTGTTGACATATTGAGATGGGTCACGGCACCAAACATTAACAAAAACACATTTCAACTAAAAAGGCTTTTTTATTAATTCATTTATTTTTTGCTGTTTTCGGGGCAAGAGGGCATATATTTCAGCATATGTTGGTGCATATCTGCTGGAGAGCACTGGTGTTTAAAAAGAAATTACACGAATTGGCAATAATTAGAGCTGTGAACTGTGGCAGAGTCCTCGTTGGGCTTTTAAATCATATGTATGGGCTCGGTGCCATGCTACAGTAAGAGCTTCTGGAAATATGCTGCATGGGCTCCAAAATGAAATTGATGCTGGATATTTTACTGGGAAGATGGTTGCTTAACCATTTGTGACTGTACTTGTGTGCTCTGTACCTTCAAGAATTTAATTATACTGTTAAGAGAAAAATATTAAATGCAGCTGCTCAGTAATTTCTCATAGTGACTTTTGGAATGTGTTTGCTATATTGCATTCATGTCTCTTTCAAATAACTTTTCTGGGTGTTTTATGGATTTTGCAACCAAGAAAAGGCGCAGCAAAGTCTATGCCTGTGTCTCGCAGTTTCTCATTTGAGTTGGCTGATGTTGCGTTTTGATGTAACACCAAATCCTTCTCTCTTCCCTTTGAAGTTTAATTTGTTTACCAATGGTTTGTTTACCATCCATGAGACAGAAATATGTTTACTTATCTAATGGACATGCAATGCCTCAAAAACATTTGTCTTTCTTTGTTACTAATGTTAATGTTTGAGCCACTTCTATGTCCGACAAGATGATGCTGTCAAAGTCCCAACCACGCACGTAATATACACAGTTTATCAGTGAATTTGGACTTATGATAGGAGCCCATATGACTGGAAATACACAGAACTTCGGTTAAATTAGTCAAAAGCATAAACCGTCCACACGGACCCTTGGCTCTTCACTGGTGGTGGTTGTGTTTGCACCTTGGCATCTCCTCTGTGTTTTAGAAGTTTTTCAGCCGCTTATCAAGTTTGTGACTGTGGCGAGAATAGAACATGTATAGTTCATGGAGTTGCCCGTGAACTTTCCATGACCCCTTCCTGCTTGTGTAAATCAGAAGTAGATAGGAGAAATGTCTGAATAAGAAGCAGCACAGTTCAAATGTAGTAAATGGAGAAGCTGTGTGTGATGGGGGTGGGGGTTATGCTCGTGTGTGATGGGGTGGGGGTTATGCTCGTGGTCCTGCTGAGCTGAATTTAGAGCTCAGTACATTTCTGACGAAGGTGGGCCTAACTTCGGTCTAATCTAGGACATCTCTGGATAATCAGTACTGAAAATCTTTTTTTTTTAATTGTAAGACCAGGCTTAATCAGAAACGTGGGTACTGGGGAATTTGCACATCTCTGTAGATAAAGAGTGTTTAATCTTGGTTTAATGAGTTATCTTTAAATAGGTAAATCAAAAATATGTGTTAAAAATGAACATATCCTCTTTTCTGTTTTTGTATGTTGATCTTTATGCAAGTGTTTGATATATGCACACTGTAGGTCAGTAAAACAGTCATCCAGGAAAAAAAAATGAAATCTGTATCATAATACATTTTCATCTGTCTCTGTTCTGTTGCCATGGAGAAATCCTGGCAAACAAAGAATGTCCACATGGTTTGAAATATTCTATAACGTGCTCTTGCATAACATTAAAGACCCAAGACCAACCACCATTTCCTAACATAATACATGCAAATTAATTGTTTGTGTTTGGGGCCAGCATATACTCTGGAGAAAACTGCAAATTCTCTATAAACTACGCTTAATTAAAACACCTGTTTTCCATCTGTCGCCTGCAAGTTTTCCAAATGTGAGTGCTGGTTCTGTTTCACCCTCTGTCTGCAGCTTGCTTTGAAGGCTGAGACTTTGGTCAAAGAATCAAAGTCTATAGTTACCACAATCATTGTAAAAACAGCACATAGCAGTTTTCCAGGATGCAGTATGAAAGAGTGACAAGTTAAGTCTCATTAGCATGTGTCGTGATTGTTAAATTAGTTAAAACACTGAACCAAATTAGATTAGAGCCATGATCAAACCATGTACATAGTGCACCTTTTGAAATACATCACTTGTTGCCTTTAATATGTTCTGAAATGTATTTTATTTGACACCAGTCCTGTCTCAAATGCTCCCATAATTATGAGATGTTACATGTATGAAAGATCTCCAGATTGGCAGGCACTGTGTCTGGCTTTGCCTCTGCGTTTGTAATGAAGGTGCCGTGTGGGTCCACCTGGGGTCCTGGAGACCCTCTGATGACGGGGCTCTGTTGTTCATCTGTGCCCCAGCGATCTCCATCAGCGCTGCCGTGTGTTTTGAGCTGTCAGCCAGATCCCTTTTCTATGCACTTATCTCCCCGGTGCAACTGGCACCATTTATAAGTGCCACACGTCGCTTGGGCTGGCGTCTCTGAGCTTCTGTTCTCAGAGGAATCTCTTCATCATGCCCCCAGGCAGTCTGTTACATGGCACACCATTTAGCAACGTGATGCATTGGTAAGTCAAACGCATGAAAGGACTCCGGTATGCAGTGCATCAAAAGGTTGCATGTGCATGCAAGATAAGTGTCTGTATACCCTCGGTGCATAAGCCCTGCACTACTGACATGCCACGCGGGTGAAAAATGAGCAGGGGCATGATGTGACGTCTCCGCCCAGGCCAGACATTGCTTTGAAGGTGGAGCTCGCAGTGTCCGTGGAGACGGAGTGAGCCAATAGGAATCTGCTTTAAATTCGGCCTTGTGTGGTCCACAAGCCTGTTCTGGAATTAAGCAGGTTCCGTGTATTCCTTCTGTCTCTCTTTCTTGCCATGCAAGCCACACCGTCTCAGAAGGTCCAGTCACTGTGGACAAAAGGCACCTGGCCAGCCCAGGCAGGCCAGCCAGACTCCTCTGGGATCAGGCTTTGAATGTGTTTGGATTGTGCTTGACACAACCAGCTGAGCAGAGGGCTCCCTTCTCAAGCCACTGAACAAAAATGAAAGAGTAGAGAACGTGTCTCCGTTTCACACTTCGCTCTACATAACTGATCAAACAAGATCATTTTGAGGCAGAGGTCCAGACAACCGAAGCAAACGCTTCCCTTCCGGCTCAGCCTGCTACACACACAAGCTAAGTTATTAGAACTGACGCCCACCTGGTATGTGTTCAGTTGGTTGGGTGTCGAGTGCCCTAAGGAGAGTGGGTTCACCCCTGAATCATTCTTCTGTCTGGGAGTTGGCCTCCTTGCTTGTCTGTGTCTGTGGGGGCACTGGGAGTGCTCAGTGGGGCTAGCCAGTCAATCAAATTTAATTTGTGCCTTATTTCCCCTCCAGAGCGCATTTATATTCAGCAGATATGATTTGCTGTTCCAGTTATAATGGCCTTTTGATTGTGTTGTGCTGCTTGGAGTAGCAGAGCGAAGCAAACGGGACGACGTTTGTGTTTTTCTTTCAGAATATCAAATCTGTGCTTGAGGACGCTACGGGCGACGCTTGTTTACTGCTCGTTCTTTGTCTTTTAACACGACTGACAAAGAGGCTGTTTTGATAATGCAAAACGGCATACGCCTCTCTTCCAGATAAGCAACGTAATCACGGTAACTCTGTGTTAACGCTAATCTGGGCTGTCAAACACTCCGAGGGAATGGCCCCAGATTACAGATTGTGGGCTGAACCGGCGGCGGTGGTGGTGGTGGAAGCAGCAGGCGGATTATGGCGGGTTTTGTCAAGGTGTGCTGCAGGTTTGACTATAGGCAGGGATTGTGTCATAAAACACGGTCCGGCCACTTCTCCCACTGCTGTGAGGAACGAGGCGATATATGTCTGCTGGAGGGTGTTTTATAGTAGATGAAGTCATCACGGGGATGGAGCCCGTGTTCGTATTTCTTCCCACATGGGTCAGCACTTTCAGGGAAGTTTTATATTCTCCCTGGAGCAGAACTGGGGGGCTGGGAGTTGGGGGTTGGGTTGGACTGGGACTGGGTTGGAACCACAGCACGTCCCCGTCTCTTCCCACTGCTCCCAGCAACTGATGGAATGATTCTCTCCCCCCCCCCCCCCCTTATTTTCTCTACGCTGAAACATGTATACCTCATCCATCCCAAGCTCATTATTCCGCCATAGCAGCACGTCGGATGGGGGAGCTTAACTCGGATTCTTCTGAAAGATTGCATTATGCCTCAATTAAACACAGAGAAGTCCCAGCACTTCCAAGCAGGGACCAAATGGTAATCTCCTGAACGCTTTGCGTTTCATTTCTTCTGACAGCATCCGGGCACAAGCAGCCACACATATATCTGCAGTCAACAAAGCAGCCTAGAATACCTGGCTCATTTAAAAACAATGATGCCAGATTTATGAGGCCTTCAAATTGCTAACAGCTTGTATATGCTGTTTTCCCCCTTGCTATAAAAAGCTCTGCGAAGAATAACAAAGATGACACTGGAGAGGAAACATTTTACAACAAACTGCTCCTCTGAGGGTTTCCTGGATTGGTGCGGGTTTAATAGGGTACCGAATTCCTTGTGACATAAACCATTTATTCTTTTTGTCATAATTCTACTGTTAATTGGTCATTGTGGTAACTTCAAGTTTGTTCTCAAACTTTGCACAGCTGTTTTACTTCAGGAATGATAGTCGTCAATATTAACTATGTTGTTTCACAGTGCAATAGCACTTACTGATGTTTAAGCTTTAGGATGAAACTGCTGGCTAGAGCCAAGATAGCTGCCGGCACCCGTAAGCCAGACGAGTTAGACTCTGGTCCTTCGAGACTGCAGTTTCATAGCCCTAATGCTTTTTAAAATCTTCATTCTTCATGAAAGTGTTCTCTTCGTCCTGAGCTATACATTCTATAATGGATCACTGCATCGTCATACTAGGAAGCATTAGTTGATTCAGTGTGGTACATGTTCCTGATCAATTGAGACAAATTAAATTGCTTAAAAAGAAAGAAAGTAAGAAAGAAAGACAGAAATAGATGTGCTACGTTCATCTGTAATAATTCAGCTTGTTGTAATATTTACTATTAGAAAGCCATAGTTGGTGTCACAAAGATGTAGTTCTGAACCCACAGTCTATTTCTAACACAAGTGTACTTAACACAAGTGTAGAAGCTCTGAGAAACTATAGTGTTGCAGTCACCTGTGACACTAATTTGACTGACCTTTTCAGACGCTTCTTCTACAGCTCGTAACTCTCAGAGTGAAAGTTGCACTAATTAAGCTTGTGCATCGCTGGGGACAAACTCCTGTCTGTCTCTTTAGTCAGGACCTTCACAAGCAGTGCTATATTTTCAGCCAGTTCAGAAGAATGTATTTGCCCAATACCAGTGATATTTTATTGAGTAGTTTGATCTTAGGAAATGATACCAAACTGCTTTCACATCCTAATTTGATTATAATAGTTTTTAGCTCTTAGGAGCCAAAAAAAAATAATAGGAACTAAGCATTTCATTACAGTCTGGCTGTATTTTCCTGTCATAAAAACATTTCTGTAAGGATGTGTTTCTCTCAGTCTGCTCATTTTGCATGCACACGTATAGAACAGACTGGTAGGCTACCCACCAAGTGTGTGTGTGTGTGTGTGTGTGTGTGTGTGTGTGTGTGTGTCTCTGGAGGAAAAAGCTTTGAAGAAAGGTTTGGAGGAGGCTGTGGTATTTAAAGGGAGGGGTTGGACTCTGTTAAGTCTGATGGAAGTTAGAAAGTACAGTAATAATGTCTATAGGATTGTTAACTTATCCTGCAGATATGATCCTGCTATGAGGTGCAAAGAACAGACAAACGAGGGATAACAACAATGGTAAATCTCAATTAAAGAGATCACTATATACACATATTGTTGCTATTAACATTACAACTATGAAACGATATTTTTCTGTCATAAACTAGATTAAAATGTTAACATGCAAGTTGCTAATGCAATTGTTGTATTTGTGGAATAGAACTTCATCAAAGAACAAAGCAGTTCTGAGGATAAGATGTGGTTTACCTGCTCCTACCCAATCTATCTCTTATCTGCTTGTATTCTCTCTGTGCTCTGAAACATATTTGAGATGCTTGATCATTGCAGTACTGCCCTAGGCTCTATATCCATTAGTACAGTCGCACATCACTGTTCTGCTGGTGGATCTAGCCTATTATTCTCTACAACAACTTTCCTACTGTGTAAGTAGCTCATTTGACTTCCTTCACAGACAGACACTTAAGGAGAGCTTATGGAAGAAATTGTGCAGAAACCTTCAGAGAGATTTGTTATTATAGAAAAAGTCAACATGCCCCCCTCCCCCCCCCCAGTTTAATAAGTTTCTCCTCTCTCTTTTATAATAACTGAATCTGATTGCAGCGCTCTGTACGAATACTGCACTGTCGCTTCCGCTCAACACTGTTGTTGTGTGCTCAGAAAACCGAACGTGTCCGTCATACCGGGGTAGCTTCCGCCCGATCACATTTGAGCGTGGTGTATTTCCAGCAGTGTCAGCCTTCCCCGTGGTGTCACCGGATGACATGAGCGGCACTGCTGGACAGAATGGCTGGCTTTTTTGCTGGTGGGTGGCAAGAGAATACATGATCTGGCCCCGCTGCTTCTACGCTGCTGTACCTGCATCCGAGGCCTGTACGTCATTCAGCTGGAGTGAGAGAGAGAGAACACCCTGAAACACCCATGCAGTTATGAACCAGAATACTGTGACGTTAGGTCAGGAATTGAGGCGAAAACTATACTTTTCTGAATATTGTCCTTATTTATGAATCGTTCATTAAGACCCCCCATGAAGACTGAATTTATTTATGTTATGTATTTAGTGTGTACAAACATGTATGTAGGTAGGTTGGTATGTACAGTATGTAATAAAATGAATAAGGTAATAACAGGGTTTGTCATGTAGCAGTGTGCACCTAGCCAAGCACATACACATGCAAACCTCCACCAATCACAGCTCTCCTTCACCTCCTCTGTCCTAATCATTCACGTACTAATCACTGCACTCACCTGAAATCTACATTCAGAGAAATCTACATGCATTAGTTAACAGTTGCCATTTGATAATACACGAACATTTAGGCATAATGAACAAAGCGTAGGACCCTGCGTTCTGACTACAATGACTACGCTGTGCTTGCCACTGTAGTAAATCAGTTTGACTAATGCTCAAAGCATTCCGTCAGTTTCTCCACCACTTCATCGTGTTCTGCCGCACTGAGGTTTGCGACGCTGAATTCTACCTGGGAAGACAAACCCGTATCTCGGCAGGTGTTTGCAATGTTTCATCCCAGGCAGCATGTGAACCTTGGGGCAAAGATGCAGCGTGTACTCACAGTGCAGACGCACTGGGGCGGAGCTTTCTCCCAGAAGTCTGGCTCCCTTATATTTGCTAAATTAATCTAATTCTCCATGCAATATTCCCTTGCTGTCAGATGATGCCTTATGAGCAGGTTTCCTGTTCTGAATATGTCTCACTCAAGCCAAAGCCCTAAATGTTACTAAACAACCTGCAAACCAGGACTCGGATGAGGGCAGATGTGGCATTCGATCAGATCAGGTCTTGGATCAGGTCAGATCTGGGTCTGCTGCTCTCTTTTGGAGAAGTCACAACGTCAGCACCTCCATATTGATACAGCTACACCTCTGTCTGATAAAAGCACATTTCTTCCAGTTGTGAGGAAGAGATCTGCCTCATGCCTTCCTCTGAACCACCAGGACCTTGTCATCACTTCTCCAGCCTCCTCCGGCCACGTGGCAGCATCGGCCGTGTTCTTCTACGCCAGCACCAGAAGATGCCGTTAGATCTTGGTGCAGTAGCACTGCTTGGCAGGCTGAGGATCATTTCAAGTCTCAGAGGTGATAATTGGAACAGATTTGATCTGCGTGTCCTCCTCTTGATTTCCTTTTTCTTTTTTTTTACTTTAATAGAGAATATCGAATTAGATCATTAGAAGCAACGTGGGCTTTTTTAGATTTGGAGGTGATTCATCCTGCCCTTTCAGCCTTTGTGGGCAGTATGCCAGACATGGTATAGATGTAGGTGTAGATGTTGTCTTCAAGGCCTATTTATGGTTCTGTAGGACACTGCCTGATGCGACCTGAGTGTTTTAAAATTAAGAAACCCAGGAAACCTGGATTCGCATCAAACTGAGCTTAAAACTTGATTATTGAGATCAAGAAAATTCAGAGAACTGCCAACATGGTTTCCTCATGGCTGTCAGCATGGGCTGCCCCTCTTCTACTCCTACATCCCTGATGGGTTCGGAGGCAGATATGGCCACTGTAATATAAGGCCCCCTTGACAGGGTCTTATTTACACAGCAAAGCATTAAGTTAAAGCCCACACGAAGAGGGTGCTGACCCAGGGACCGAGCGGCTGTTTAGCCCGGCAGGTCCGATCCTGTTCTGGGCTCCAGCTCGCCTAGAGTCTGCTGATTTGGCAAGTCATTATCATATATATGAGAGAAGTTTCACACCTGAGCCTTTAAAGAGGCTTCAGTATGCTCCACGAGGCATTAAAAATATACATCCGTAATCTGAATTTGATATCAGTTGTATAACTTTCATGCACACTGATGTCTTACTTTGAATAAATCTGGAATAACTCAAAGACTGGTGCTGTATGTTGTGACCTCACAATATATACGGACTTGAGGCTTTAAAAGTCACTGTCGATGGTAGCTGCCCTTTTCAGAGCAAAATATGAGCATCTCCTCAGAAGCAGAGTTAACATGCCCTGCTCCTCACTGGCATTCCTGTTTAGCAGTGCAGTTGTGTCGAGTTCTCTGTTTAGTCTGGCCTTGTACACTTCCAGGGTTGTTTGCTCCTGCAGTAATAGTGTAATTCGCTGACACGGGTTATTCATTGGCTTCTTTGTTAGAGTAGGGATGTTTTTTTTCCTACTAGTCCTTTAAGGACACTGTCCAGCTGTAGCCTATATAGGAAAAACACCAATAAAAAAATCCTACAATTGTACAAAAAGTGAGTAAAGCACAGGGTGTCCACGGGCTTGCTTTGAGGGCAAACTGCAAACAGTTCCAGTACAGTTTTAACGGATTATTAGCAACATTAACAAATGCCATTTCTGTAAAGTATTCCTTTAAAGCCCCGTTAGCCGCCATTGAAGAGTAAATTAGCCTAATATGCTAGCTGACTATTGAAAAGTTTATTTAATAGCAAGTTAAACACCTATTGCCTATTCACCTATTCACTTTGAGAGTGAAGTTTTATAACATGAACAACAGAATATGGTAAAAAATGGCTTGAAGAAATGTTGATATCAAAGCTTAAGCTGATTTCTGTCTTTGTCTCTGGTTCCTCTTGGTCTTCTCTTAGTCCATGGTCAGTAGCAAAGCCTGACCAAAGGTGGTGCGAGTCAGGGTTAGGCCTCCTGCACTCTCTGGACACGGACGTCTCCTGTCAGGGGTGAGACGGAGGAGCGGCGGGAGCCGGGAGGGTGTGAGGAGGCCTCTCTGGACACAGCGCCTCGTGTGCCGCATTTCACACCAAGCCATTTGGGTTTTGCAGTCCACACCCCAACGCTTAAAAAATGCTGCATGCTGCATGTGTTAGGATCCCATAGCGAGAGGCAGGAAGTGAAATACAAAAAGAATAGCTGGCTCTTTTTTTCATTAAAATGTAAAGGAGAGAGCCTCAATAAAAAGCTTATAAGAAAGAGTCTGTGTGTTCAGAGAAGTATCAGAATATGGCACAGCGTGTCTGCATTTATTTTGGCTCTCCTGGCCTTAACTAGAATGAGGTGGAAACCTTGTGAGGTTTGCTTGTTTGTTCATTCCAAAACCTTTTACATTTTAGTCATTATTAATTGTATGGATTACTAATTACTTATTTTGATGCTCAGTTGTAAATGCAGTAAAGAACTCTTGCAAACCTACAAAAGGTCAGGTTTTGTACAAATAGGACAACGGCGAACACTCGTGTGACATCTGTTGCGTCACGCTGCCGTGTTTAATGAAAACTAATCAGTGTAGCTTTAAATAATTGGGGGGGGGGGTAGTTACTTCTATAAAGCGATGTGTTTTTAGTGTCATTCATGTATTGGCCTATATATGTATAAGAAATTCGATGTTTTCATATGAGTGAATATTCTACAGTTAATAGTACCATGCTTGGGGTTATATAACTTATATAACGTTTTTTTTTTTCTAACATACCTTCACTCAAGTGGGAAGACTACTTATGAGTCTACAAATTTGAGGATCTTTTTTTATGTGAAGTCTATATTTTTGTTTAGTGATTACATATGTGTGTGAAATACATACAAATATATAGACACTTAAAAGAAAAACACAGCGTTTGAAATCCGTTTTAGAGTGCTCGACCGTGATGAAACGAGTGTTTTTAAACTCCCTTTTTTACTGTACCACCCCTCTAGTGTTTATGTAGCCTCGCGTCGCTGCAGCGCACGGCTGTTCAAACACGGGCAAAGCTGCTCGGTGCGCCTCACCAAGAATGTCAGTAGCTCGTCTTGAACACAACAGGCGCTGGTATGTCTAGCTTTTGTGTAAAGTCTGCTGGCTGAATCTATTCCCACTAGATCGCGGGTCGTTCGGTATCAAGGAGACTCCTTCGCAGCCCGAACGTGTCGCTATTTGGTGGATCTGAAGAATGAATAAAGTCCGCGTGTCGCTTTGAACCAGTTTTACGCCACACGGGGCCATAATACAGTAACAGCGGATCCGTCCTTACTGAGAAAACTACATCATCTTTAAGTGAATGGACTCGGTCGTAAACAAGTTTGAGCGGTTTCGGCGGGATCGGAGGCAGTGTTTCTTTTAAATATTTATCATCCAGTTCGTTCAATCTTTCGCGTACCAAGATTTCAAACTTGTCTGCCAAGTGGATGTTAACAATGGGGCTTCATACAGACAAACTGTTCTTCCAGTGTCTACTTCTGATTGTGGTTCCGTTCGGTACTGGTGCCTTGACCGGATCCACGGCAGGCAGGTTGCCGTTCAGGGCGCGTTATTGCAGGATCCAAGACTCACCGAACCCTGTAACCCAGAGAGATGTGCAAAAGGAGATTCAGTTCAGAGTGGAAGGAGATCCAGAAACTTACCAACCTGGAAGCACGTACAGAGGTGAGGAAACATTGTGAATGTGTCAGAGTTTTTCTCAAGACCAATTTCTAATGCCTTATCCCGAACAGGAAATACGATTGTAATGCGACTCGCAAGCGTGAGCGCGCTGAACGTCTCCAGAACCGACGCGCTCGCAGGTTCCCTGCGCGACACGACCAACAGACTCAATACCACGTTACTGCTGTGGTGGAGTGTGATGTTACCACGTTACTGCTGTGGTGGAGTGTGATGTTACCACGTTACTGCTGTGGTGAAGTGTGATGTTCTCCTAACCTGCCAAGTCACATAAACCGATGAAGACCACCCGGCGCAAAAAGTTAATGAAACAATAACCAGTTAAACAATTAGAGCTTGAAGCTGCACGTTTAAAACTCAGCACGAAGATACGTCATCTATTTGAGAATATGATGAAGACCAAAAATTAGCTGTACATTATTCTTGTCTAGACTTGATTTAAAATGCAGTCTTATATCTTTATACATCATATTCTGGTTGTTCTGGGTATGCAAACTCCTGTGACTTATGACTTCCATTTAAATTTATATTCGTGTAAGTGACTAAGATAATGCGGCAAGATCCCTCATTAAGTTTCACGTCAAGCGTGTCTGCACTCGTTTTCATTTTCAGGAGGTTCAACTTCATGAGAAAAGCACACAGGCGTTGACACGCTTGAACCAAGGCTTAACGTGTTGGCAGTTTGCAACTTGCCCTGGCACAGTTTGGAGATTTGACCTGCTGATTAGCTATATTCTGCTACATCTGACCTATATCTCTCCGTCTCTCTCTAGTGAGTGTGTATACCAGCAGTCCGGTATTTTTCCGAGGCTTCGTTCTGGTTGCTCTGAAAGAGGGCCGAGAGGGAGACGTGCCTGGTGATTTTGCTGGCAATTTCAAGGTGAGAAAACTGTTCCAGTGACTCTTTTATACTGACCTGGACCATGTCAAGCACAACAAGACATTTTTACTGCCACATTTCTAAAAAAAAATGATTGATGGGTTTTGTTGAGATGACGAAGGGGAGCTTTTCTCTGAAGTCCGTTTCATCATTTCCCACCCTTAGCTGTAAATTCAGACACAACAGAAGAGAGTATTACGGGAAGCCGCATGCCATCAGTTCTTGAATTTTGAAACCCAGACCTCATACTCTGTGGCAGCAAGACAGTGTGGAGCTCCAGATGCACACAGTTACAGCTGGAATACAGTACCATGGTTCTGGTGCTGTTCTTCATGGGTTTATAATTCTGCCTGTTTTAAAATGTAGAAGAAATGAATGAGTATATGCTAAGTGGACATAAAATCAAGCCATTATAATCCCCTACAAAAGAGAGAGAGGGGGGAGGGAGGGGGTGGATAGACACAGAGAGGTACAGAGGGCTAGAGAAAGAGAGGAATGAAGGAGTGAGAGGGAGAGAAGGAGTGAGAGAGTGGGAGGGGGAAATAGGGCAAGAGGGTAATGGAGGAAATATGATCTAAAATCAAATATTTAAAAGGAATTTATGCATTAACTATAGTTCGAAGGAAAACCAAGTTCGCCTTTCTTCCTTTCCACTCCACTACAGCCTCACCCCACTACAGCCTCACTACACCCCACTACAGCCCGACCACACTACAGCCCCACCACACCCCACTACAGCCCCACCACACTCCACTACAGCCTCACCCAACTACAGCCTCACTACACCCCACTACAGCCCGACCACACTACAGCCCCACCACACCCCACTACAGCTTCACCACACCCCACTGCAGCCCCACCACACTCCACTACAGCCTCACCCAACTACAGCCTCACTACACCCCACTACAGCCCAACCACACTACAGCCCCACCACACCCCACTACAGCCTCACCACACCCCACTACAGCCCCACCACACTCCACTACAGCCTCACCCCACTACAGCCTCACTACACCCCACTACAGCCCAACCACACTACAGCCCCACCACACCCCACTGCAGCCTCACTACACCCCACTACAGCCCCACCACACTACAGCCTCACTACACCCCACTACAGCCCCACCACACTACAGCCTCACTACACCCCACTACAGCCTCACCACACTCCACTACAGCCCCACCACACTACACTACAGCCCCACCACAACCCACTACAGCCCTACCACACTACAGCCCCACCACACCCCACTAAAGCCCCACCACACTCCACTACAGCCCCACCACACCCCACTACAGCCCCACCACACTCCACTACAGCCTCACCCAACTACAGCCTCACCACACTCCACTACAGCCTCACCACACTACAGCCTCACCAAACTACAGCCTCACCACACTACAGCCTCACCACACACCACTACAGCCTCACCAAACTACAGCCTCACCACACTCCACTACAGCTCCACCCCACTACAGTATACCTACCTTAGATGGACACATCAGAACTGTCACTTATTTCATTATTTAGATATTTGATTAATTCTATAAATTAATCGTGATATAATGGTGGCATTTCAAATGTAATGCATGGTGCTTTTTTATTCATTTACATTTATGGTGCAAAATAAAATAATTTCTCACTCAGACTTTTGAGTGTTCCAATAGGATTCCATTGATTAAAAATATAATTTTCTCATGAATATCTTATGAATATCATATTATTCATTTTTATGACAACACCTGTATTATAATACCTATAAAAATGTCATTACAATGCTGGGGACACGGTAGAGCAATTTTTCATACTTTAAAGACTGTGCCATTGAAGTATATTTCCCCCTTTTGTTAAATGAAACCCATCTTTCTCTAGGGAAAGAAGTTAAGTGCTAACAGCTTAAGATTGAAGCTACACTGGGTTCTGCGGATGAGCTGTTCTCATCCCTACATCAAGATCCAGTTGTAGTCTTACTGCACACCAGAACACACTGTATATCCCACTGAAGACGAGAACATGCTGTACATCTTTTCAGAGTCGTCTCCATGTTCACGTTACTGCTGCATGCATGCATGTCTTTATTTTAAAACACTGTTTCTCAAATGACTGATGACGTGCCCAAGCACAGAGGGTCTGAACTTGAACGGTGGTCTGAGCGAACTCTGGGGTGAGAGATGACGTCTTGCTCACCTGCATGTAGAGTTGTAAAGTAAAAGCTGTGATTCATAAATTCCCATGGTTCACTGTTCCGTGTATTAGCAGTAGAGCCTAAGTGCTGTTCAGAGAGAGAAAGAGAGAGAGAGAGAGAGAGAGAGAGAGAGAGAGAGCAAAAGGCAAACAGAGAGAGAGAGAGAGAACTTTATTGATTCTTGAGGGAAATTGTTTTGTCACAGTTAGCCTACAATGCACATTACAAGGTCACATTACAGCATACAAGGCCTCTGAGATCAGTGGCCTCTCGATAGTGAAAGCTGCCCTCTAAATCATATGTCAGCTGTTACTGGTCCTGGACCAGACTGTGTCACAAGGAAGCTGAATAATGGTTAGGAAGACGTGTCTTTGCTCATGAATGAACTAACTCTGCGCACACTGTTTATAAGGGTTTATAAAAAAATCACAGTTGTTAAAATAACACCTGAATCAGTTGTTTACAATGCCATAGCAAAGACTTGGAACCCTTATGTGCTGCTATAACCACCATGGCAATGTGTGCTGTATGTATTAGCAACACGGGTGAGCTTTCTTTGAGTTTGGGAGACACTGGGAATAGAGCGCAAGCCAGTGATCTGTACTGGGCTGAACCCTCGCCATCGTCACCCTGCCCACAGGAAAGCAGTTTGCCTATATTGGAGTCTTTCACTCAAAGAAAACCCAGACCATCATCTCAGTCGTCATAGCGGACATCACATTACCAGCCCACCGTGCATCATGTGACCAGCCCACTGCATCATGTGACCAGCCCACCATGCACTCCTTAAGCACAACTCCGTGTGACCGACTCCTGGCAATCCAGAAGGAGTGACCTAAATACTGCTCCAGTATTTACACCGACCACAGGGCACATACATGCCACAGACAGCAGCTATGACCCTCCTGACTGATGGCAGGTCTGGTTTTAATAAACCATGTTTACCACAGGCTGTATTCATTCAGCCACATCTGATGGCTTGCAGTAGGCAGCCAATATTTGAATAGCTTCTGGAAGGATGTTTTCTGAGAACTGATGACCGATAGAAGCTCACGATTGCTTTCTGGGGACAGAAACATTGCCCACTTGTGACACGCTGCAGAATTATCAGTCGGTTAACTCAGCCATTAGGAGAAAAGGACGTCTTTTTTGCTTTTTCTATCAGTTGCAAAGTTTTAGGTTCACAAAGTCACGAAATAGCAAACCGCTGACCATCCAAATCTCTGGAGGGCCAGCGAGTTGTTTTTCCTGCCTAACCTCATCATAAGCCTGCTTGTGGACAAAGTCTGTTTACCTCACACAAATGTCTAAACTGTGTATAGCACTTATCCATTTCAGAGTGGCTGCCCACATTGAACGGCTGCATTTTCTACGTTAACGGGAACTGACAAGTGTTTCTTTGAGCTAGATTCAGAGAGGCCAAAACAAACCTCTAGACATCTTACCATTCATGTGTTTCATTTGTTCCAAAGGGAAAGGACTTGATTCCTCTTCAAAACTGACGCATCTCCCGTTCCTGCCGGATCTGTGGGCGTGGACGGGGGCGGGGACGGGGGCGGGGACAGGGTCCTGTTGTGGAGAGGGTTTGCATGTGCACCGTGCCACAAGAGGAGGGTTTGTGATGAGGGCCGCATGATTGCAATTAAAAACAAAGACTCTCCCGCCTCTGTCTCTCCTGTTCGCCTCCTTGCCATGGGTACCTGTGATATACGTGTGGGAGAGGTGCACTATCTGGTGTATCTTCATTACTGTTCAGTAACAGAATGATGCTGGGGGGGCGGGGCTTAGGAGGGGCCTGCTTGCAAGGAGGCATGGCTGAAGGAGGGGTCTGTCCTGAAGATGCAAGGATTAGGAGGGGTCTGTCCTGAAGAGGCGGGGATTAGGAGTGGCCTTTTTGGTGAGGAAGAGTGCTTTAGGGACGGTCTGCGTGTGAGGGGAGGCTGTTATTAGCCGTTATTATTGTTATTATTACTTCCTCTCTAGTGCTGTCTGGAGGTAGGTCAAGGGTCGAAGGTTAGGCAGTGCTGACCATGCTGTAAATACTCACTTTTTTATGAGATTATGTCTTTGTTCTTCTCCCAGGAAGTGACTTTATCATGTTTTTTTTTTTCTTAATAAATATATTTTTCTTTGTCAGTGAAATCTTGATTGCATGCAACAGAGTTTTCAATTTTGTCACTGCACCTCCTGTTTCCATTAAAATGAGAGATATTAAGAACTGGTCGGTTCAGACTCCAATGAGAGGGTCTTGTTTGACCTTTTCAAAAAGCGTGTGATGTGTGTGCTTTTTATGAAGGAGAACTTAATCAAACGTAAAAGGACCTTTGTTTTCAGGTGACACCAAAAAACTGCGTGTCAGATTTAGCTGCAGTTCTGTGGATGAACTCAATCTTGAAGGGCTCTGGGCTGAAAGCAAGCATTGCCTAAGCAGTCGGGATTTAAAAATAAATCATTTAAATATTATTGTGAATTCTAATCGCATATGAGCACACAAGAACATGTGTTTCAGTCTGTTTCATTGAGTAGCCAGTAGTGTTATAGTTATTGGCTGAATTAATGAATTACTTTTCTCAGCATCTAATTATTTTTCCCATCATAATTAAGCGATTTACCAGAGCTAGTTTTCTCCATCGACTGTTTTCTCCACACGCTGTTCTGAACTGTCGATGAGTGTCAATGACTGTGACGTCTGAGGAGGGTGTTGAGGCTTCAGGTCTGGTGTTCCAGATCTGGATGGCAGTGCTTACTGTGGACTACTGAGGTGTTAATCTCCTCCTGAGGGGGCAAAGGGCAGAGCTGGGGGTCTTGGGGGTCTTGACAATGTGAGATGAAACTTTGAGTGTTGTTGTAACCCAACCCAGATCACGGAGCACACGATGAGGAAGCACACCGCAAGGGTCTGTTTCACTGAAGGCGCTGTGTGACCGTGACGTGTTTGTCATCGAAACTGCTGCAAAGCGTTGAAATGTTATGCCCTGGAAGAAAGAACTAATTTAACTATGGTAGAATTTACAGCTCGTCGCGAGAGGTGTGTGCGTGTGTGTGCGTGTGTGCGTGCATGCGTGTGTGCACATGTGTGAGTGTGTATTATATACGATCCTGCCTTAACCTTTATGAAGGCTGAAGGAAATGCTTTCTTTGTAGCACAAACCCCACCTTCAGCAGTCACAGTCCCGATGAAGGCTGTGGTGATGAAACGCTACTGCTGACTCCAAGGTTTATGAACTTCTAAAGGGCTTTAGCAGGTGCAGTGAAGGATTTCAGTGGCACTCTCCTCTGGGCCCTGGGCCCCTCTGATGTCTTGCGTCTAAAACGCTGCCTGATTGCTCATCTTCTGTCCAACAGATCATAGATGAGGATGACACTCAATTCATGAACGCCTGTCCCCCTGCCGTCACCGAGACCGTACCCAGGAGACGCACCCGCATTCAAGTGTTGTGGACAGCGCCACCTTCTGGAACTGGCTGTGTCATACTCAAGTTAGTGATCACTTTTCTCTCACTTTAGCTGAGATTGATATACAGGTACAGGTCCAGGAACAAATCTACAGGGAAGGACTAAAATATGGGTTTGTATGGATGGGTTTATGAAGGGATAGATGGATGTTGATGGAGAGATGGAGGGATAGAGATGCATGGATAAAGGAAACCGCACAAGCGATAGATCAGTACAGTGGAGGTGTACGCATAGTAGTGAACAGAAGTAGCCATCAGTAAATGACAACGCTGCACCTTGAGACTGTCACGCTGACATTTTAAAGGAATAAAAAAGTTCCGAATTAACGCTGACAGGGTTTCTGTGTGAGCAGCTCTACCAGAGAGCTCTACCAGAGTAGAGGTGTAGCAGTGTAGCAGTGCAGTGAAGCTCTTGACCCATAGATGGGAGACATGGGCTCCTTTGACCTGGTGGGTGTGTTCTGTTTCCTGAGTTATAAGCCAGTGGAGTTGCCCTGCTGGGGCTTTGTTAAAAGGGTCCCCAACCACAGTTCGGTTATGGTTTTATAATAGTCCATGGATCTGAGGGATGTATTGGAATCAGTCAGGGTGTTATGAAGATATTGATACTGTTTATAATTACAGAGATATTTTGCATTGCAAAACATTTGTATTGAACAATTACAATGATCATTTTCATGGTTACATATTAAGACTTGTTTGTTATTGTTTTTTATGGTAGTTCAATGATACAGTTGCATTAACTGCAATAGTATTAATGACCAAAGCTGCATATAACCTGAAATATTTGAATAGTGTGTTCAAAATGTGAATTTTAATGTAGGTGTCTGGATCTTCCCTCTGAAATATCTTGAAGGTCATATAGGAAGACTCATACATGTAGCTCTGAAATATCAAACCTTCAGACGGAATAAAAGATTAATGATGCCCACACATGGGCTTGTTCTTATAAGAACTTTTCACAACATGAATATATTCAAAGGTATACATTCCACAATCTACTGATTACTAATTAATTTTTTTCTTTCACCCTCTCTATATCTCTGTGTGCTCTCAGTCTTACCTCTTACACTCAGTTGGACTGAACCGAACACGCACATCACACACACCTCTCTCTCTCTCTCTCTCTCTCTCTCTCTCTCTCTCTCTCTCTTTCATGATTAGTAAGAAGGCCATGTGAGTCGAGACTTAATGAGATATCTCGCAGAAGTAAAATTTAAGTAGATCCAAACCCATTAGTCTTCCTGATTGCAGCATAGCTGGAAGGTGAAGTGGGTTTTTGTGAATGAAAAATGTGAAATTGAACTGCTGCTTAATACATGTAAAGTGTCCACCCTGGACATCTCTCACACACACACACACAACACACACACACACACACACACACACACAGAGTGTGACATTGGGTAGGTGGATGTGGATTGCAAATGCAAATCTTAAGGATATTTATTATATGGACAAACACAAACACTAAAAACACAAACACGTATAAATTAAGCAATATAGCAAGCAACAACAGTGAACATCTAACAGAAAATCCTGACACATAGTGAAACAAAGATGTAGCAGCAAAACTGCTTTCCATCTTAGGACACAAGAACTTACGAACAATGAACAACACAGAGAAGACGAAACACAGGGTTTAAATACAGGACCAACAAGGAGACTAAACTAGAAACAGGTGACAACGATTACAAGGGGCGTGGCTACAAATGACAGGGGCGTGGCAGGAGAACACATGGTACATCATTTTGGGCAGCATGGTGGCTTGGTGGTTAGCACGTTTGCCTCTCAGCACTGGGGTCTTGGGTTCAAGTCCCTATCTGAGTGGAGTTTCCATGTTCTCCCCGTGTCTGCGTGGGTTTCCTCCGGGATCTCCGGTTTCCTCCCACAGTCCAAAAACATGGAGGTAAGGTAAATTGGCAGTCCCAGACAAATTCTCCCTGAGTCTGTGTCTCTCCCTGAGTGTGTGTCTGTGTCTCTCTCTCTCTGTTCAATAAAAACAAGTCGTTGTCTGAGTGTGTGTGCATGAATGTGTGCGTGCTTGTATGCCCAGTGGTGGATGGTGCTCTGCCACTAGGGTCTGTCCTCTCTCCCCTTCCTGCACCCCATTCAGTCCCCCAGGGGGCTGTAGATCCCGGTAGAGAGTACGCTGTGCGCAATTGGCTGCCGCTTCTCGCCGGTGTGTGATTGGTTGTCTGTAACGTAGCTGTGTTAACAATTGTAAAGCGCCTTGGGTATCTAGATAAGGCGCTATATAAATTGAAACATTCATTCATTCATTCATACATCAAAACAAAGCAGTGACAGGGAGACAGAGGAGGGGCTAGACAGAACTCAACAAGAAGACAGACGGGGGGGGGACACGTGACACAAACAGAAACACACCAATCCCAACATTACAACCTGCACAATCCTCTTTGTTTTCTGCAATGATAACCTGCATCGTATCATAACCAGCAAGTTCTCATCACATTTCTCTTCCTGTTGGAATATGAGGAAATAGATCCCAGCATTAATATTCCTCTCTGCCCCCCACCCCCAACATGCATGGCCTGCTCTTGTTTTCTGTGCCCTGATGCTCAAAAACGTATGCTGCTCTAAAGTGAGCAGGTGCCATTTGTCGGGCCTGTCTGGGTCAGGGACCCGTGCCCACTTCACAGACCCTGGGCCCGCGTCAGCCGCACATGTGCCACAGGAGATGGTTCCCATCCAGCCGCGAATAAAAGTCCAGTTAGGCTTGGGAGCTGTCCAGGGCCTCTTCTGAGTTGAGCTAACAGTATAAATGGTGTGTTTTATAGTGGTTGAGAGGGTTGTGGTTTGGAAGGAGTTTCATCCCTGGCGTTGGCTGTAGCTGACTGCACGCAGCAGACAGATTTGACCTCTTGTGTAAGGGAGCTGTTTCTCTCTTGCTGGTCTTTGTTGTAGTGGCAGGGCTGCTGTGTGGAGCGCTAGGCCCCGTCGTGGCTCTCAGCCTGCGAACGCTTTGAAACGGAGCTCCAGCGACAGCGTGCCCCATGCTGACTGCGCCGGGCACCCGAAATGCTTTGTGCCAGTTTCGAAGCAGACGTGACATGCAGAACCCCGGTTCTGGAGAACTCAGAATAGAACATCTTCAGGTTGTCACAGTCTAGGGTCAAAGGGCATCAGGGAATACCTCACACAATCTGCTGTGTGAAGTTTTTCAGAATATTCATGCAAGCCCAATCTAAAAAACACACACAGAACACACTCATGTTGCTTACTCATGTTTGACGTTTTTGACGCGAGAGCCGTGGCTGGAGTTCTGGATGGCCGGGGAGACCAGGGGCCTGAAGAGTAAGGTAGAGGAATGTTAGAATTTAATGCGGTGGTATTAGAATCTCAATTCAGTATTCTAAAACAGATTCTTATTCTTCTTTTTTAAAAAGCTATTGGCAAAAATAGTACAATACATTTCATTTGCATAGGCCTTCAGGGTCTTTACTGCTAATACATGGAATACATAATATGTGAAATATAAATAAATTATAGCTGGTTTAGGTTAGCTTGCCATCATTTCATCCTGTGCCACAACACATCCTGAGCTCAGCTGTGTGGGTTCCAAAGTATGTGATGATAATGGAAATGATTAGTCCAGGGGTGGCCAACCCGCCAGAGACCTAGAGCCATTTTTTGTACTGTGTAACGGCAAAGAGCCACATCAAAAAAAAAAAGAGACTGATGTCCAACACAGGCAAGATGTTTTACACACGTGTATGTGCAGGTCCTTTGTACAGTAGCAGGTCCTCTCTACAGGAGCAGGTCCTGTGTACAGGTGTAGGTCCTCTGTACAGGAGCAGGTCCTGTGTACAGGTGTAGGTCCTCTCTACAGTAGCAGGTCCTCTCTACAGTAGCAGGTCCTCTCTACAGGAGCAGGTCCTCTCTACAGGTGTAGGTCCTCTCTACAGGAGCAGGTCCTCTCTACAGTAGCAGGTCCTCTCTACACGAGCAGGTCCTCTGTACAGGTGTAGGTCCTCTCTACAGTAGCAGGTCCTCTCTACAGGAGCAGGTTCTCTGTACAGGAGCAGGTCCTCTCTACAGGAGCAGGTCCTCTCTACAGGTGTAGGTCCTCTCTATAGGAGCAGGTCCTCTCTAGAGGAGCAGGTCCTCTCTACAGGAGCAGGTCCTCTCTACAGGTGTAGGTCCTCTCTACAGTAGCAGGTCCTCTCTACAGTAGCAGGTCCTCTCTACAGGTGTAGGTCCTCTCTACAGGAGCAGGTCCTCTGTACAGGGGCAGGTCCTCTCTACAGATGTAGGTCCTCTCTACAGGAGCAGGTCCTCTCTACAGGAGCAGGTCCTCTGTACAGGGGCAGGTCCTCTCTACAGGTGTAGGTCCTCTCTACAGGAGCAGGTCCTCTCTACAGGTGTAGGTCCTCTCTACAGTAGCAAGTCCTCTCTACAGTAGCAGGTCCTCTCTACAGGTGTAGGTCCTCTCTACAGGAGCAGGTCCTCTCTACAGTAGCAGGTCCTCTCTACACGAGCAGGTCCTCTGTACAGGTGTAGGTCCTCTCTACAGTAGCAGGTCCTCTCTACAGGAGCAGGTTCTCTGTACAGGAGCAGGTCCTCTCTACAGGAGCAGGTCCTCTCTACAGGTGTAGGTCCTCTCTATAGGAGCAGGTCCTCTCTACAGGAGCAGGTCCTCTCTACAGGTGTAGGTCCTCTCTACAGTAGCAGGTCCTCTCTACAGTAGCAGGTCCTCTCTACAGGTGTAGGTCCTCTCTACAGGAGCAGGTCCTCTGTACAGGGGCAGGTCCTCTCTACAGGTGTAGGTCCTCTCTACAGGAGCAGGTCCTCTCTACAGGAGCAGGTCCTCTGTACAGGGGCAGGTCCTCTCTACAGGTGTAGGTCCTCTCTACAGGAGCAGGTCCTCTCTACAGGTGTAGGTCCTCTCTACAGTAGCAAGTCCTCTCTACAGTAGCAGGTCCTCTCTACAGGTGTAGGTCCTCTCTACAGGAGCAGGTCCTCTCTACAGTAGCAGGTCCTCTCTACACGAGCAGGTCCTCTGTACAGGTGTAGGTCCTCTCTACAGTAGCAGGTCCTCTCTACAGGAGCAGGTTCTCTGTACAGGAGCAGGTCCTCTCTACAGGAGCAGGTCCTCTCTACAGGTGTAGGTCCTCTCTACAGGAGCAGGTCCTCTCTAGAGGAGCAGGTCCTCTCTACAGGAGCAGGTCCTCTCTACAGGTGTAGGTCCTCTCTACAGTAGCAGGTCCTCTCTACAGGTGTAGGTCCTCTCTACAGGAGCAGGTCCTCTCTACAGGAGCAGGTCCTCTGTACAGGGGCAGGTCCTCTCTACAGGTGCAGATCCTCTCTACAGGTGTAGGTCCTCTCTACAGGAGCAGGTCCTCTCTACAGGAACAGGTCCTCTCTACAGGAGCAGGTCCTCTGTACAGGTGTAGATCCTCTCTACAGGAGCAGGTCCTCTCTACAGGTGTAGGTCCTCTCTACAGGTATAGGTCCTCTCTACAGGAGCAGGTCCTCTCTACAGGAGCAGGTCCTCTCTACAGGTGTAGGTCCTCTCTACAGGTGCAGGTCCTCTCTACAGGTGCAGGTCCTCTCTACAGGTGTAGGTCCTCTCTACAGGAACAGGTCCTCTCTACAGGTGTAGGTCCTCTCTACAGGAGCAGGTCCTCTCTACAGGAGCAGGTCCTCTGTACAGGAGCAGGTCCTCTCTACAGGTGTAGGTCCTCTCTACAGGTGCAGGTCCTCTCTACAGTAGCAGGTCCTCTCTACAGGAGCAGGTCCTCTCTACAGGTGTAGGTCCTCTCTACAGGAGTAAACCCACTGATCAGCACCTTGCTGATCAACACAGGGTTCATTTAGTTCTTCTGCTCGCTACTTCACAATTATTATTAGTACAACATTACAAGCATGACATCACTTTTTTAGGAAGGGACAACTGTATTATGAAACATATTAATTAACATGCTTTTACTAATATAACTACAATAAATAACAAGATTTTATTAATATGACTACAATAAATAACATGATTTTACAAATACCTGGCTAATTTATGAAATGCCATCAATGATTTTTTAAGCGAATATTCAGATATTAAAATACTCTATGGTCTTACTGGTGTTTCTCCTAGATTTCCCTTCTTGAACGTTGTATTTAGAGCCTTCTGTGTAGTGGACACTCTGCATTCGCACAGTAAATAAGAGACAGGTCAGATAAGCAGTCAGCCTCAATAACACAGATCACGAACACGGAGGAGGAGGAATGGGGGGGTTGGGGGGTGGCGGCCATCTTTGTGCCATGACACCTAACACACATCCGGAACCTTTTAACTTACAATAACAGTGGGCTCCCCTACAGTGCTGTGGTGACCGGCTGAATAATGACAAACGTCTCAAGAAATCACTTACGTACATGATTCATTTACACCAGAAAAAGGAGCGCTGATGTAGGATCAGTTTTTGGCTTTAACACTAATAAATAAATAAGTAGACAGATTACACGCTGGGTCTTATCCAAGTCTGGCTCTCTCAGATGCCCACGGCCAACACTAAATACGGCATCACTGAGACCCACAGTTCACATTAATCTTTTTCCATTCACTGGGGCCATCTTGAGTGATCTTCCTACATACACTTGAGCAAGGGGAATGTTTCTCTTTACATAGAAATGAAGGATTTATTCTATTTCTTTGGCCAAATAATCAAATTAAACAACGAAAGTGAATAAAATCCAAAAGGAGTCGCATTCAGATTTCACCATTTAAGTGAGCCGCATGAAGAGTTTCCACGGAGACAGCCGTCATTACCAGGAGCTGTCGGGGAGTGGTTGTCCTGGCGATGGACGGCTCTTCTTAGCTCGGTGTCATTTGAGTGACTGACAGTCCCCTGTTCCAGCACTGACCGCACTGGGGCTGTGTTAGTATGCAGGGGGGACGGTGGGCAGGGCGCGTGTGCAGGGCCTGGTCCCTCTGAGTCTCCGGGGTCTCCAAGGTGACGACTGTTGGTGTCAGAGAGCTGGTTGCTTGCACAGGCGTCTGTACACTGGTATTATCCTGCAGTCTAGAAGTGAGGAACATGCTAACACTTGAAGGGATTCATTCACACAAATGATAAATATTGTTTATATAATCTGTTCTTATAACTGCTGTGGGGAATATCCTGTCAGCATGTGTTTATTTTGTACAGCCCTGTATCGGTATAATGACAATAAAGTTGAATTGAGCTGAATTGAATAATGACTTCCTCAGGCGTCTGTGCTCAGACCGCTGCTGTCTTCGCCTTAAAAAAGGAGAAGCGCACAGCAAATACATGTTGGCTACAGTGTCTGTCCTTCTTACAGGGCGAGAATCACACAGAAGAAGAGTGTTTTGCCCTTTGAAGAGGGCTCTCTCATTAGGAAGCTTTGTGAGAAAGGTACATGTGGTATTTCTCAGCTACGCTATCACAACCTCAGTACTGCATTCTTTGCCCAGTTCAGTGTGATGTGCTTTTCACCTATTGTGTTGTGTGCTGTGTTTGTAGCTGGTTGCATACGTCTGTTGTGTTATGTGTTGTGTTTGTAGCTGGTTGTATGCATCTTTTGTATTATGTGCTGTGTTTAGAGCTGGATGTATGTGTCTATTGTGTCATCCTGTGTTTGTAGGTGGTTGAATGTGTCTGTTTTGTTATGTGCTGTGTTTGTAGCTGAATCTATGCATCTGTTGTGTCATGTGCTGTGTTTGTAGCTGGTTGTACAGTACATGCCTGTTTTGTTATGTGCTGTGTTTGTAGCTGAATCTATGCATTTGTTGTGTCATGTGCTGTGTTTGTAGCTGATTCTATCATCTATGCATCACAGAACACAGACCAGATTTGTTAATCTTCAGCACATCAAAAGAGCTTATTTAAGCTGTTTTCATTACCATTTTCATGTTTCATTATGTCTTATTATAGACTCTCTTTGTGTTTGTGTGTGTGACAGAGAGAGAGAGAGAGAGAGAGAGAGAGAGAGAGAGAGAGAGAGACTGTATGAGTGTGTTGACATTTGTATATATTTATATGTGGAAGTGTGAGATACTTCCATGACCCTTGACCTGTGACTCACAGGCAACTCCTGTTTTCCAGACCCACTCCAGGCCACACAGAACCCCCTGCAGGACTGCTGCTCCTGTGGCACAGCCAAGTACCGCCTCACCTTCTATGGCAACTGGTCCGAGAAAGTGCATCCCAAGGACTACCCGAGTGAGCAGCCCTCCCCCCTCACAGACCACAGAAGGTCCCCCGGTCCTCCAGTGCTACGAGCGCCACTCTCCTAGAAGCAGCTTTACAGCACATAAAGAGGGCCTGCTTGGGTATTCATTACATGCTAAAGAGTGAGCTGATATCATCGAAGAATACGACTGTCATCTCACAAGCAATAGTAACATCTCCATGCGCACATGCGTGTGTACGTGCATTTGTGTGTGTGTGTGTGTGTGTGTGTGTTATAGTGTGTGTGTGTGAGAGAGAGAGAGAGAGAGAGAGGAGCCAAGCTCTCCCCATGCACTTCCTCTGTCGTCTTAGTGTGAGTGTGTGTGGGCTTCATTACTCATGTGCATGTCTGCAAGCGTACAGTCGGTTATTTACCGAGGACAGGGCAGCAGCGGGAGCCGTAATCATTTGGGGGGGGGGGGGGGGGGGGAGTGGAGCGATGCTGTGGGCGAGTGTGTGGCTGGCACACGCAGGCCCCCCGCCAGCTTTCTGAAAACACACTGAAGAGTTCTCCGTCACTGGGGGGAGAGAGAGCACGTGTACAGAAGGGCTGTTAGTCTGCCGCTCCTGCGAGGAGGCTTTTCATTAGTCTGCTCGACTTTGAAAGTTTATTGCCATCAGTCCTGTTTATCCAGATCCTGTTTACATAGATCCTATTTACCTGGAACTTGTTTATTCAGATCTTGTGTACCCAAACCCTGTTTACCCAGATCCTCTTTATATTCCTGTTTACCTAGATGCTCTTTATCTAGAACTTGATTATCCAGATCCTGTTTATCCAGATCCTGTTTATCTAGAACTTGATTATTCTGATCCTGTGTACCCAGATCCTAGATTTACCTAGATCCTATTTAGCCAGATCTTTCGGTTTGTTTTGTGGGGCAGTATTCTCAGCTAGTCCCAGTTTAGCAGAACTCACTCACACATATGGATGATAACAGATCATGCTTATTGCTTTTGAATTTGCTGAATATGAATTTGAGTTCTCTCTTTCACTTATGTTTGATTATTTATCTCTTTTGTATTGTATAGGTTTATCTTTGTTATCTTATTGAACATAAACAATGTATCCCATCCAGGCTATTCAAATAGTTATATCCTATGAGAACATGGAGTCTATGGGCACAAACCCACCCAAAGAAACCCTTCTTTTCACTCACCAGGATCCTTAATTAGTAAAGGGGGTGTGGTCATTACTTAAAGAGGTGTGTCTATTGAAAAGAGGGCGGAGATCATACGATCTAGTTGCCATCCCTGTTGTATGCATTGCTGACTGCTGTGCTTCTTCCTGAAAGGGCGGGCCAACCACTGGTCAGCGCTGATTGGAGCCTCCCACTCCAGGAAGTACACACTATGGCACTACGGGGGATACGCCAGCGAGGGCGTTCGCCAAGTGGCCGAGCTCGGCTCACCCGTCAAGATGGAGGAGGAGATCCGGCAAAAGGTAAGACCTGGGGTGGGAGGGGCCTACAGGTCTATCAGGTGGACCACAGACGAATGCACCAAAATGCGTGTGTGTGTGTGTGTGTGTGTGTGTGTGTGTGTGTGTGTGTGTGTGTGTGTGTTTGTGTGTGTGTGTGTCTGTGTGCGTGTGTGTGTGCGTATGATAAGATGGGGTGGATTTTAAAGGTCATACAGAAGAGGTTCATGCCGTACTTCTATGTGTCTTCTAAAGCAAAGCTGCAGAGGCGGCTTACAACACTGATTGTGTGGGACCCCAGGCTGCAGGGGTCAGGGGTCCCAAGCCTCAACCATGTGTGGACACTGTGGCCCTCTACCTCCACCAGAGCCCTAGGGCACTCACACTGTGGCCCTCTACCTCCACCAGGGCCCTGGGGCACTCACACTGTGGCCCTCTACCTCCACCAGAGCCCTGGGGCACTCACACTGTGGCCCTCTGCCTCCACCAGGGCCCTGGGGCACTCACACTGTGGCCCTCTACCTCCACCAGAGCCCTGGGGCACTCACACTGTGGCCCTCTGCCTCTACCAGAGCCCTGGGGCACTCACACTGTGGCCCTCTACCTCCACCAGAGCCCTAGGGCACTCACACTGTGGCCCTCTACCTCCACCAGAGCCCTGGGGCACTCACACTGTGGCCCTCTGCCTCCACCAGAGCCCTGGGGCACTCACACTGTGGCCCTCTACCTCCACCAGAGCCCTGGGGCACTCACACTGTGGCCCTCTACCTCCACCAGAGCCCTGGGGCACTCACACTGTGGCCCTCTACCTCCACCAGAGCCCTGGGGCACTCACACTGTGGCACTCTGCCTCTACCAGGGCCCTGGGGCACTCACACTGTGGCCCTCTGCTTCCACCAGAGCCCTAGGGCACTCACACTGTGGCCCTCTACCTCCACCAGAGCCCTGGGGCACTCACACTGTGGCCCCCTGCCTCTACCAGGGCCCTGGGGCACTCACACTGTGGCCCTCTACCTCCACCAGAGCCCTGGGGCACTCACACTGTGGCCCTCTACCTCCACCAGAGCCCTGGGGCACTCACACTGTGGCCCTATGCTTCCTCCCAGAGACCTAGGACACTCACCACCCCCCTCACTCTGGCCTGTTTTTCCTGATTATGCTCAGTAAAAATTCCCCTCCTTTGATTTTTAGTAATCAGCTCCTCACTGTAAATGTATTCATTCATATATCACTCATTAGAATTTGAAAATTAGATTATTTTCCAACTAAAAAGGCAGATGGAGGAAGATTGCATGATTAGGTCATGAGGTGATGTCATTCTTGCGCTGGTCTTGTGCTAGACAGTTTAGATGTTTGATTCGAGTCAGATATTGCCTTCATCCTCATTCATCAGCGCAGGTGTGACGGGTGCTGTCATACAGCAGTTTCTCCACTTTTTGTCCCCTGTGGGCTGCCATACATCTGTCATACACTCTATCAAGGTTTCGTGTGTACTTGCTTTGGTGCTGGTCTGTCTGCTTGTCGAGCGTGTCTCCTGTGTGTGAGACCGGGGGGGGGGGGGGGGGGGGGGGGGGGGGGGGGGGGGGGGGGGGCTGCCCTCCTGCCTGCTGGGGCCCCCCACACACCCCCGAGCTTCACTCCCACTGACACCCACCATTCGTCTTGGGTGGCAGGGGGATTGTACCCTCCACCAATGAAGCGTAGCTCCAGCCCAAACAAGTGGCTATTTTTTTAGACTGGTTAGGCTGACTGCTTTTTCCTTTAAAAGATACATTTGTTGCTTCAGTCTAAATGGTTTATATGTTTATTATTAAATCATACAGAACAGTAATACTTATCAAGCCAGACACTGCTAGGCGATGGTTTAAACGTATTTATTTAATCTTTATTTAACATTACACTGAGTCAAAGTGCTGGAAAAGTTGATTAGTTTGTTAAGAGCTAGATACTACCTTTGGTGGAATACATCTCGGAGATAAAATGTACAAAGGTGAGTGTAGTAAAAGCCCAGAGGAGCGTTCCCTCACCACGCCGGATTCAGGAGCGCTTCGTTCCTACTTGTTTACAGCTCGGCAGCCCCGGGAGAGGTCAGGGACATAATGGTGGAGCTGCTCTTTCGTGAAGAGCACCCTCTTATTTATCTCCGTTCTTTCATCTGTGGCATGAGTGGCATCGCTAACGTCCGACTCAGTGTCGGGGGACGGGATCGCTTTGGTGAATTTTAACCTTGGACTTCTTACCTCTAGGTTTGTTTTGTAGATGCCTGCTCGGTGCTTGGAATGAAGCTTGGAATGGCATTATAAAGTGTTTCAATGGCTTTGAAAGTGTGTGTGTGTGTGTGTGTGTGTGTGTGTGTGTGTGTGTGTGTGTGTGTGTGTGTGTGTGTTGGGGGGGGTACCTGTGCAAGTGTGTGAGACATATGGATTTGCTGCATCTGTTGAGTGTAATGAACCAAAACCAAACGTCAGCATTCACAGATATTCCGACTGTCCATTTTTGTTCTGGCCACCTGGTGCCACATGCGTCTAACTGCCTGTGGCAACACCAGGAGGAGTCGCTAGTCTGTGTGTGGAGCGTTGAGCTGGTATGTCGGTGACCGGCACGTAGCACAAAGCTCCACTGCAACACTGGTATGAGTGGCACTTTGAAATCTCCATCAAACCAGCAGCACGGTCGTCCCACCATTTACATGAGAGAAACACCCCCGGAATTCTAAACACATGCATCTGTGTACAGCAGAAGGGTTGCCAAGCCCATAGAAAGTCAGTGAAAATGTTGAGGCAGTGTAGACCAATTTAAAAACACCCCCACATACTTCTGACCCCAGCATTTGCTTAATAAACCTGGCAACGCAATCTCTTCCCTGGCCTCGAAATGTCCTCGTCTGTAATGACTTAGTGCTTTGATTCTTCACTGAGTGTCTTTCTCATCTGCCCTTTCCAACTTATAAACATGTCGTTTTCACCCCCCCCCCCCCCCCGTCTGTCTGTGTGTCCTCTCTCAGGGACACATAGCTGCAATAACACATTACGACGTTCTTTGAAGTCCTCATGATGTATCACACTTTTGGTGGTTTTGGTCTTCAAAGACAACATTTGATGTATCGATCTGATAAAGCTGCATTAATTAAAACCACCTGCCGCTTGCTCTGTTTTCTGTGAGATTGGACGTCTCAACCTACACGCCACTCTTACCTTTGAATTCCTTGAAATGTTTTCTTGACAAACTTCAACTCTGCAACATAAACATTCTGCATGTCTGTGCTTGGCGATCATCTATAGGATGCTGAATTTCATTTCCAAACTATTAAAAAACAGAAAAATAATAATGTGCTGTTTTCTACAATAAATATCAAAAGATGTATGCTGTCTTCAAAGATCAATACTAGGTGTCAGTTTCATCCACATGGAGCGGTCCCTGTGGTCCTATTGTATGCAATAATCTTCACAGCTGGGGTCCCCCCCTCAATAAGGCTGGCTCTGTGTTCAGAGCTGTTCTACCTCCCAGATGACCCACGCTCATCCAGCCCTAGTTACGGCAGCTCGGGCTGACTGGGTTAAATAGGCCCCAGTGGGAGCAGCTCGGGGCGAGCACGGACTCACTCCACTCGCCTCTCTCACTCTGGAACTGTGACTGGTGATGACAGCAAAATATCCTCCAATGCCTTTTACCCACAGCCTCCAGCTAACCGGCCCTGGACAGCCGCCATCGGATCCCCGCGGCCGGCTTTGGTCGGGCCATCGTCCGGGGTGGGCCGGCCTGGGACTCGAGGACTCCTAAGTGCCAGTTTACACGGGGACAATAGTCCCGTGTCTGCATGGCTGGCGGGTTTGGGGGGTGCTCGTCAGTTTGGCTTTGGATGACTAGTAAAGACGTCCAGGACTGAGAAGAATAAGACTAATGCCTCTCCAGGCTGCAGCTCCAGTGGACGCACACACACTTAAAAAGAGAGAGAATGAACAGAGCTTTCACAGACCCGCGTAGTACAGTGAAACGTCTGGGCCTTTGTTTATGAAGATGTGTTTTCTCTGTGGAATGCAAAGGATGCAGAAAATTTTTTTTCACAGGCAATTTGTGTGAACTTGGGTCAAGTTTCCCAGGGAGGGACGCTCTGCTAAATCTGATTAAACAACTTCTCCCATCCAATGGAGTTAATAACAGGATTTGTGCTTTGAACTTATATTCAACATTCACTGTTGTGATGCACAAATTTAGCTCCTCGCAAATCATGGCTGTTCACTTTTACATTCGATTTTTTTGGAGATTTCAATTGTTTATCATTCTGAACAAGCTGCTCATTAATTTATTCAGACCTCTGCGTGCGTGAGTGCGTGTGTGTGTGTGTGTGTGCACGTGTGTGTGTGTCTGTGATCCAACAGTGCCTATATTTTAGACATCAAATAAACTTGAAGACCTTTTCTTCAACATTGTGCACACAAATGCTGAGCACAGTCCATAATGTACATCGAAACGTAGCCAGGCCAGGGCCCCAACACAGCCATTGCTTTGGTGGTTAATTGTGTGTGACATTCTAGAAGTTAGCAGGTCAGATGTTGATATGAAAATTAATTTTCTGAATGATAAAGTATAATCCCCCATCTGGCTGGTGCTAGATGTATTGCTGTGGATTATTGGAATGGTAAAGATGTCTTGATGTGAATAGTTTGGATCTGGGGCTGACTATTTCTAGCGCTGCAGCCGACAGCATCCTGTCTGGTCTACGTTCAGAAGACGTCTCACGGGCCGTAGCTTTTATCGTCTGGCAGGTTTTCCCTGTCATATGTAAGTTGAGTAAATCTGGTAATAAAAAGAAAGACACTGCAAGCAAAGCATTAGTGAATGTTGAACTGAGAACCCTTAATAGAAGGCTGTCATGCTCAAGTTTTCATTAGCGGCGCTATCTCAGCCTTGGGAAGATCCGCCTATGTAATTGGAATTTAATGTCTTCCCTCTGCGAAATGCTGCGACAGCTTTAGCAGGAGACCGAACAGTCCAACTGGAGTTGGTTTTATTTAGCATTTATGATGATCGTGTTAAGCAGGGGGCTTTAAGGATGATGGACGATTGCAGATAGTAAAATATTAACGCTGGGGGCAAAAGGACCTGCTGTTGTTTGCACTGGGTGGCTGTAGACATACTGCTGGAAGACTGGGTGGGTACGGAGAGGATGAGCGGCTCTATTTCTCTGTGTGTCAGTCTATTGGAGATGTTTCCACAGTCATGCTGTTCTCCCTCTTTTTCCTGAACAAATCCCTGGCAGTAGGTCCCGCCCACTCCAGTAGGTCCCGCCCGCTCCAGTAGGTCCCGCCCGCTCCAGTAGGTCCCGCCCGCTCCAGTAGGTCCCGCCCGCTCCAGTAGGTCCCGCCCGCTCCAGTAGGTCCCGCCCGCCCCGGCAGGTTCTTCCCCCCTTCTCTGTGTTTTGGAAGGACAAGTTATTTCGGGGGAGTCTGACCACATCACCATCCTTCGCTTTCATCTCCATTCCTTGTTCCTTTCAGAGGAGATTGAAGAGCTCCTCCCACTCCACCCCACCTGTCAAACGCTAGTCCCCCAATAGTCTTGTGAGCAGAGAGAGATGACGGCACTTATATCTAACAACATCTTTCAGGACACACTCACATCTCCCCGTCTGTGAAGCATGCCTTTCGTCTCGAATGGGCTAAGAAACACACACACACATACACACACACACACACACACACACACACACCCCTACACTTTAAAGCACATATTAGCATTGCCCACATTGCTGCCTGTCAGCCATCCTGATTGCTTGACAAGTGTGAAGTTGGTGGGAATTCGCCCAGCGTTCCTCCTGAACCTGATCAGTCACAGCGAGAACTTCACTAGTGCCCAGCACCACGCTCCCCAGCCTCAGTGGAAGACTACAGCCCTGTAAACACCTGCCAGCAATCTGCCTACTGCGTATGAAGCAATCAGGTGGAATGCGCTAAGCGTCGTGTGGCGCTGCTCTCGTTCCCTGGAGAAACAAGAAATCTTCTCAGAAAAGTTCCTCATTCCAGACGTGCTGGCCAAATGTTCCTGTATTAAGATTCAGTGGTGCTGTTTCCCAGGCGATAGAGCCTGTTCCCTTGAGTCCTGTTTGACTGCAAGATTCATATCCCAGTATTCGGTTCAATAATACAGCACCATGCATATTATGCAGCCTGCTTTCTCTAAATCAGAAGAGAGCCTTCATAAATCTGTTTGCAATAAGACTCCTTCTCCTATCATGGTGTTCCCATGTATATGGGAGAGAAGCTCTAAGCGACCCAGCGACAGTAAATCGCTGTAATGTGGTGTCTAGAACAATATCCTGACATGCAGGAAGATATTCAAAATGTACACTTCATTTAAAAAAGAGCTCAGATGACTCAGGCTATCATGGCACACACACACACACACACACACACTTTCTTTGTTTAATTCTTTCTTACATGAAATACTGTATTTCATTTAATTGCAATTTAGCTTTATTATTTTAATGAAATATGCTTTAACATGTCACTTACATGTGATCACATATGATCAGGCTGGTGTGTGTGTGTGTGTGTGTGTGTGTGTGTGTGTGTGTGTGTGTGTGTGTGTGTGTGTGTGTGTGTGTGTGTGTGTGTGTGTGCCATGTGCACATCTGCATGTGTTTTTATGTTTGCTGTGTGGCTGGGCATATAGGCGTGTGTGTGTGTGTGTGTGTGTGTGTGTGTGTGTGTGTGTGTGTGTGTGTGTGTGTGTGTGTGTGAGAGAGAGAGAGAGAGAGAGAGATTTTATGCTTGGCAAGAGAAATGAATTAATCACACAAAACCTACTTATGCTGCATTTAGTTCAAATGCAGTGTTTTGACATTTATCAGATTTATACTGTGTGACCTTTCAATAGGAAATGGATAACTTAATCACAGACTGTTATGCTGTCCATATCTGAGGAATACTCAATACTAGCTGTAGCCTATGTATCCGGATCACGTTTTTTAAGTCCCTTTCTTGTGTGATCAAAAATTCTGGAATTCATCAGTTAAATGTGACCAGCCTTGGCAGGGTGGCATTAACCCCACAGTTGTTTCTGAACAAGAATGACATAGTCCTCCCATTTGACTGGACAAGAGACGTTTCATGAGTGCTGATACAGAGAATAGCAGTACTGGAGCCTGAACTTCACGCACCAGAACTTTACACATATGTGTCCTTCTAACCACCAATGACATTAATGATCGTTGTCTTAGAGTGTAACAAACGTTGTTTTCTCATCGGAATCACAAACACAAACGTCAGTCTCGTATTTCACTGCCTGCACCATGGATAGAAACATACAGAAACATGTTTATGATACAGAGCGCCTTAGCTTGTGACAACACAGACCTATTCAAAGTAACTAGCAAGCTAGCGTGCAGAGAAATGTTTGTGTTGCTTGGCAACAGGCTAGTCCCAGTCCAATCGCGTAACTATTTGTGTTGGCAGAGCTGAATAAATTATTAAATAAGCAAACAAATCATGATCTCTTGTTACTTATTATTGTTAGGCCTGTGGCTTACGCCCTTGTGCCTACAGATGAATCACAGCCAGGCTGGTTCTCAGTTTAGCAGCACTTGCGTGATTATTGCTTAATTGTTGCATCATAAATGAAGGACCCGGTCACTCTTGAGTTTGAAGGGTAAGATGATGTGATCTTCGGGGGGGGGGGGGGGGGGGGGGGAACCAGGGCACAGCCCAGCTAGGCTGTTGTCGGACAGGTTCGCTGGAGACAGGAGGGGTCACGATGGGAGGGGCTGACCCTTGTGGCGGAGGTGCTGTAGATAAAGCCAGCGTGGAGATCAGAGAGTGCCCCAGCGGAGGGTGGAGGGTGGAGGCTGAGGGAGGAAGCAGTCTAAGAGGCTGTTGGCACGGACACCTTAAAGAGGAGCATAAAGCCTCGCTCACAAAGATAATTACACTCTCAAATGACCAAGAAGTAAAAGCTGCCTGGGAAAAAACTGAAATTCAATCAATAGAAAGACCGTTCGGCCTTGCAAAAGGACCAGATGCACCGGGCGGGGGGAGGGGGCAGGAAAGGGGAAGAGAATACTATGAGAAGAAATGAAGTGTGACAGTACTGAAAATAATTCCTTGGACTGTGCAAATGTGGATCGTCACGTGGAGGCCTCCAGCCTCTGGGGCCCCTGATGGCACTATTACAGTCAGTCAGAAATATTTGTAGGGATGACTCAATCTAGGCCCAGTGCTCTTTGTTATGTTGATAACACATACACACACAGAGTCTTTGTAGTGGGATTTAGTCTTAGATGGTGGTCCTACAGTGAGGGAGGTTGCCTCTGGAAGACAGTTCAGCCCGGCGACTTCTGAAGAGCAGGGCTCTGGTGACTTGTCCTCTCCTCCACCTTACTCTACCATCGTGCTCCACCACCTGACTCCTCCATCGTGCTTCTCCACCTGACTCCACCATCGTGCTCCACCACCTGACTCCACCGTCATGATCCACCACCTGACTCCACCGTCATGATCCACCACCTGACTCCTCCATCGTGCTCCACCACCTGACTCCACCGTCGTGATCCACCACCTGACTCCTCCATCGTGCTCCTCCACCTGACTCCTCCATCATGCTCCACCACCTGACTCCTCCATCGTACTCCTCCACCTGACTCCACCATCGTGCTCCTCCACCTGACTCCTCCATCATGCTCCACCACCTGACTCCTCCATCGTGCTCCTCCACCTGACTCCACCATCGTGCTCCTCCACCTGACTCCTCCATCGTGCTCCTCCACCTGACTCCTCCATCGTGCTCCACCACCTGACTCCTCCATCGTGCTCCTCCACCTGACTCCTCCATCGTGCTCCTCCACCTGACTCCACCATCGTGCTCCACCACCTGAGTCCACCATCGTGCTCCTCCACCTGACTCCACCGTCGTGATCCACCACCTGATTCCTCCATCGTGCTCCACCACCTGACTCCTCCATCGTACTCCACCACCTGACTCCACCGTCCACCTTCATGTCCTGTACACTCTTACCTTTCATGGGGCCCCTAAGAGCATCTGTGGTGGAGGTCACTCGCACCTCTAGCCAATCATTCACTCGCTGTCAGCCAAACAGTCCTGAAATATAATTAAATTCTAGTTGTTCAGCGGGAACCGTTTTATAATGGAAGGTCACTGTTGGTCTTTGCTGATAGTGCATCTGCTCGTAATTGCAATTACATCTCCATATAACACGCCTGCCTACTGCCATTAGAGTTCAAATGCAAACTGCTTTATCTCTGTGAGGAACCAGGCGGTCACGGGGGCGCGGATGCCGCGTGAGTGATGTGAGCTGTGTGGGGGAGCCTGCGCTTCTCTTTTCTTCTCCCTTTATTGTAGGAGGAATTTACAAATAATTTATAACTTCATTCTCCATTCACGAGCTCTGCATCTCAAGGACTAGCCTTCTCTTTCTGTAAATGGAATGGGAATGAATTGGACACCTGAGGACACAGAAGCTGAGAGGGAGTAGAAATCTTATTGGGAAATCTCCTCGATTAATCAGCAGTCTGTCTGCCACCGCAACGCCATTGTGTTCCTGCAAGTTTCTCTGAGCGGGGGAACAGGGCGACATTGCACCAGTTCGGTGGTACTTATCTGCTCTTGATTCGTAATGTCTTGAGTCTCGTGAGTTGGTGGAAGTTGTTGTTGTTTTTGTTGTTCAACTGTTTGTTGGCATTGAAGGAATATCATTTAAAAACGTATGTGTGTGTGTGCACAGCGGGCTTATGCATATTATTGCAAATTCTGGTAAATCTATTAAGGACTATGTGATCATGCAAATAAATCATGATAAATTATGATATGCATATTCAAATGCAGGTGTCAGGGATCGAGAGCTAATCAGCTTCTATTCATCATTTGGAAACTTTGGCACTGAACCAGAGGACACATGCATCATTTGCAGATAATAACGTTGACAGGATGGAGCAATCTGCATGGTTACACATGAAATAAAAACAATTGGGATTTCCACCCCTTATTATATTAACTAAACGAATAATCAAGATATTTGCATAGCATTATCAGCTAATGATCTCTTTAGCATAACAATTAGCTCAGGCTTGTTGAGAGAGCTTTTGTATTGTGTGTGTGTGTGTTGAACATGAACTTGTGTGTCTGTCACAGAGGGGTTTTTGTTTCCCAGAACTGATGTTTAGTGAGCGATTAACTGATTAAGATGGTGGTGTTTTAATATAACTGGCTTTAGCTTAGGCAGCTCGGAGCACTGCCACCTGTCGTGCGTTTCTCTGTGTTTGGCTGTGAATCTGTGAGCCTCTTCATTTCTTTTGCTGTCACACAGAACCACGTCCTTCCATCAGCCTCATGCCAGCTTCATATTTAATTATGTGCAGGACAAATGGCCCTGTGTGAAATCAGGACAACGACTGAACTGGGTTGCACATTTTGTAATGCCACTAAATTTTTACTTAATGTCTCTCACCCAAAGGATTTTGTGAATTTGAAATTGAATTTGAATCTCATGAACTTTGAAAGATATATTACAAGATAAGATATTATAAGATAATCCTTTATTAGTCCCACACTGGGGAAATTTGCAGAAATAAATACATCTTACAAAAATAAATTATTCAGATTCAGATTTATGGATATAAAAACATTTACAGTTGTAAGCCTTACTCATGAATAATTTATTTATTTATTACTCAGCTTGGTAACACTTAGACACAAAGTGTAACTGTAATTAATTACAGTACTGAGGAGCAACGTGTAACACTCATGCGCTATACTCTCTAACTCTTACTCTATACACTGTACATCCCGAATCTGTCTTCCGTCATGACTTCATGCGCTGTTACAGTATTTCTACAGTGTTACGTGTGTTTCTCTGCAGGTAATGGTTTATTTACACGCCACGAAAAATGGATATAGTGTTACCAGTGGGGAACCGTCAGGGCCCTCTACGCCCTCTCAGAGGGCCTAAAATATTCTTAAAGCATTATATATATAATTATCCAATTTTATTTTATCTACTTACAGTTTGACATTCGACATCTAAACAATTACAAAAATATAAGCAAATAAAATATTCACCCGTGTCTATTCAATCTGTGTTGGAAGGTGAGGGGTTGAGTGGAAGCCTGTGAGCCTGTGTCTCCCCCTATCAGGACTGTGATGGCCGCTGTTCGTTTACAGAGGGCCTGGCAGTTATAATTCAGCGCAATACCAGTTTCAAATGACAGCAAAATTGACCAATCATATCTTCTCTCTTAGTGGGCGGGCTTAACTGTATGATAATTTCCGCCCGCTGTGGCGACGCTAGCTGTCGTTAGCACCATCGCTAGCTAGTTTCGATTCATCCCTTTGACGTCCTCGTGCGCGTTGTTTACATATTCCGCTTCCGAGAACCACGGAGCTGTGAACCTTATTTTGTTTGGAAACTTATTTTGCTTAAGATGTTATCTAGTACAGATATTATTGTTTATTGCGTTTTTAAAGCTGTACTGTCGTCTCAGTTTTTCTTTATTTAGTTTATTAAGAAAGGAAAAAAAAAATTCGGGGGGGAGGGGGGGGGGGGTAGCGGGCCCAGGTTTAAAGGTCACGGTTCGCTACTGAGTGTTACCATTAACACGGAATTACGCTCTGTCAAACTCGTGACGCCTCCACCTAAACCCAAAACCCTGCGTCTTCTATAGAAAAACAATACCGCCCGGTCTCGAACTGCTGTAGTACGCTGAACTATGGTAGGCTTATGGAGCTAGGCGGTTCCTGTACAGGCCGTCTTTGCTTCATTTATTTACTAATAATATAGGCTGTTTTAGTCAGTAAAATTGAACATAATATGTTACTAATGTTAGAATCAGAAAACGTGTGTGCTTAGGTTGTATCTTCTCACACGATGCCAATAAAATAAACGCGGCAAAGCTGTGAAACAAAACTTTTATCAAAATAAATAAAAAAAAACAAGTAAACAATTGTACCATATAATATATATAACGCGGTGTTTTTCCCTCGTAAAACCCCTTACAGTGCCTGAGGACTTATATAAAGGGAACGTGAATTTGAGCTGCAGCTGAATAGAGCGTCACCCGCTCCGCATTATTGTATCTAATACTTAAAAAAACGCTACACCCATGAAAAAGCAAACAATTCATGTCAGTTCATGTTGAATGTAGATTTATTGTATTTATGCGCAGCTGCACCAGGAGAAGGCCCTGGTGAAGTGTAGATGAAAACAGTAGGATTTGATTTAAACAACTTTGCTGTTTGTTAGCTGTGTAAATCGGGGTAGCACATTACTTTCATACTGTATTTCATTTAATTGCAATTTAGCTTTATTATTTTAATGAAATATGCTTTAACATGTCACTTACAAGTCACTTAACACTTAACAAGTCACTTACTTGAATTACAGAATTATTAGACCTCCTAAAACAGGACAACACCACATGTAAAACGTGCTTGCTTGTACCATCCAAAGCACACGATCAGGATAACAGGACAATCCAGGACAACCCTGATGACCTCTTTATACACCCCCATACAATAACAATCTCTTCACTATTATCTAATGAGAGTGTGAAATTAGGACACCATTCATTTCCATTCTGCAGCTATTCTACAGAAAACATGCAGGCCTGACAATGAGGAATTGCAGTTAAGGGGTGACTGATGAGCAGTGTGATTAGATATCTAATCTACACATCGCTCGCATGTCGAGAGATTGCGTCTCATTAATGAATATGTATTGCTTAGCCTGGAGCGTGATTTAATAAAAAATGTGTGTGAATGTCAAGCCTTTACTTTAATAAAGCTTGTAATATTTGTTAGACCAAGCACTAGACACCTGGTGATTAGTGTGTCAAAAGCATGGACTAGGCCCTAGGGTCCAGCATTTATATCAAAAACATGGACTAGGCTCTAGGGTCCAGCATTTGTATCATGAATGACTACAATCCAACATACCAGCAATTACGCCAGAACTGTCCCCTTAGCAACTGTGCCCTGGGATTTGGAACAATAAAAAACATTAAACACCAATCTTCTTGTGCACTGATTGGCTTTGCGCTTTCGTTCAATCATCTTGTTGATCAAAAAGTGTAGCAGATATTTTTTGGAGGGGATGGGGGGGAGTGTTTGTCTGAAGCTGGATACAAAAGACTAGTCTAAGCGGCTGATCAAAACAAAACTACCAAACAAAAGGTTCCAGACCAAAACAGAAAAGCCCTTGGCTGACGTTTGTGAAGCAGAGACACATCTCTGTGCATATATACCAGGACCTTGTTCCTTTTAAACAGCTGTTGGACCAGTGGCATCTGGACACCTGAAAAGCACTGTCACATTCTTATCAACAGACATCAAAAGTGATAATCTCTATTAAAATCTCTAGATTAAAATATGCTGTGTGTCCATGACGTGATTGAATGAGCAGAAATGATGATTATTCCCTGGATTCGTTTTATATTCCACTATCAGGTGATGTGTTGAAGTAGCCTGTCCACTGTTTCCTGACAAATTCTTATTTTCTTTTCCAGAGACACTAAAGGCTTGAACCCAAAATACCTGGCCCTCTTTGTCTAGGTGTAGAGGTGTTTGTAGTTTGTCTTTTGGATTATGCTGATCTAGGAGACCGACAGCCACTGTCCTGTGGCTACGCTCTGCTAGCTTATGTTAGACCTCTGTGGGTTCTGTCTACTCCAAAGTCCTAACCGAGTCCCTCTTTGTAAAGTGCAGAGTCCCCTTTTATTTAAATGACACATTCTGCATGGCTTAGGAATGGTTGCCAGGTCCCTCGAATTCCTCCCCTTGTCTTAATTGCTCGACTCAATTATCCCATGTGTCACATCCCATTATGTGAGCACAGACCTTTGGAGCACAAAAGACAAGATAATTACAGTGGGATGGCTCGGACGCTTCGCAACACTGAAAAAGACCCATTTGCATGTCTATGGGGTCAGGGAGCCAAAGAGACGGTGAGCTTCAGTCCTGAATGCAGCGCTGTGCTTTCGGCTAGAGCACAAGACATGAGCTTTTTTTATGCAGCTGGCCTGACAGGCAGGTGTAACTCTATTGATGTCACATGGTAATGGAATAGCTTTGCATGCGCAGAGTCATGTGCACAGAACATCATGGAGGGAATGACCAGGGTCAGCTGACCAGCCCACAGGCGGTCGAGTGGTGCTAGGTCCTCAGGGCTGTCCACCTGGACCCGGAGACCGGCGAACCCCGCAGCTCTGACTATGTGGCTCAGGCGTGTCGGAAGACGGCAGCAGAGAGTGCGTTGACCTTGAACAGGGTCGTGCCGCTGATAAGTGGCAACTGAGTTTTGCTGGAGGCTTTTGCTAATTGCCTTTCTGACTGATCAAGCCTCAGAAGAGAATCTATATGTGCAAAATACAGTTTTATATAGGCTGTGATGTGATGGTAATGTGGATTATTACAGTGCTTGAAGCTGTACTGTGTAAATGCTTAGACAGTGTGGTGTGAGGGCAAGATGATCACTGAGTTTGGAATGAGGAAAAAAGTGAAACAGTGGAAATCCTCTCCAGGGTGTCTCCCCAAAGGAGAAAAAGAGCAATTATGGCTTGCAACAATGTTATTAAAGACGCTCATTGAGATTTGAGTGACCCATTATGTTTGAAACATTCAGGCTTTCAGAATTAAACCATGTGCCACAGTTATTTTACAGTCTCTCAAAAAAAAAAACTGAAAAAAAAAGGGAAACTGACTGAGAATGGAATCATGTTTTGGATAATTGCATTTCAGATGTAATGTACTTTGCTATAATTGCACTTTTGTAAATTATGCCTCTTTTCATAATTTTTTTTTCCAGTTTTACTATTTTTTAATTATATTATTTAGTTTAGTTATTTTTTTTGCATTATTCACATCAGGAGGCCTGACCTTTAGGTAGCATCAGGTCACCGGGTCAGTGTCTCTCACTAATGGTCTATTCTCTGGACTGGCACTAGGGTTTGACACTAATTACGAGACTCAGTCCTGGATAAAGTTCATCTCAGTGAAGGTCAAGGCATTTACAGCTCCGTCACGGGACCTTCAGGAGCGGCGTCAGCCCAGGACCACTTCAGTGTGCTAATGACTTTGTCATATGGACCATGGAATGTTTTCAGAAAAAAAAAAACTGGGCAATTTTCCTCCCTCATTTTATTTCCTTCAAGGTGCTAATTCCCAGAGTGCAAGCAGCATGACAATAATAGCAAAAATACATCTCTGCGGTCTTAATAAGCCAATCGTGGTGTGTGAAGTGAGTTCATGAAACCCAGCACAGCTCCGCCTCCCTGAAACGTGACATCAGGTGTTCTGACGTGTACCTACGAGGCTCGTCTGTCCTGCGTGGTGAGGCCACGCCCTGTGAACACTGGCCATCTGGAGACCCTCTTCTTCAAGTGCTCCAGACGTGCTGGTCGGCCTGCTCGGATACACGGCAGCATATGCAGTTATTCCACTTTTGTTTGCCTAATTAAACTGAGTCATGTCCAAATGTCCAAGTAGCTAATGAGCTCAGCAACAATGGCAGGCTAATCAATTGAAGCATGCTCACACGTCAGAGCCAAGCATCTGCTGTAATCGGGGGACAGATTTGTGCGGCACTGGCATGTGTCAATTAAAACTTCACTCCTCCCCTCCAGACAGCCACTGGAACTGTGTGTGAGACTCTGACTGTCACAGAAATGTTACAGAAACTTTCATTTCATGTTGTGGTGTGGCATGTTGGTGTTGTCTTCACTCGGAGTGGCAGAGAGCAGATTTAAACTATTCTTGAGAGACAAATTTAAGGAAGCATCTCCAATTTAAGAAAGCACTTAAAGATGTTTCTGTAGAATAACATTTGTTTCCATGCAGGAAAGGGGCATTACGGGGCATTACGAGGTTTTGCAGTACTTCACAAAGCCTTTTTTAAAGTCTGTCTCAAAAAGGCTTTTGAAGAAAATATTTTTGCCAGTAAGCATTTCCCCTAATGTACTGCGGATCAATATATTACAGTCAAATGGAAAATTAGATTTGCTTGGATTGACTGATCGCGTTGATCTTCAGGAAGTTCAACTTTCAGAGAGCAGTTTGATGAATCCCTCTTCCACCAGGCCCTGACCTACAGACCTTCATGATGACTCTCTGTACTACTTTTAATTTATAGAAAACTTAGCTTATGGATAGTTTTAATAGCTAAATCTCCCGCCCCTCTGGAGAGAAACACAGCCCTGCAGCTGATGGTCATGTCTGTAATGTGGAGGAGTTCATTAATGAATCTTAATGAATTTGTACATTTCCATTCCATTCCATTATGGGGGACAATTAATCTGATGATGCAAGACACCAGAGTTTTGGAGAGGACTGTACAGGACAGTAGAGGACTGTTTAGGACTGTACAGGACTGTAGGGGACTGAACAGGACTATAGAGGACTGTGTTGGACTGTACATGACTGTAGGGGACTGAACAGGACTGTAGAGGACTGTACAGGATTATAGAGCAAGGATTTTCAACTGGTGCTGCACCAGGGACCATTCAGATTAAGCTGAAGTCTGTGGCCCTCTGTGTGTCCGTGTGTGTGTGTGTGTGTGCGTGCAAGGAAGGGATGGGGGTGCATTGATTTAATGCATCATTGCGACTGGATGGGGGGGGGGGGGGGTTGCATTGATGTAATTTATGAATGTAAACATACGACGGGGTGGAGTGGAGGTTGGTGGTGTGGGGTGTTGAGGTGGACTGGGGCACTCAGACCCTGCTGGTGCTGGGATGAAATGGAGACAGGAGGTGATGGGGACAGGAGGTGATGGGGACAGGAGGTGATAGAGACAGGAGATGATGGGGACAGGAGGTGATGGGGACAGGAGGTGATGGAGACAGGAGATGATGGGGACAGGAGGTGATGGAGACAGGAGATGATGGGGACAGGAGGTGATAGAGACAGGAGATGATGGGGACAGGAGGTGATGGAGACAGGAGATGATGGGGACAGGAGGTGATGGGGACAAGAGGTGATGAGAGGATGTGATGGCGACAGGATGGGTGATGAGGACAGGATGGGTGATGAGGACAGGATGGGTGATGGGGACAGGAGGTGATGGGGACAGAATGGGTGATGGGGACAGGAGGTGATGAGGACAGGATGGGTGATGGGGACAGGAGGTGATGAGAGGATGTGATGGGGACAGGAGGTGATGAGGACAGGATGGGTGATGGGGACAGGAGGTGATGAGAGGATGTGATGGGGACAGGAGGTGATGAGAGGATGTGATGGGGACAGGAGGTGATGAGAGGAGGTGATGGGGACAGGAGGTGATGAGGACAGGATGGGTGATGGGGACAGGAGGTGATGAGAGGATGTGATGGGGACAGGAGGTGATGAGAGGAGGTGATGGGGACAGGAGGTGATGGGGACAGGATGGGTGATGGGGAGAGGAGATGATGAGGACAGCAGGTGATGAGAGGTCCGGGTGTGAGGAGGATCTGGTGCTCGCTGCAGAGAAAAGTCCACTGTGGGAGAAAAACCAAAGAACAGAAGGGATATGAAACCCAGGTTATGTAATTGTCCCATTTCTTATTATAGCAGCACTGTAGCATTGACCAAAGAATTTAAAAAAGCCTTTTAAAAGCATTGCACAAAGAAAGGCAAAGCCACAAACATCATTTGCGTGTGTGTGTGTGTGTGCGTGCATGTGTGTGTGCGTGTGTGTGCGTGCGTGTGTGTGTGTGCGCATGTGTGTGTGTGCGTGTGTGTGTGCGTGCGTGTGTGTGTGTGCGCGTGTGTGTGTGCGTGTGTGTGCGAGCGTGTGTGTGTGTGTGCGTGCGTGTGTGTGTGTGCGCGTGTGTGTGTGCGCGTGTGTGTGTGTGCGCATGTGTGTGTGTCTAATGGGAGAGAGAGAGAAACAGCACATTGCCTCAGTGTTATCTCCAGTTTGTTCCAGTCTTGCATTTACATGGATTACATTAAGGCTTTGGATGAGGTTCCAGTAAGATTTAGTTATTATTAAAGTAGTCATTTCTCTCTCTCTCTCTCTCTCTCTCTCTCTCTCTCTCTCTCTCTCTCTCTCTCTCTTTCTCTCTCTCTCTCTGGCAAGATACAAATTTATTAAGCAGGAAACAGGTCAGGAACTGTTATGTGTTTTAAAGCACTGGTGAGAGCGAGTAGATCGGTTTAACCATGGGGGCGGGAGTAGGATGCAACATTTTTCACTTATTATGATGAAATAATCTTTTCTAATGGCACACAGGCTAAACATGAGCCCAGAGTTCTCAAGTCACCGAATGCCTCCGATTAAACTGTTTATCTGCTCAAATCTGATGAAGCACAAAGAGGTTCCCAGCACCTTCTCCTCAGGGTGCGGTTGGTGTCTCTCTGTGTTCTAAACTCTTCTGCCGTCTCAGGATGAGCAGGAGAAACTACTGAGACTTTCTTCCACCTGGTTTGATGTCTTGTGGATGAAAGCATTAATTGTGCCTAATATCTGTGATATGCTCTTTTAAAAATAAGCCAGCAAATGCTAATTAAGTTTAGTTGGTGGATCGTTGTAGGATCTGATCAATTCTGTATTCCACATTTCTGATGAGGGTCATGGTGGTAGCAGGCTGAGAAGATCAGTCCACACTTTTCTACTCCCCGCGAGTCCAGCACATCCTGTGGGAGACATAATCCCTCTGGCGGGTCTGGACCTCCCCCCAGTGGGACATGCCTGGAGCAGCTGTACTGGGAGCCGACCAGGACGGCCTTTAAACATGCCCAGTACCCCCCACCTCACTTGCACCAGCTCCACTCCCAGGCCTTCCCGCACCGCACAGCTCCAGAGAAATCACATTTCCACCACTTGTATTTGTGATCTTATTCCTTCAAATTTGTTTGTACCAGTATCTCAAGACCATATGTGAACGTGGGAATATAGATGGAGTGCTACACAGAGAGCTTCTCCCTAGGACAAAGTTGCTTCACCACCACACACTCAGACACTGCCTGTTTGACAAGCTCACATTCACATCAATTGGGAACTAAAGTGTAAGATACTCAAACTCCCCCACAAATGGCAAGTTTTCTATTCTAACTTGAAGGAAGCATTCGTTTCTGTTCCAGGAGAGTGTGACCTTGGAGGTGCTGATCGTCATGACCCCAGATGTGCTGGCTTACTGATTTTCTGGTTTGCTTCACTCATGAAAAGACCAAATGTGCATTCAAGGTCCATGTCAGAGGCTGATAAGGAGACATTATCTGTGAACATCAGAGATGCCGCCTCGAGCCCCCCCCCCTACACAAGTCCAGCTTCAGCTGCCCCACTGATATCCTCTACTGTACATGAAAGCATTTTAAATAAGGCTGCTTGCTCCCATTAAATGATCCTAATCTCATAGAAATGTCTCCCTAAGAACATTAAATACAGGCCACTTAAAATAACTGAAAATGTCCAAATTACTTAAAAAAAATACCAGGGACAAATACTTGAAGAACTTGACTCTCCTGGACTTTACATTAAAAGACTGCAGAGCCAATCAGAACTTATAAATAATAAGAAGAGTTGTGTGCAATTCCAAGAAGAGCCTTTAATTGGCTTGATTGACTTCATTCAGCTTGATACTGAATATGTGTGCAATCAAATTCTCCCTCATCTCTGACCTGGTATACAATGCTCACAATTTAGTCTCAGTGTTATGATGGTGCTTCACCGATGATTGGGGCTGAGGGCTGCATTCAGACATGTGACAAAAATTCGGCAAGGTACCAACTAACAGCTCCATGTGACCGCAGTGTGTGTCATGCAGCCAGGACCTTGTGCAAATAGGTTCTTTGAATGGTCCGGTTCACTGAATGCATCGTTTTGCAGATATTATGCTGCATTCAGGTACAATGCACCCGCATTCAAAAGGCTGCTAAAGATTGTAAAGTATCATGAGTGTTTTGTCTGAGGTAGCAAAGGATGACAATGCTCCTTTTGATCTCAGTACAGAGGCACCATTGGGGAGACTGAAGGAGATATGATGAGACTCTTTCTTGGGAGAGCACGTCTTGACAATGGCCCTGTCAAGATTTGGTCATGGTAACTCTGACAGACAAACTAGCCAGTCACACCAGGATTTCGCGGGCCTTTTTTGTGATTGTTGCGGGCTAAAATGTTTGATGTTGCGGGTGTTTTTCAAAAAAATTGCAATGGAAGTTGCGGTGTGTTTTTGCCTTTTTGTGAGTACATTGCAATAGGGAGTAAATGTTGTATGGTTTCCTCTGTTTAGTAGTCCATTTTAATTATCTATTTACCTATTTATTCAGGGTTGCCAACTTTTCAAGATCGCTTGGAGTGAGATTTGAACCTGGAGGGGGTGGCGAACATTAATTGTAGACGGGGGGTGGGGCGGGGTTAGCGAACGTAAGTTGTTACCGGGTGGCCTGTAAAATGGACACAAATTAAGTATTATATCGAGATAAATAAACTTTATCTCTGACTTTAAACTTTATCTCAGTTTAAAGTTTAAACTTATAAACTTTATCTCAGACCCTCACCGCTTGCGTGCGCTGCAGTGACTTCGCGGGTTACCGTTGCATTGTGGGGAATGTAGTGTTTGTGCGTGCAAAACACCATCGGGCGGCTGTGGCCTGCGGGCCAGTTCTAATAGTAATTAAATATCATCCAGGGGGCCATATAATCAATTCGCGGGTCGGATCTGGCCCGCCGGCCTTAACTTTGACATATGTGCTCTTGGGCAGGAATGATCCCTCTCAAGATTTTGTATGCCCCGCCCCCTGAAACACAGGTGTTGGGACAGAGAATGCACAATGATCCCTCTCACTTTCTTGAAATGATCCCTCGAAGTGCAACAGCTCGGTGGCAGAAATGGACTTTCCGTCTCTTAAAAGACTATGAAAAATCACTTGGAGTGGATGGGCTGGTACTAGAAATGTTAAACTTGTTGGAAATACATGTATGAACCCATCGTTGTGAAACAATAAAACACTGAAAACAAAAAAAAAAACAGTTTACCCCCGCTTTCATGTAGTGTACCGGGATACTGCTTTTCCCGATCTTTTTGCCGTTATTTTCGCCGCTCATGCTGCTTTCAGTCTGCTCTTCTTGAACGTATACACGGAAGTAAGGCGGGAGTTTGTCGACGTCACATCAAGACGACATCAGTGATTGGTCAAATTTGCGGGAAAGTTGCGGTGATTGGCTGAAGTTGCAACACCGCCCTGAATTTGCGGGGTTTGCTTGAAGTTGCGTTGAAGTTGCAAATCGCAACATCGTGACTTTCTGGAGGGTCTGACTAGCTCTCTTACCATGTCTTCTAATAGACCTGTGTTTAGGACCCTTGGTAGAGCTGTTGTTGAGATGAAGATGGGGTTTCTCTCAAAGAAACATCGCTTTCATGAGGGCCATGTCATTTCTCCACCTAAAAGCATTTTCTCAGGAGAGAGTGATCAAGAACCCCCTTCAGGTGCCTGCAAGCACAGATCACAATCATATGAGCTTTGAAATCATTGGGGCTGTAGCTCCACGGGTGGAGGCCATTCAGCGGTTCACAGAAGCACTCAGGAACACAGCGAGGTCTCTCCTTGTTGTGTAGGCTTGGGTGTCACCGCACTCATAAGTAGAGTATCATTAGCTGCTTGTGAAAGCTCTTTCTCTACCTTATTCTGCATTAACACCCCTCTTCCAAGATCAGTGCTGCTTTCAAGGAGAAGAAATTGTAGTCATTTTGGCACATGAGAAAACCAGCACAAAAAATCTGAACATGAGTCAATTTGTTTCAGAATTTGCCAAGGCTAACCTCAGACTGGTGCTGTAATGTCTATATGCTGGAACCTGACATCCATAGAAATGAATGCAGTGTGCTGTTCTACCAACTACCTGCTTCCCCAGTGTCATGTGATCCGATATCATCGTAGAGCTAATCACGGCGTTCTTTCAGTCGGCAAACAGAATATTTCTCCATTTTAACTCACTCCCCTTGACCTTCTTTTATCTTTACTGATGTTTTGATGTTTCTTGTCTACCCAAATAATCCAAACACCCACCCAAAGATGGCCTCTGCATAAAATTATTCTTTTGTTTTTATCCCAATAGCTTTAGGACTAACACAGTGCCATCTGTGATTAGGATCTACAAGCCAACTGCACAATAAATAGAAACATGTCTTGTTCATCTACTTCTTGCTTAAGGGAAAGAGTTTGGGTTTAGTCCTGATCATCTGCTCCCTTCTCAGGGGGAGAGTTTAGGTTTAGTCCTGATCATCTGCTCCCTTCTTAGGGGAAGAGTTTGGGTTTAGTCCTGATCATCTGCTCCCTTCTTAGGGGAAGAGTTTGGGTTTAGTCCTGATCATCTGCTCCCTTCTCAGGGGGAGAGTTTGGGTTTAGTCCTGATCGTCTGCTCCCTTCTTAGGGGAAGAGTTTGGGTTTAGTCCTGATCATCTGCTCCCTTCTCAGGGGGAGAGTTTGGGTTTAGTCCTGATCATCTGCTCCCTTCTCAGGGGGAGAGTTTGGGTTTAGTCCTGATCATCTGCTCCCTTCTCAGGGGGAGAGTTTGCTTTTAGCATAATATCAAGTCTGTCTGACTGATATGGAGCAATCAGGGTTTTGCTGAAGTTAGCAAAATCCTCACAGGGATTTGCAGATATTTTGGAGCCCTGTATAATGATGATGAAAAAAACATCATTTAATTAGTATGAAGTGTGCCATGTATCAGCCTACACAACAAGTGTAGTGGTGAGTGTAGACCATACATGCAGATCATGAGCAGTTTAACGTTTAACGTCACCACATAACCACTCTGACATGTCATTTACATATTTAAACATTATCACAATGCCCTGAACCCTTGAGTGTTGTAGCCTGTACATTTTATCAGCCCTCTGTCCATAGTGAGCAAGCAGGCAGACCAATTAAATGGAGAATCTGTCTGGACTTTCCCAGCGGTTCCGCGGGAAATCAAGACGGCACGGAAGGAGGGGAAACGTTTGAGCTGCTCCGCTCTGTTTCACTGTGGTATCTGATCACTGCCATAAAACGTCAGACCCAGAATCTTCTGCCCAGCATCTGTAACAAAGGGAATCCATCTACCACAAATGCACTTCATTTTTTCTGCTGGAAAAAGAAATCTCTTGACTCCCAAAACATGAAGGACATTGTGGTTTTGCCTCTGCGCTATGTTGCATCAGGATTCTCTGGGAGGATGTAGCCTCTCAATTTCTTGGACAGTTTTCTGAGTTTTGCCTTTCTCACTCATTAAGATTTACCTCCTTTTCACTGAAAGGTCTTTCTCTCCTCACCCTCCGGGCCCCAGGGGGCACTGGCGTGGGCTGAGGTGATGAAGCGTACATCACTTGCCCCGACAACGGCCAGTGTTGCGCTGCTGCAGACTCTCTAGCACAAACATGCTCAGTGATGTCACGGCCTGCAAATGTTCTAGACTCTGCTAGTTACTGCCTCAGAGGGGTCGTCCCCTTCCACCTGTGACGTCGTCATCAGCACCAATTAAGCACCAGTCGGATAGCCAGAGTGTCGGGGTGCTGGAGGAAATGACATCGTTAGTCAGGTTCCTGCTCCTGTCTCTCAGGCCTCTGCCTGGGATCAGATCCATTAGATTCACTCTGGTCTGCTCTGCAGAGCTGCATCTGGCTGCATTGGTCTGCAGTGGTGGCAGGAAGGGTGGGATGGAAGTGCATGAGGGCGTGCACGGTGGGGGCGTGCACGGTGGGGGCGTGCACGTGGGGGCGTGCACGGTGGGGGGAGAGCATGGCAGGTTTGACAGGGTCAAGATCACAGTCTATTAAAAAAACGTCTCTGTGTGGGAAGTGGCATCTGGAAGGAGTGTGTTGAAAGAAGGCTGAGGGTGTGTGTGAGTGAGGTAATGACATGCCTGTGTGTGTATGTGTGTGTGGGTGTGTGTGAGTGAGGTAATGACATGCCTGTGTGTGTATGTGTGTGTGTGTGTGTGGTTATTGTGTGTAAGGAGTACACATGTTGAAAGCAACACTGTGGATGGAAGTTTTATTACTGCAGCTGAAAAGGTGATGATGTCCAGGGGCTCTGAACTGTGGCTGTGTGTTGTGTGTGTTGTGAAGGACATTTTCAACAAATCCTGTGCCTCCCTAGAGATCACTCTATTTACACAATAAATTCACCTGTGTGTGTGTGTGTGTGTGTGTGTGTGTGTGTGTGTGTGTGTGTGTGTGTGTGTGTGTGTGTGTGTGTGTGTGTGTGTGTGTGTGTGTGTGTGTGTGTGTGTTGGCTGTCTGTCTCCACTGTGTCCATTTAAGTCTTTTTGAAAGCAGCAGCATTGGAAAGGCGTGTACATGCATGTGCGTGCATGTTGTGTGTGTGTGTGTGTGTGTGTGTGTGTGTGTGTGTGTGTGTGTGTGTGTGTGTGTGTGTGTGTGTGTGTGTGTGTGTGTGTGTGTGTGTGACCTTTCCACTGCCATTTCCCTGCTCCTCCCCTGACAACAGAGGTGTGCTGACCGCCAGCACTTGTCCACACTTGTTCTCTTCTTCCTCTCTTCTTCCTCTCCTCTTCCTCTCATCTCTTCTCTGTCATTCCCTCCATCCCTGCCCTTCCTGTTGGGGGTGGCCCAGGCACTCGCCTGTGAAGTGTAAAACAGCGCCTCAGTGCAGAGGAGTCAGAAACCTGCAGTGACAATCTTCTGATTCTCATCTTTTACACGCCAAGACAAGACTGTGTGTGTGTGTGTGTGTGTGTGTGTGAGAGAGAGAGAGAGCGAGAGAGAAAGAGAGAGAGAGAAAGAGACTGTGATTTGAATATGATGGAGAGAGTGAGATGCAGAGAGTGAGACTTCATGTCAGAAAGGTGTGAGTGAGAGAAGAGGAAAAGCAGCCTCTGGAGGCCACACACACACACTCTCACAAACACTCTCTCACACACACACACACACACACACACACACACACACACACACACACACACACACACACACATCCCGCTGACCCAGTAGACAGCTGTTCCTGCGGCAGGCTGATCGGGATATCAGCCAACCAGGAACAAACTCCTTTATTTTGCCCTCTTGTTGCTGGGGCAAACCCCCTGGAAATAAACCTCAAAAGAGTATTAAGAGTGGGTCTGGGTGTGTGTGAGACATTCTACCCCTAAAAGCAAAACGTGAACATCCACACATTTGGGCAACATTTTTTTGCTAGACTCTATGAGGGGAAAAAAGGTCACATCACACAACGTATCTTACGATCATGAGATTCAGTATACACACATTAGGGTCAGGTCTAGGTGAACATTAGGGTCAGGTCTAGGTGAACATTAGGGTCAGAAATAATTATCATTGACTACATGAGTGCTGGACCACATCAGGCCTTCTGACCAGCCTGCTTGAGATCGTTGATGAATTTAGAGGTCAAAAGTAAATGTGTGACTATGACACTGTGATAAGCAATAAGAATTAAAACTTCACTGCTTTTATTTTGAAGGCAGTTGTCTTTGTTTTTAAAATAAGTCTGTCTGGTCAGTTCGCACCTTCACTCAAATATATCAGTGAATGTGTTGAACAGCTTTCAAGAAATGACCTCTTAGTTCTATATGTCTTCTAAATATTCATTTACTGAAGTAAAATGTAAAGCTGTGTGCTTAGTTTGCAGAGAACAGTTAGCAGTGTTTAAGGATCACAATCTAAATCGGTATTACAAGAGTAAACACGCAAAGAAATACTAGACAGAATTGGGCATTCAGCTGCATAAAAAAGCAGATATTTACTTTAGTTGTCTTGGCTCTGGACGAGAGCTGTGATAATACAGTCCAGTTACTGATCTATATATGTGGAGCTGTGATGATACAGCCCAGTTCTAATCAATATATGTTGAGCTGTGGTGATACAGCCCAGTTCTAATCTATATATGTGGAGCTGTGGTGATACAGCCCAGTTCTGATCTATATATGTGGAGCTGTGGTGATACAGCCCAGTTACTGATCTATATATGTGGAGCTGTGGTGTTACAGCTTAGTTACTGATCTATATATGTGGAGCTGTGGTGATACAGCCCAGTTACTGATCTATATATGTGGAGCTGTGGTGTTACAGCTTAGTTACTGATCTATATATGTGGAGCTGTGGTGTTACAGCCCAGTTACTGATCTATATATTTGGAGCTGTGGTGATACAGCCCAGTTACTGATCTATATATGTGGAGCTGTGGTGATACAGCCCAGTTACTGATCTATTTATGTGGAGCTGTGGTGATACAGCCCGGTTACTGATCTATATATGTGGAGCTGTGGTGATACAGCCCAGTTACTGATCTATATATGTGGAGCTGTGATGATACAGTCCAGTTACTGATCTATATATGTGGAGCTGTGGTGATACAGCCCAGTTACTGATCTATATATTTGGAGCTGTGGTGATACAGCCCAGTTACTGATCTATATATGTGGAGCTGTGGTGATACAGCCCAGTTACTGATCTATATATGTGGAGCTGTGGTGATACAGCCCAGTTACTGATGTATATATGTGGAGCTGTGGTGATACAGCCCAGTTACTGATCTATATATGTGGAGCTGTGGTGATACAGTCCAGTTACTGATCTATATATGTGGAGCTGTGGTGATACAGCCCAGTTACTGATCTATATATGTGGAGCTGTGGTGATACAGCCCAGTTCTGATCTATATATGTGGAGCTGTGGTGATACAGCCCAGTTACTGATCTATATATGTGGAGCTGTGGTGTTACAGCTTAGTTACTGATCTATATATGTGGAGCTGTGGTGATACAGCCCAGTTACTGATCTATATATGTGGAGCTGTGGTGTTACAGCTTAGTTACTGATCTATATATGTGGAGCTGTGGTGTTACAGCTTAGTTACTGATCTATATATGTGGAGCTGTGGTGATACAGCCCAGTTACTGATGTATATATGTGGAGCTGTGGTGATACAGTCCAGTTCTGATCTATACATGTGGAGCTGTGATGATACAGCCCAGTTACTGATGTATATATGTGGAGCTGTGGTGATACAGCCCAGTTACTGATCTATATATGTGGAGCTGTGGTGATACAGCCCAGTTACTGATCTATATATGTGGAGCTGTGGTGATACAGCCCAGTTACTGATCTATATATGTGGAGCTGTGGTGATACAGTCCAGTTCTGATCTATACATGTGGAGCTGTGATGATACAGCCCAGTTACTGATGTATATATGTGGAGCTGTGGTGATACAGCCCAGTTACTGATCTATATATGTGGAGCTGTGGTGATACAGTCCAGTTACTGATCTATATATGTGGAGCTGTGGTGATACAGCCCGGTTCTGATCTATATATGTGGAGCTGTGGTGATACAGTTCAGTTACTGATCTATATATGTGGAGCTGTGGTGATACAGCCCAGTTACTGATCTATATATGTGGAGCTGTGGTGATACAGCCCAGTTACTGATCTATATATGTGGACCTGTGGTGATACAGCCCAGTTACTGATCTATATATGTGGAGCTGTGGTGATACAGCCCAGTTACTGATCTATATATGTGGAGCTGTGGTGATACAGTCCAGTTACTGATCTATATATGTGGAGCTGTGATGATACAGCCCAGTTACTGATGTATATATGTGGAGCTGTGGTGATACAGCCCAGTTACTGATCTATATATGTGGACCTGTGGTGATACAGCCCAGTTACTGATCTATATATGTGGACCTGTGGTGATACAGCCCAGTTACTGATCTATATATGTGGAGCTGTGGTGATACAGCCCAGTTACTGATCTATATATGTGGACCTGTGGTGATACAGCCCAGTTACTGATCTATATATGTGGAGCTGTGGTGATACAGCCCAGTTACTGATCTATATATGTGGAGCTGTGGTGATACAGCCCAGTTACTGATCTATATATGTGGAGCTGTGGTGATACAGTCCAGTTACTGATCTATATATGTGGAGCTGTGGTGATACAGCCCAGTTACTGATCTATATATGTGGAGCTGTGGTGATACAGTCCAGTTACTGATCTATATATGTGGAGCTGTGGTGATACAGCCCAGTTACTGATCTATATATGTGGAGCTGTGGTGATACAGCCCAGTTACTGATCTATATATGTGGAGCTGTGGTGATACAGCCCAGTTACTGATCTATATATGTGGAGCTGTGGTGATACAGCCCAGTTACTGATCTATATATGTGGAGCTGTGGTGATACAGCCCAGTTACTGATCTATATATGTGGAGCTGTGGTGATACAGCCCAGTTACTGATCTATATATGTGGAGCTGTGGTGATACAGCCCAGTTACTGATCTGTTACTGATACTGATATGTGGAGCTGTGGTGATACAGCCCAGTTACTGATCTATATATGTGAGATAAGGAAAAACTTTGAGATGACTGAGGAGCTGCTGCTATGTGGTTGATGTGATGCAGTTTTTTAACAGAAAAAAGTAATTTCTAAACAGAAAAATCACAAGTTTATTAATGAATGATTAATTGATTAATTAATGATTAATGTCCTGCACATTTTCATTGTATCATTGTAATGTTTCATTCAGTGTTTTGTTATGATATATTATATAAAGTGCATACAGTATACAGTATGCATTGTGCAGGACCATGTTAAATATATTAATCTGGCCCTCATGTGGCCCCTTGGGAAAATAAATGTCCCACCCACCCTTGGTTTAGAGTCAGTATATACATACAACTTTATGAGGGTGTAGGTTCCGTATTTATATATGCCTTTAGAATGTTTAGATTTGGTATAAACATATGCCTTTATGAGTGCATAGACGAAGTTGGTGGGTGTAGTGTATTCCCATGGGCCACTGGGGTTCAGTCCCTGTCTGTACCAGTAAGAGTCCTTGGGAAGAACTCCTGTTATCATACTCACCTCACACCTGGAACTGCACATCTGAAGTAGCTCTGGATGAGGGTGTCTGGCAAATGTGTAAAATGTAATGCAAAAATGTAGTACACACATATGTTTGCATGTTTAGATTCAGTATACACATGTCTACATCAGCATTTTGATTGAGTATACACTATGTGAGTGTTTAGTTTGAAAATACACACAGGCATATATGAGTGTTTAGTTTGAATAAACACTGAGTGTTTAGTTTGAGTATACACTATGTGAGTGTTTAGTTTGAGTATAAACACATGCCTATATGAGTGTTTAGTTTGGGTATACACTATGTGAGTGTTTAGTTTGAGTATACACTATGTGAGTGTTTAGTTTGAGTATACACATGCCTATATGAGTGTTTAGTTTGAATAAACATTGTGAATGTTTAGTTTGAGTATACACTATGTGAGTGTTTAGTTTGAATAAACATTGTGAGTGTTTAGTTTGAGTATACACTATGTGAGTGTTTAGTTTGAGAATACACACATGCATATATATAAGTGTTTAGTTTGAATAAACACTGTGAGTGTTTAGTTTGAGTATACACACATGCCTATATGAGTGTTTAGTTTGAATAGGCACACATGTCCAGATGACATGGTTACTTGGGTATGCATGTCTACATTTCCATTTCTTTTAACATTTCTGAAAATAGAAATGGCAGTTGTGAATACTTCTTTCATGCTGTTGTGCTTTTTCACATGGCAGTGTTCAAGGGACTAATGCAGTTTTCTATGTGATGGTTTGGCCATTGTAGGTTCAACATATTTCATGCCTTGTCTCGTTTTGTTTGACTTCAGCACTTCAGCCGAAGGTTCAGGAATCTAGAAATGCTCCATAATGACCATCTTCCTGTCTGTGCAGGGCCATCTGCCAACCCCAGACCTTTTCATCAATTTAGCCAATTAACAGATTGATTGCTTAATTACAGTGAGACAGCTGTTGATTGGTCCCTGGAGTAGTGAGCACTCGGGATTAAGATGTGTGGTTATCCAGAGAGTGAACTGGTGCAAGGGAATATGCATTCAGGACAGGACAAGGTGCTGTTTCAGGACATGATGAAGTGATGTTTCAGGACAGGAAGAGGCGCTGTTTCAGGACATGATGAAGTGATGTTTCAGGACAGGACAAGGTGCTGTTTCAGGACATGATGAAGTGATGTTTCAGGACAGGAAGAGGCGCTGTTTCAGGACAGGACAAGGTGCTGTTTCAGGACATGATGAGGTGATGTTTCAGGACATGGCGAGATGCTGTTAACAGTGAAGCTACTCATGTCTCCCAGGCCTGGTGTTTAATGCTGATATCTTTACGATCAGCCCTCTTGTGGCTGTATTTTTCGTATAAAATATGCTGGTGTATCTTGTTAAGTGGCTGTTTGAACCTGACTTATGAATTATTTGACTATAACCTCTTGAGGCATCTCAGAAATGTAAATAATTGTCAGAAACGCTTGTGGCATTTTTTACTTTAATTTCACAGTCGCCTGTCACTCTGAGGTCCAGCTGGGAATGCCTGGTGTCTGTGGCATTTGTGTGGACTGATCAGACAGCTTAGGGGCCATCCATATGCACTCCGCACACATTCTTTTGTACATCATGTGTGTGTGTGTACGTGTGTGTGTGTGTGTGTGTGTGTGTGTGTGTGTGTGTGTGTGTGTGTGTGTGTGTGTGTGTGTGTGTGTGTGTGCACAACCCAAGGCTAGCCGCAATCCAAGTGCAAAACAAGGATAATAATAAAAAAACACCATTAAAAACAAAAGCAATGAAGGTGTCGTTTGTAACACCATGCTGGTTGTTCGCTCAGCTGTGGTAGAGTCTGTGGCTTGGATTAGTGTGTAGTTCCCCTGAGTGTAGTCAAATGCAGCCTTTGTGCATGTGTGCTATTACCGTGACATATTCCCACACCACTGCACGATTTAGTCTCTCCCTGACTGCTGTTGCGTCTGGTGTGCTAGCCTGTGCGCTAGTGCCGGGCTCTCGTCTGGTGTGCTAGCCTGTGCGCTAGTGCCGGGCTCTCGTCTGGTGTGCTAGCCTGTGCGCTAGTGCCGGGCTCTCGTCTGGTGTGCTAGCCTGTGCGCTAGTGCCGGGCTCTCGTCTGGTGTGCTAGCCTGTGCGCTAGTGCCGGGCTCTCGTCTGGTGTGCTAGCCTGTGCGCTAGTGCCGGGCTCTCGTCTGGTGTGCTAGCCTGTGCGCTAGTGCCGGGCTCTGCCTGTGTGGAGTCAGTGTAAAGGCACTTATCTTGCTCTGCTGTCACAGATATGTGTATCTTTAACACCCCCTGATGATTAAACACAGCCACTCTCTTTCCCTTGTTCTCATCTCTTACCTTCCCTCTCTTTCCCTCTCTCTATCTCTCCCCCACATTTCTCTCGCCCTTTTTCTCTCTCCCTCCTCTTTCCGTCTGTCTACATATCCCTCTGTCTCTTTCTATCCCTCTATCTCTCTCTGTCTCTTTCTCTCTCAGGGTGATGACGTTATGACAGTTATCAAGACCAAAGCTCAGTGGCCTGCCTGGCAGCCTCTTAATATGTGAGTAGCCTCTCTCTCTCTCCCTCTCCCTCTCTCTCTCTCTCTCTCTCTCTCTCTCTCTCTCTCTCTCTCTCTCTCTCTCTCTCTCTCTCTCTCTCTACCTCCCTCCCCCCCCCCCCTAGCCCCTTCTAGTGTCGCCTCCAGTGTTTGTCACACATGTCCTGAAGTGACAGACCTCACCACTGAACTGTAGATCTCTACAAATCAGTTCAGTCAATTCAGTTTCACTTGTAGTACTTTTGACATCAAATCTGCAGTTCTATATAACAAATAAACAAAAATATCATTCTACAGTGTCTAAACTTGATTAAATGCTAAATGTATCTGTTAACATCTCTCTTATCATGTCAACTATCATGTGATGTTCTGTTTCCTATCTTCCAGTCTACTCAGCTCTGACATGCTTTTGTGTCCAGTAACGGCAATGTTTACGTCAGTATGGGAGCGGGGACAGATCCCCCACAGCTGTCCTCCCTGACATACGCCGGGGCTGTGGATGCTTTTCCACATTTATTAACGAGGTCGTTAATACTGTGATTTTATATTTGTGAGCCGCGGGTTTCCCTCCCAGCTAGGCACATGTGCACTTCAGCGCGGGATCTTCAGATGACCTGCTTGAACTCCAGTCCTGCAGTTAACACATTGACTTTGGCCTCTGGAGGACATTCAATGAACTATATCTGTTAGTCTCCAGCTTGGAGAGTGTCCTGCTTGGCATGCAGGTCATGTTGAGAAGTGAGCGAGAGTTAGCTGCGTGAGTTAGCCACGAGAGCCCCGTTGCGATTTACACACACCACCGTTCCATAGGGTTCATGCTCATCATGAAGCTGACAGCTCTCACTGTCTGCTCTCAGAGATGAGTGAGTGTGTGTGAATGTGTGTGTGTGTGTGTGTGTGCGTGTGCTTGTATATGTGTGTCTCATTCCACAGAAAGAGAAAGGAAGCCAGTGCTCTGATTTTGAAGCTCTCCTGTGAAGTGTTAGATGTGGGAGCCAGAAGGCAGATGATGAATATTTTATGGTTCTTAATCGATAGAGTCAAGCAGCGCATATTCCAGCCTTCGGCCTGTGCTGCTGTTCTGGCAGCAGTTGCTTTGGAGATGGCTTCTAATCAGGGCAATTAACTTGATTAATTACCATCTGCGGTGACTTAGAACGTGCTATCTCTGTGGAAATGACGCTACAGCGTACATTCACACACCCAAGTCAGCCATAGAGAAACACGTAGCACAAAAACCTCTCATCTCCCATTTGGATCTTGTCTTTCAAATCAAATTTTAAAAGTGACAAAAGATTTTCATAATAATAATCTCCCATGCAGTGACATTACGGAACATAAATATTTATTCTTGTTCTGATTTTCTACCTCTCTCCTCTCTCTTCCTCCCTTCCTCTGTTCCCTCCATCTTTCCATTATTCTGTGTCTGGGCCTCCCCCCTCCGCCCCGTCCTCCCTCCATCCAGTCGCGCGGCACCGTCGGCGGAGTTCTCCGTGGACTCCGCACGCCACCTGATGTCCTTCTTGACCATGCTGGGCCCGAGCCCGGACTGGAACGTGGGCCTGTCGGCCGAGAACCTGTGCACACGGGAGTGTGGCTGGGTGCAGAGGCTGGTCAAAGACCTGCTCCCTTGGGACGCGGGCACAGACTACGGCGTCACCTACGAGGTGAGCCACGCCATCGCTGGACTTTCACTATCCTGCACAGATTTAAACTCTCACTGCTCTGAAACGCCCCATCTTCACGTGTCCCATCAGTTATGGTAGACGAGGAAGTCCTGAAACTGCAAGCGTTCAGCAGCACACCAGGCGTGGAGTTAAAACCTGAGCTGTGTATAACTGCTGTGTATAAACTGGTATAAACTCTGGAATATTTGACTGAGCACTGATGCAATAAGCAAACAGAACTACGGATAAAGGCTTGCAGGCTCTGTCCACACCTGGCATTAATGTGCATGTTTGGTGAAACCACTTTCAGTGGAGTTCTGGGATGTACACGTCATCGTTAGTGTGAACAGTAATGTGTCCTGATGGACGTGTCCTGATGGATGTGTCGGGGACGGTAGTGAAGTCAGTGAACAATGCTGCCCAAGCCTGAAACTGCGCTACAGTGGCGAGTTGGAGACCCATTCAACATGCCAGATGTAAACAGCAGTGACTGGTTCCAGTCACTTGTGATCAGACACATGCTAATGCCACATGTGAACAGGGCTTGGGACACCTCTCAAGTAATCAACTATGTCTTAATTGGGTTTTGGCGTTTCAAAATCCAGAGAACTGTACTAGCGAACATAAAGTCAGACTAGCGCTCATAATTGTCCACAGTGTAAGAGATTGATGTGACCGCAATGGTAAGGTGAATCATGGCTGCTTTGTGAAGGCGTGTTATGAGGAGGAGCAGGGAGCAGTGTTGTAAGACAGGCTGCATCTCTGGGCTTTTTTAGTTTACTCCTCATGAATATACACACAGAGCTTCACAGCAGAGAGAGAGAGAGAGAGAGAGAGAGAGAGAGAGCGCACATATGAGTGAGGGAGAAACAGATGTAGATGCTGTTTTTTGTGTTTTTTACTTGCTCATAAAGTATTTACGTGAATATCGTCAGGACAGAATGACTTTTCCTCTCAGCGCTGTGAAAATATATTCAGGTCCCAGTCAGACTTTTATGATGCTGCCCCCTCTTGGTGATGAGGGAGAACTCGCACGGTTCCCTCACCTCTGGAGACGACTCCTTCTGAGCAGCATGGACTGCGTTTTACTCGTTGACAGGACTTGTCTTTTAAAACATTTCGTCAACAAGGAACATTTGGTGTTTGGTTTTCGTGTCTCTCTGTTGGTGTTACTATGGAACAAGGAGAGTGAGCAGGTGTCTCACAAAGCAGCGTGACAGGAAGCAGAGCAATAAATCACTCAGAGAGCAAATATTCCAGGAAGAATGAACAGTGCAGATGGAGATAAAAGGTGGGAAGCCCCTGACAGATGGCTTTTAAAGTCTCTCTCTCTTTCTCTGTCTCCCTCTACCTCTCTGTCTCTCTCTCAGTCCCCCAACAAACCCAGTGTCCCTCAAGAACGGATCCGGCCCCTCAGCAGCCTGGATCACCCCCAGAGCCCCTTCTACGACCCGCAAGGGGGCCCCATCTCACCGCTGGCACGTGTGGTGGTGGAGAGGATAGCCCGGAAGGTGGGGGAGGGGTGGCCGGGAGTCTCACCCTGTCGTGCGTTTACACCGTGGCTTCGTTCACGTGCCACTTGCGTCTGCTCCTCTGACTCCTCGCAGGCCCTTCGTGCTACTGCTGATGCTCTGATTGATATGTTGTAAACATTCGCCTGACTAGCTGTGCTGTTACACGCTGGTGGAGTCCACCAAAACTGCTGAGTCACGCACAGTTCAAGCCAAACCGCACAACATAACAAATCTGTGTTCTTGTGTGCAAGGATGATTCCCACACTGATCTGGCCAGTGGATTTGCTGGGCCTTATGGGTTTGGGTTTGGGTTTTCCCAGTTTTTGCCCAGTAGGTATAACTCACACAGTGGTGGCCTCGGTCACAGCCTGATACTGTCATGTGCTCCTCCCACCTACAGGGGGAGCAGTGCAATGCCGTCCCAGACACGGTGGACGATATCGTGGCGGACATCGCCCCGGAGGAGAGCGAGGAAGGTGCGTGCTGTGTACAGCAGGGGGCGCTCTCTGGAGAACTGGAAGAGCGCGTGGGGGCTTTATGGGTCCCTGGGCCCTTTTATCCCACAGTGGCCAGCTGAAGGTGCTCTAAGCTGGCAGAAAAGATCTAAGGGCATGCTTGTAATTTCAGGCTGTCGGTCTCTTGTCCATCCCGCCCTGCTTGAGCGGTGAAGAGACACTGCACTAAATCCAAGTGCAACGTTCTCGTCTAGAAACATGTCCACCGTGTGGAGCTGAAATAGTCAGACTTACTTAGTCAGACTTACTTAGTCAGACTTACTCAGGCGGTGGCGGGAGGGCAGCGAGTCATAAATGAGTCACATGTCCCGGCAAAGCCAGCACACAGGATGATTTTGATTTGTGAATGTTAAGGCTAACTCGTGAATGTTAAGGCTAACTCACAGGAGGAAAAGCACTTCTGCACCCAGTGAAACTCAAACTGAGCCGGGTGACCGGGTGAGCTTCCCGTTACTCAAGCAGCCGACTATGACTATTTCCACCAAACGCTCTGTGTGCTGCGGTCATGTTATTTATGTGTGACTTTTGCTAGTTTGGCTAGTGTTTATTAGAGAGACCGGTCTGACCAGTAAGCCTAGTAATGCCGTTATACTGAGACGTCCAAGCTGAGTGTCGTCCATGTCTGGGCCCTGTAGAAGACGGCACCCCGGAGACATGCATCTACTCGAACTGGTCACCGTGGTCGGCCTGCAGCTCCTCAACATGTGACACGGGTCGACGGATGAGGCAGAGGATGCTGAAGGCTCAGCTGGACACCACCGTGCCCTGTCTGCACACGCAGGACTTTGAGGCCTGCATGGGTCCAGGCTGCAAGGAGGAGGGTGAGGATACACACACACACACACACACACACACACACACACACACACACACACACACACCTGAGTGTGTCTGGCTGGGTCATGTTCACATTCAGCTAGCTCGACACATACAGGGGGAGAGGAGATGAAAGGGAAGTAGAATGAGAGAGAGAGGGAGTGAAAGAGGGGGAGAGAAAGAGGAGAGGAGTGAGGGAAAGAAAGGAAAGACATGGAGACAAAGGGAGAGTGAGAGAAAGAGAAAGGGAGGGAAAGAAAAAAGAAAGGGAGAAATGGAGTATGAGGAAGGAGAAGGGAGTGGAATAAAGAACAGAGGGCCAGGAAGGAGAGGGGGCGTGGCCTTCTCTGCTGAAGTATGAAACAAGGAAAGGGCTTCAGGCAGTGCTTAATTTGTAAATCAAACGATGCCGGAACGCAAACAGATGCATGAGACAAGGGGTCACTGAGGCCAACAATGTTCGCGGAGGTTCGTGCGAGGTGGGCGGGGTCGCGCGCTACAGTCACTCACGAAAGTATAACTAGCTTTATAGGGGAGACGCCTAAAGGCATAGCTAAAAAGGAGAGTCTTTTAAAAATGTCTTTTATAGAATTATTTGTTCAATTAATTGGTTCAACGCAGACAGATTTCTTCATCTTATAATTAGTAGGCTTGAAAAATACCGGATCGAGTTCCCGGAACGCACCCTTCAAAATGAAAGAGTTCCCGGATCCTGTTCCGGCAGGATCCGGCTCAAATTAAGCCCTGGCTTTAGGAGAATGTCCATCAGCGTAACTCCAGATTTGGCTAGATCTGGTCAACTGAAGTAAACCTACGGAAACTTCCCATTCAGTGTACATCTGCTTCAAGGCAAACTCTGTCTTCCTGGTGAATTGATCAGAAATTTGCACCTGGGCTTGGGTAATTTTGCTCAGTAGGCATGAGACACTACGAACACTGTTGATGCAGCCAGCATGTATCTGTCTCTCTCTCTCTGTCTGTATTCTGTCTGTTTACATGCTGCCTGCACATCTGTCCATCTCCCCGTCCATCGTTCTATCCGTTCATCCTACACCTTTGTTCTCCACCCATCCGTCTACATCATTTTGGTGTCATTTTAAACTTTAGCTTGCCTCGGTTGGAGGGTTTTGTTCTGCCTCTTTGTCATCGGTCGCTGCTGTGATCTGTGCCGTGGGCGTGGCCGTCTGCTGCTCTGCTCGGTTCTTATTTACCGCTCCGTTAACGGGCCACGTTGATTAATAGCACACTCGGGCAGCCACGGGGCCCTCTCCCCGGCCAGGGCCCTTATTTATGTGGACCCTCATTAATGATTCACTTAGTTCTGTCTCATTAGCCAGAGCAGCGGCCCCATCAGTCCCGCGAGGGTACAGCAGGGCAGAGCGATCTGTGAAAAGCTGGCAATGTCCCGCATATCTCGCACATCCCGCACGGATCGCCCCGTAAACTGGCTGCTTGCAGGCTGCAACACAGGTGGTTGACGGGACAGTGGGGTGAGACAACCAGAGCCAGTCAGAGCAGAGGGACGAAGGACAGAGACGGACAGGAAAGTTGGACAGGCGTTGGGGTGTCAGCGTGGGGTGGGTTTTGTCCACAAGCTCGTGGAATGCATGAGAGGGTTTCAAGTAGTGTACAAAATAGTGCAAATTGCATCATATTCATGCCAACATTATTCATCCACAACGCAAGGACTTTTCCCATGCGATACACTGCACCAAAGAAACATGCTTCCAGGCACTGTCTGTTTGTGCTTTATGTGTTTCTGGATAGTTCTTGCTTTTTTTCATCTTTTAATAGATGTATTTTTAATTTAGCTTCTGAGTGTGTACCCTAAATAAAGCTTTGGGAAAGAATCCAGTGAACAAATTAGCAGGGATCTACTGATCCCATTTGTTATTTCCCAATACTGATTCTGATATCAGAGCTCAGGGCCAATTCTTTTTCTCCAATTAAAAATCACTATACATTATTCTTTAAAACCGATGAGGGTCATGTGAGGGTGTGACTACACAATGGAACTAAAGCAATATGCCATATCAGAAAAGCACTGTTGCTCAGGGCGAGACCTGATCTAGGTATCGGTAGCTCCAGTATATCGTATCGGTCCATCCCTTTGAAGGAGTGAGCGGCGTGTCGTCCCACAGAGCCGTCCCCATGCATGCTGTCTGACTGGATCAGCTGGTCCGCGTGTAGTGTGACGTGCGGCATGGGCATGAGGTCCAGAGAACGCTACGTCAAGCAGTTTCCTGAGGACGGGTCCATCTGCAAAGAGCCCACCGAGGAGACGGAGAAGTGTGTGGTGAACGAGCACTGCTGTAAGTCTCGACTGCCCAGGCCAAGACTGGATGTGTGTGTGAAAGCATTTGTGAGAGTATGTGTGCTTATGTGCTTGTGTGTGTGTGTGTGTGTGTGTGTGTGTGTGTGTGTGTGTATGCTCTGGTGTCTATGTAGGAGAGTGTGAAAGTAATAGAAAGAACAGAGCCATAATGAGCTGTGTGTGAACTCGTTTATGAACAGCCAATCAAAAGTCAGAGTGTGCATGGTGGCCTGTGATCCAATGCAGTGTGTGTGTGAGTGAGAGAGAAAGAGAGAGAGCGTATTTTACACAACACGGGTTTGTGTGCCCAAGGCACTTCCAGACCAGACCAGACTTGATCTGTACCCCAGTAATGTTCGACTTCCAATAAGGCAAAGGTTTTTAGATTTGTCCCTGTGTTGATGTCATACTCCCTGAAGACCTGAGATTTCTCATTGCCCCAGTCTCATTAGATGAGAGCTAAGTCATTCTGGGGCTTTGAGGGTTGTAATATCTGAGGCTCTGACACCGGCCACTTTGAAGTCTTATTTTTTGGGTTTTTAATATAAGTTTAAATTCCCTAGAGACTCACATGTGGGGTGTGTGTGTGTGTGTGTGTGTGTGTGTGTGTGTGTGTGTGTATGTGTGTGTGTGTGTGTGTGTGTGTGTGTGTGTGTGTGTGTGTGTGTGTGTGTGTGTGTGTGTGTGTGTGTGTGTGTGTGTGTATAGCCCCCAGTAGCTGTATCGTGACTGAGTGGGTGGTCTGGGAGTCGTGTAGTGTAAGCTGTGGCATGGGGATGAGGAGGAAGTCAAGGATGATGAAGATGGCTGCATCAGACGGCTCTAAGTGCCAAACCGACCTGGAAGAGGTGGAGAAGTGCATGATGCCAGAGTGCGGTGAGTATCAGCCTCAGACACACGCTCTGCTGAACTGAGATCAGTTTTGTGTCTTTCAGCATCCTCAAAAATGTAGTTTTATGGGCTAAGGGCTTACATCCTAAAACAGCTGTCTTATACTGGGATACTTAAAAACTCTCAGCTACTTTCTGCTACGGGAATGTCAGCTAGTCAAAGACTTGTGAAGCTTTTAATTTATATACTCTATTGATAAGGTGTTTGTGTCTCTTCTCATATTCAAATGAGGAGTGTTTGCTCACCTGAAGTAGTCCTCAGTCTAATGCAGGCGTGTACACTCCAGATCACCCACAGCACCTGCAGTCTGCTGATTGGTCGATATGCACACCCTAACATCCCCTATCTGTTGGAAACTCTGCTGAACAGGGACACAGTGACCTTTGCTGCTGTGAGCAAAATAAATACATAGTACATAAATTACACTACATCAGTGACTTATGTCTCTGTAACTGATCTTAGAACAGCAGCACCATGGGGAATCTCCCTGTGGTCATTTCATAATAGTACCATTGGCCTGTTAACAAGTCAGCTGGATCCAGATGAGTTGTTGAGAGATCTTCTGGGTTGGGAAGTCCCAGCAGAGCTGAGAGCAGGTGCAGGTGTGTCTCTGGAGTCGTTCCAGTGTTCTCCACTTCCCTGGTGTCGTGAGGTTTTCCATCACAGAGGTCTGGATAGGTTCTCAAGGTCCTTCAAACGTACGCTGCTCTGATCGGCATGGATGTTCTAACGTCCATGAACTGTAACTTTAATCATCTCCGCTGCTTCATGATTTCTTCATGATTGCGTTGGCCTCAACAGGGTGTCTGGTTCTCGTTGACAAAGTGCTCTCATCGTGAGTAAAAGACAAACCTGGTGACACCTGTTAGATGGGAATCACTCGATGGTTTTCTTGGTGCCACATTTAAATCTGGTGGGGCTGTTTTTACAGGTTGTATGATGTTGCATCATGTGAGTGTGCACAGGAACACAACTTACTCAAATAAGTGTGTGTGTGTGTGTGTGCATGTGTGTCTGTGTGTGTGTGTGTGTCTGTGTGCATGTGTGTGCGCGCGTGTCTGTGTGTGTGTGTGTGTGCGCACGTGTGTCTGTGTGTGTGTGCACGCATGTGTGTGTGTGTCTGTGTGTATGTGTGTGTGCACGTGTGTGTGTGTGTGTGCACGTGTGTGTGTGTGTGTCTGTGTGTGTGTGTGTGCGCGCGCATGTGTATGTGTGTGTGTGTGTGTGTATGTGCACGTGTGTCTGTGTGTGTGTGTGTCTGTGTGCGCGTGTCTGTGTGTGTGTGTGTGTGTGTGTGTGTATGTGTGTGTGCACGCGCATGTGTCTGTGTGTATGTGTGTGTGTGTGTGTGTGTGTGTGTGTGTGTGTGTGTGTGTGCACGTGTGTCTGTGTGTGTGTGTGTGTGTGTGTGTGTGTCTGTGTGCATGTGTCTGTGTGTGTGTGTGTGTGTGTGTGTGTGTGTGTGTGTGTGTGTGTGTGTGTGTGTGTGTGTGTGTGTGTGTGCACGTGTGTCTGTGTGTGTGTGTGTGTGTGTGTGTGTGTGTGTGTGTGTGTGTGTGTGTGTGTGTGTGTGTGTGTGTGTGTAGACGCGCTGTCCTGCATGCTGTCCCCCTGGTCTGACTGGTCCCACTGCAGTGTGTCGTGTGGGGTGGGTGTGCGTACGCGTCAGCGCATGCAGAAGACTGCAGGACACACACAGTGTGAGGAGCAGCTGGAGCAGGCGGAGAAGTGCATGATGCCAGAGTGCCGTGAGTAACACACACACACACACACACACACGCACACACACACACACACACACACACACACGCACACACACACACACATAAATACACACGCACACACACACACACACACATAAATACACACGCACACACACGTACACACACACATGCACACCCACACATACATACATACACACACACACACGTACACACACACATACATACATACATGCATACACACACACACACATACGTACACACACACGCGTGCACACATGCACACACACACACGTACACACACGCACACATACACATGTACACACACGCACACACACACGCACACACATACATACATATATACATACACACATACATACAAAGACTCTTAAACTGAATACTCATATGCCTTTCTCTCTCTCCCTCCATATCTCTTTCTCTCTCCCTCTTTCTCCAGATGTGGACTGCATGGTATCTGAATGGTCCCACTGGTCAGAGTGTAATAAATCATGTGGGAAGGGTCACATGATTCGCACACGTATGGTGAAACAGGAACCACAGTTTAATGGCGTCCCATGTCCCAAGACCGTGCAGAGGGAGAAGTGTAAGATACGGAAGTGCTCGCGGGACGGTACCAGGATAGATGGAAAACAGGAGGTTCCGACCCGGAGGGGGAATAAACCTGGAAGACAGTCGCCCTCCGTGCCCGAGGACAACACAGGTGTGTCCACATATCACACTGACCACACTGTCCTGTAACACTGACCACACTGTCCTGTGTTCCACACTGACTACACTACCCTATAATACTGACCATTGTCCTGTAACACTGACCACACTGTCCTGTGTTCCACACTGACTACACTACCCTATAATACTGACCATTGTCCTGTAACACTGACCACACTGTCCTGTGTTCCACACTGACTACACTACCCTATAATACTGACCATTGTCCTGTAACACTGACCACACTGTCCTGTGTTCCACACTGACTACACTACCCTGTAATACTGACCATTGTCCTGTAACACTGACCACACTGTCCTGTGTTCCACACTGACTACACTACCCTGTAACACTGACCATTGTCCTGTAACACTGACCACACTGTCCTGTAACACTGACCACACTGTCCTGTGTTCCACACTGACTACACTACCCTGTAATACTGACCATTGTCCTGTAACACTGACCACACTGTCCTGTGTTCCACACTGACTACACTACCCTGTAATACTGACCATTGTCCTGTAACACTGACCACACTGTCCTGTGTTCCACACTGACTACACTACCCTGTAATACTGACCATTGTCCTGTAACACTGACCACACTGTCCTGTGTTCCACACTGACTACACTACCCTGTAATACTGACCATTGTCCTGTAACACTGACCACACTGTCCTGTGTTCCACACTGACTACACTACCCTGTAATACTGACCATTGTCCTGTAACACTGACCACACTGTCCTGTAACACTGACCACAATACCCTGTTCTTTGACAGGTTTCCTCAAACTATCAACAACTCATAAAATGAATTTCAAGAAACAACACATCTTAACATGCTGTGAGATCACTAAACAGCCTTTTTTCTAATATTTTCTAAATATTTTCTCCACATTTTCTGAACAATTCTTATTCAAAAAAGAAAAACTCACTGGGTCTCCATTTTACCTCACTTCAGTTTAAAATGTACATGATTTATGAAGTCGACTGAGTACCATGGTGGTAGGAGTCTCCAGCACAATGTATGTCTTTAAATCAAATTTGGAGCTTCCAGACTCACTCAAATGAAGTGTGTACTCACCCAGGTGAGGAGAGTGGGCAGAGTGCTCACACAGTGTGACGCTGCTGTTCACTACAGTGTGCAAGTGCTCCAGCCCCAGCTCACACTCAAATTTAACAGCGCTGTCCTTTAAGTCATCTTCCTTCAGCGAAACCCCCCTAACAGCCTCTATTTGGTGCATCCCAGCAGGATGCAAGATGCGCCCGTGGTCCAGCTGGTCGGACTGTACCAGGCCGTGCGGAGGGGGGGTCCAGGAGCGGGTGATGGAGGTGAAGAAGAAGGGTAGAGGCTCGCAGTCCAGAAACTGCAAGAACCGCAAAGAGATCCGCACCTGCAACGTGCACCTCTGCTAAGAGCTTATTGACCCTTACACACATATACACAACACACACACACACATACACAACACACACATACATACACAACACACACATATACACAACACACACACACACACACACACACACACATACACAACACACACACACAACACAACACACACAGTCAGTCCTAGTGGAGTGAAAGGTCTGGGGTCTTTCTGGACTGATGAGATGACGTGTTCTGCAGAAATCAGATAGATAAACATTTAGACTTATACAGTGAATGACTGCTAGAACAATGATTAGGGTTAGTTATCGTTTCAGCAGACACGTATTACTATGTAACCAACAATATCCAACTTCAGTCACGCACTAAAACATTAGCGCTTTCCTTTCTTTTACCAATAACAACGTTACATTTTATGTTTATTATGGTCTTTTACACGTCTGTCTGCAGGCCTTCATTAGCATGTGCTGTACAGTTCTCAAGTGTGAAACTCCTGGCTAAAGAAAGGCACTCTATATACCCCAGCACATCTACACACTCTATATACCCCAGCACATCTACACACTCTATATACCCCAGTACATCTACACACTCTATATACCCCAGCACATCTACACACTCTATATACCCCAGCACATCTACACACTCTATATACCCCAGCACATCTATACACTCTATATACCCCAGCACATCTACACTCTATATACCCCAGCACATCTACACACTCTATGTACCCCAGCACATCTACGCAGACATTTTTTTTTTTTTTTTTTACTATTCGGTGCCAATTTAATTAAACACAGATTAAAACCACTCCTGATCTAAAAAGGGACGGCATAGTTTAGTCTCATGTAGACTCAGACTAGGATTAACATGGGTTAATGTGATGGTGGGTCCCCTGTGCTTCTCAGCTGTCAGATTTTTGTTATGCTTGGAATTGACAGAATGAGTCTGCATTTGACTGCTCTTCAAGGGCAGCACCTGGATTTGCAATTCAATCGCGCCCCCCACCACCCCCTGCTAGCCCCTCCCCCACCCCACCTAGCCCATCCCCCACTCCTCCTAGCTCCTCCCCCACCCCTCAGTGTATTGAGCTGCCGTTATCATCCAGCTCCATCAAGGTGGGTCGCTCGTTCGTCGTTGCCTGATCGATCTGGACAGGAGCCATCTGCTGAGGTTGGATTGATTTTCCTTTCTTTGTACAAAGTCGTTTTTACTCAGCATCTAGATGCTGGAAAAAAAATGTAGTTTTGTTGTTGTTGTTTTCAAAGCAAAAACTGTAAAATGTAATAGGATAACTTGTGAATGGCTCAAAATTACGTAGGTAAGAACAATTAAGTATTACATAAACCACAAAAGGCTGGTTTTATGGTTATAAATACTTGTACCTTTTGAATCCACTCTTATACGTGTGAGTAATGTAACACAGGAAACCATCAGATAGTGAGGAAGTGCAGTTCTAATTTTAGACTCTTTCTAACTTTTCCTGTTGAATTTTGATATACTCAATGCCCAAGACTCTTGCCAAAGTCACGTATATATGTCTTTTTGTCTCTGTCTTCTTTCCTCTGTAATATATTACTATTTTGGAATAAATCACCTTTACAATAAAAGTAAATGTGACAAAATCTCATTGTGTTTCACTTTTATCTATCTATCTATTCATCCATCCATCCACCCACCCACATTAGCAATAGTAGCTCTTCCATGTTGGGTCAGTTTCTTACTAATGCACTTGTGTCGTACAAGACGTGACTCGCTAGGTGGCGACATGGAACGTGAAATGTAATTTCGAACGTGAACGTGAAAGCTGTTGAAAGTTACTTTGTTACCACCAGATGGCGCTATAGCAAACGAACCTGACGTGCTGAATTTCTCAAGGACCTGCAACAGTTACTGTATCACATTGTGACGGTGTACAGTACGGTGGCTGAGAACATTAAAGCGATGTCCCGCAAAAACTGCATTAATCTACAAATAAGACAGCTTTCCGAAGGTATACCAAGATGGCTCAAATCCTGGAGGAAGATTGAGTACTTATAACTTTTTGTGGTTTTACACTTGTCCCCAATACTTGAGTCGTGCACCCAGGACAGATTGTGGGGTTGTTTGACGGAGGGGCAAATTGTCGATCGTTTGCTTTCAGGATTAAATCCGAACCGATTGATTGCGCAAGGCGGTTTGTTAATTTGCATAGACACAAACTCAACAGGCTAAGAGCAGCGCCTTTTGGATTGATGGCATTTGGAGCACATGCAAGCTTTCTCACATGAGAAGTGTTGCAGGTCAGCTCGAGCGTTTTTCGCGTACACGCGCTTGATTCACAAAGGTGAGTTTATTACGGTTACCTTGCTCCAGACGTATGAACGCGTGATTTTATTAAACTTATGCATAATAGTGATGATATGGGGCTATAGTATGGATAAACTACCTGAAATGCACTACAAGCCTTTGTCCACCACCTCAAAAAAAAGTGACAGGAAATATTGAAACTGTCAGGTTACAAAATAAACCGCTCACGCGCGACGCCGGTATCGAACCGCTTCGACACGCGCAGCTGAGCAGGACCAGATGGATTTCTGGGTTGCTTCGGGGTTTTAATATTACGGTGGCCCTGAAAGTCCATCGCGCTGCAAAAGCAAAACGAGATGCATACGAAAAGCAAATGCATCAAAATGACGGCGCTTGCGCTACATTTCGGAAACGCGCTGCAAATTCAGAAACTGCAAATCTAACCACAAGACACCGAAAGTGGCCCACAACTCAATAGAAATGTTTCTGGGGGAACTATTAAAAAGCAGCAATGTGAAAAGTTAAATGTTTACTCCAATATTACTGGTAAGCTAGCTATATGAAACAGAATGGAAAACTAGTTTATTTGTGCTTTCCATTCTTACTTGAGTATTTTTGCTATGCTGTACATAGCCCAACATTTAAAAACCTAAAAAAGCGTCATGCTTATACCAAATTAGAACATATTGTTTGTCCATTTGACATGTAAAATAGTACAAAGTGTAGCATTACATTTTGCAATGTTATACTGCTGTGATAACTGTGTCATGTATTAATTTAATCCATTAATGTATAAAAATTACAATATATTAGATTCAATTATGATTAATTAATAATATACATTATGGGTTGTAGTTCCAAGTCACAAATAACAGAACTGAGATCATACTTATTCTTCAGGTTCAGTTCCTGTATTAGAGGACCCTACAGAAGATGAGCTCCTTCATAAATATTTCAGAGGGTCACACGTATGAAATAATTATAGTTGTTATCAAGAAGCCTGCTGAGTGCAGAGTTAATTAGAACGATTAACTACACCACTGTTGCTACTGTGTGTGCATTAATTTTGGAGGAACTAAAGGGATCAGGCCAGCTTCTGGGCTACAGAGCAATGTGGCAGGTCTTGCAACAGAAGTAGGCTATTCCCTTACTGTTAAAATATATGATGTGATTCATTTGATGGCAGAGTTGGATCCAGCTGGAGTTCAAAAGCGCTCTTCACATAGGTTTGTCTAAAGAGGATATTACTCCATGGGACCAAACCAAGTCTGGCAAGTTGATGACTTTGATGACTTTGAAAAACTGAAACCATATGGTGTGGCTATCAGTGGCTGTATCGATTTTTTTTTCAAGGAAGTTTATGTGGCTCAAGTGTGGAAGCTCTAACAGTGATCCAGGGATCATTGCTCAAAATTACATGCAGTGTTTATCAGAGTTTGGAGTCCTTCCAATGCGCCTCCGCAGAGATTGTGGAACAGAAAATGGAGTCATGGCTGCCATTCACTCTACATTAAGATCCAGCCATGTGGATGAATTTGCAGGAGCTCAAAGTCATATGTATGGATCCTCAGTTTCAAATCAACGCATTGAAAGCTGGTGGTCACACTTAAGAAAACACAGGTAAGCCAACATGGTATAATATTCAGTTCAACAGACTGTACTTGATGTTGATTCCTAAATTCCAAATGAAGCTTTAGCTTGATGCTCAACTCACTCGCTCGTCTCTAATCACTTTAAATTATTCCACAAGTCCATTTCTTCGTACTTAATGCTTTACTTGAAACTTTAAAGACATTACAAAGAAAAACATAAAAACTCCCAAAGTGTTTCGTAGCCTATAGTTAGAGCGAGAAAGAGAAAGCGAGGTCAAAAAACTATATCACTCCAATCTCTTCCTTTGTTCTTTTTTCCCTCTCATTTGACCTTTTTTCCTTTTACTTTTCTACCCTAGAGGGCGTGGCCTAATATCCTGCTTTACTCTTATGGCGCAAATCAAATGCATTTTAATACTTTAAATCATATTATTAATGATTTATTAAAATAATTATTTTTTAAAATAAATAAATAATAAATTATTTTATTATAAATAAATAATTAATTATTATTTTAATAAATAATTATTTTATTTATTAAAATAATTAAAACTTAAATAGACTGCATTTACACTCCTACACTTGACATTGTTGACGTTTGCCGTTAATTGTGTCACCTGAACTTTGCATTATTATAACTAAAAACTATCCAAATGAATCATGTTATTTGTAGGTGCTCTTTTATGGCATTTTATTCACTCAATTACATAACAAATATTTTTTCTATATATGGATTAAAAACATATGGGTCCAATCTTTTTTTAGAAAATATTCACCTCAATGTGCCCATGTCATGATGAGTTATAAATGACTTGCTTAAATGTTAACTGAACACATTTCCAATTCTATCGTACAAAATCTAATGGAATTTCATGATTTTCATCTCTAGGACTCAATTTTGGATGGATCTTTTAAGTGATTTAAAAGAGAGGCATTTTTTCAATGGCAGCTATGAACACATGTGTTTGCTACAATGCACTTTTTTGGAGATGGAGAAATGGAGAAAGTGCGCAAACCAAAATCCTGTGACCTGATCCGAAATAAGGATATAATAACCAGCGGTCAACTGGTACAAAGACAAGACATATATAGACAAACAAACGACCCTCAGGTGAGACGGATCACGGGCCCCGCCCATCTGAGGGACGAACACAACACAACAATAGGAAACTAACAAAAATAGGAACTAACAAGGTTCAGTTTACACTAGACATTTCTAAAAGTTGAACACTGCTCTTAAATCTTGTATTTTCTAGATTTAAAAATAAAATATGTAGCTTTAAACAGTCTTAGCTTTGCCGTTTTCTCCAACACAAATCAACATCTTTACAAGTGAATTTAGCAATTCCATAAAAAAGATTAAAGTAAAATGATCAAAAATGAAAATAAATACAATTTTATATACTTATTGTATATACAGTTCCATAAAATAAAGATAAAAAACAGACACTTTAATCCTAATTGTATATACAATTTTAAAAAATGAAAACATTTGCATCTTAGTGTCGAACAGTCAAAACAAACGGAGGTATGTATTCACGTATAGATACTGAGAACAATAAGATATATTTTAAAAATATGAACAATTAAAGCTTAAAGTGAACTTTGGTTTTCCTTAGAGCTTGTCTTTACGGAAGGCCAAATCCAGGGGAATTCTGTATTCCATAGTCCATGGCTTCTTGAAAATCTTCATAGCTTTGTGAGATTGGGATTTTGATTGTATTTGCACAGGTACTTGCCAAAGGAAAACGTGAGCTCCAATCATGTTAGCTGTGGCTGTATTGCTGCAGGTGGAATTTCCTTTAACCCTGTTCCAAACATCAGCACATCCTGAAGTTTTCTGAAAGTAAATGAGAAAAGCACAGTATGAAACTAACATGCTTGTATGAATGAATGTTAAATTTATATAGCGCCTTTTAGGATACCCAAAGCACTTTACAATTTTAACACCGGTACAAGTCTCAGACAAGCAATCACACACACACACACACACACACACCGGCGAGAGGGGGCAGCCAATTGCGCACAGTGTACTCTCTACCGGGATCCACAGCCCCCTGAGGGACTGAATGGGGTGCAGGAAGGGGAGAGAGGACACCACCATCCACCACTGGGCATACAATCCCAGACACACACACTCAGTTTTAGTCCTGCTCCCGCCAAAAAATCGCTTGTTTTAATCCCGCTTCCGCCCGCTTCTGCTTGTTTTAGTCCTGCTCCCGCCCGCACCGGCCAAAAAAATTGCTTGTTTTAATCCCGCACCCACCCGCCACATACACATTTCTGTCGCCCCCGCCCACAATTCTAATATTAATTAAATTTAGTACTTGAAAATTTCTTATGTATTTATTAAATCAGCAAAATAGCGATGGATCCCGCTGTCCCATTTCTTACCACAGTCCAAACACATGTCGTCAGGTGACGTACACCAACACTTTCTGACATCTATCACAACAAGCAAATGGTAGACGATTTCCATCTCCATTAATTACAATGGAATATGACTTCCATACATCAGACTTTCCTGTAGTTGGCTTAATTGTGGTGTATTCGCTTGTTTTAATTGAATTTTCCACAGCTGAAACTGGTTGACCGTCTACAGTCTCTGCCATTTCGGTATCAAAATGACGCACACTTCATATGTTCACGTGATCAGTTGCTTAGCCAATATTTTGAATTAGTTTATTGCTTACTTACTGAATGATTAGTTGTTTTCGTCATGTTCCTTATGCATGAAAATCATTGCGTTGTTATTATAATTTTCTAGACTATTTATTAATTTGCGGGATTTTTCTACATGTATATGTGGTCCCACTCCCGCATCGCCTGGACTAATTAAACTCCCACTCCCACCAATAACAATTAAATTCTGGCCCGCGCCGCAATATATTCTGACGGGTCCCGCGGGATTACCGTGGGAGTGCAGACCTCTAACTTGAACCCAAGACCCCAGTGCTGAGAGGCAAATGTGCTAACCACCAAGCCACCGTGTTGCCCAACACTATGTATAACATAGAAGCACACAGTTCTTAATCATTACTCCTATTTTGACCGCTCTAAATATTTCTCAAGCTATAATTCCATATTACCAATCTGCTACTTCTATTCTAAGTTACTTTTGACTTTTAAAACTTCAAAATTAACTGGGACTAAAATACAAACAAACGGAAACTCTGTAACCTGTAAATTAAAGAGGAAACAGCTGCAATAAGAGTGTGTTTAAAAAAGATAGATAGATAGATAGATAGATACATACTTTATTGATCCCGAAGGAAATTTAGCAGCCAGTAGCAGTTACACCAAACCGTTAAGGACACACACAGCAATTTCCCAAAACGTATATGACATTCACAAACAATACAAAGACTATACAATACAAGTGTACAATTATCCAGTATCCCGACCAAGATTGGTAAAACTGGAAATAATGTGCAATGACCAGTAGTGCAAATGAATGGCATGTGCTTAAAAAGTGTCAAAGTGTCGAAGTATAAAAGTGTAAAAGTGTCAAAGTGTCGAAGTGACCATAATGGAGTGTCATCTGTCCCCCTCCCTCTTCCGACTCCACTGGGAGGAGTTGAAGAGTCTAATGGCTCTCGGGACAAATGATTTTCTGAGTCTGTCTGTGGAGCTGCTCTGTGACAGGAACCTGCCACTGAACTTGCTCCTCTGGTCCATAATGATGGTGTGCAGTGGGTGACCATCATCCTCCATGATGGAGAGCAGTTTGCGCATTGATCTCCTCTCCGCCACCGTAACCACAGAGTCCAGCTCCACACCAACTACAGACCCTGCACGCCTGACCAGCTTGTCCAATCGCATCTCGTCCCTCTTCTTGATGCTCCCTCCCCAGCACACCACAGCGTAGAAGAGGCAGCTGGACACAATAATAGAATAAAGGATCTATCTGCTTGGTCATTGAGTAAATTCCAGTGGATACTCAGTGTAGATGAGTCAATCCCTTTCAAGTGGGGAAGCTACATATGATAAAACTACTTGACGGATAATATATTGCAATCAACATGTACCTGTACACGCTGGACACTTTATTAGAAACACCTTTACTCAGTTCCTAACTTGTATAGTATAGTATATCTTTTGATATTAGCCTTTCACCACTGGTCAGTTTCTGACCACAACACCACTGATATAGTATGCTTAGGGAGGTGTTACATGATTCATGAGAACATGCCACTTCCTCCATTGCTCCATGATCCAGTTCTGATGCATTGAATGTTCACTAACATATCCCACCCCTTGCAAGGTGCCTTTACATTGAGATCATACAGGTTATTCACTTCTCCTATCAGTGATTTTAATGTTGTGGCTGATGAGCGGATATTGTTCATGTTAATGTATCCATCATTATCAAACCTTATGTAAAATGTTACTGAATTTTCATTGTATTTGTATCTGTAATCCCATACTACTTTTTGTGTACTTCAGATTCTGTTGATCTTAGACAAAAGTGTTTGATGATATAATGGCTGTGAGAAGACTCTAAGAAGAATTGTCACAAGTGAATTCATTTTCATAATGCTGTAGTTTATTTGCACCATGTGTGTATTTTTGTGTTTATGTGCGTGTGTAGTTTGTCCAGGAATCTGCGGTGTGTCAGTTGTGCAGGAGATCACAGCAGTATCAGACCAGGAGGAGGAGCTCTAGTGTTGGACAAGTGGCCGTCCTGCACCTACCATAGACCATAGTCATGATAGGGACTGAGTCAAAGTTATACACACACACCAAATACAAATACCATAGAGTGGAGTCATGATAGGGACTGAGTCAAAGTTATACACACACACCAAATACAAATACCATAGAGTGGAGTCATGATAGGGACTGAGTCAAAGTTATACACACACACCAAATACAAATACCATAGAGTGGAGTCATGGTAGGGACTGAGTCAAAGTTATACACACACCAAATACAAATACCATAGAGTGGAGTCATGATAGGGACTGAGTCAAAGGTATACACACTTTGATATACACATTATACACATTGATATCAATTGCATTTGAAAAGGTTGATGTCAGCTGATGAGCAGATGTGTTGTTAACATGGGATTCTGTATGAATGTCTCTTGCTCACCTAAGGGGTGGGCTGTAAGACACGAAAGGCTCATCCAGGTGAATGTGGACATGGTCCTTGACGGCCTCACCTTGAGATCTTTTTTTCAAATATGTTTCTGCAAAAAAAAATAAATAAATAAAATTTCATCATACATTAATTACGTATTACATGATTATTACAGCAAATTATGAAAATATGTTATGAAATATGTTAGCAGCTTTAGATTCTGTATGATTGTCTCTTGGTCACCTAAAGATGGGTTGTAAGAATCCTCTGTGTCACGGTGAGTCGGCCTGGACGCCACCAGAGGGCACCCCAAGCGACCCGCACAAGCACCACCACGCCCCCCATCACACAACGCACACCCTCACAACGCAGAACACTCCCACGCTCCCAATCACCTGTGTTCTAACACCTGTTCCGTGTTAGGTTGTCCCTTTATATTCCCACAGGTCGATCCTTCCAGCGCTGCTCATTCTCCTGCCTCAGCGCCTCGCTACCAGTGAGAGTCCTGCCCTTGCTACTCAAGAGAGCCTTTACTTCGGTGTTCTCATTTCTGTTGCTACCTTTTGCCTTTGAGCCTGAGTCTTTTTGTTGTTATTTATAATGGATAATAAACCAGAGCTTACTTCACCTCTGCCTCCTGCTGCCTCTGTCCCAGCGTCACAGAATGAGCAGCCGTCGACAGCAGGAGCAGAAGCGCCGTCTCCTTTGGAGATATTGGCCACGCAAGGTAGGGTCATCGGAAGACAGCAACAAGAGATCACCGAGATCAAAACCATGATGCAAATGATATCGAGTTGCTTGCAGTCTCTCTCTGCCCATGCGAGCAGCGCATCTCCTCCAGTACGAGAGGATAGAGGTCTCATCGCACCTCCCGAGCCCTACGGAGGGGAACCAGACAGGTGCGAGGGATTCCTTATGCAATGCGGGTTATACTTTACGTATCGGTCTTCTCTAAGTCCCGAGAAAAAGATCGCTTACGTTTTATCCCGCCTCACGGGTAAGGCGCTGGAGTGGGGAACAGCGCTCATGAGAACTGAATCAGCTCGGCTGACGGATTACGACGCGTTCGTCTCGGAGCTGAGAGACGTATTCCACCACCCGAGACAGGGCAGTGCGTGCGGACAGAGCTTACTGAGAATGCGTCAGGGCACACGGCACGCAGCGGAATACGCTCTGGACTTTCGGACCTTGGCCGCCAACACCGGGTGGAATGATGCGGCTCTTGTTGACGCGTTCGTCGCGAGCTTACGCCCCGAGCTAAGGGCAGAGCTCGCGTGTCGCCAGGAAGGGGCGAGTTTTTCACAGGTGGTGCATTTAGCGGTCACGTATGACCGTCTGCTGCAGGAGAGGACAAGCCGAATTCCTCACGGTCCTGTGGGCGACACCACTCCGGCCCCGGCGAGCCCCAAAGAGAACCAGAGACCCGAACCCATGCAGATCGGGGAGACAACCACGACCAAGGAGACCGCTCGCCCGAGCGGTGGCAGAGCTCGCGTGAGTAACTCCTTGACCGGTAATTTACTTACCATCTCAGCCTGGTTGTCTTACAGGGGCTGTTCTGTGGGGGTTCTTGCCCTAGTGGACTCGGGAGCGTCGGGGAACGTGATGGAGCAGAGTCTGGCGGAGCGGCTGAGGGTTCCCTTGAAGAAGTTGGAGAAACCGAGGCATGTGCAGGCGCTGGACGGATGACCATTTACGTCACCCAGTCACGTTAGGTCTTCCCTGGCTCCGTTTGCACAATCCCCTCATTAAATGGTCCTCGGGTCGCATTCTCCGTTGGTCCACTCTGTCCAAACGTCCACGTGCGGGTCGCAGAAAGCCCTATAACATGCTGACCACTAGTATAGAGAGCCCTAATGTCGCTCACCCCCAAGCGATCCCAAGCCAGTACCGGGACCTCGCGGAGGTATTCAGCGCATCCAAAGCTGCACAGTTACCACCACACCGCCCCTGGGATGTCACCATCACCCTGAGAGAAGGCACGACTCCCCCCAAATGCAGGATCTACCCCCTGTCACAAGAGGAGGAGCAGGTGATGGAGCAATACATTAGAGAGGCTTTGGCTCAGGGCTATATCACTCCCTCCACCTCGCCCGCCTCAGCCAGTGTCTTCTTCGTGAAGAAGAAGGACGGTGGTCTGAGGCCATGCGTGGATTATCGGGGGCTCAATTCCCTCTTGGTGAACTACTCATACCCACTGCCTCTGGTGCCTTCGGCCCTGGAGCAGCTACGGGAGGCGAGTGTGTTCACCAAACTGGATCTGCGCAGCGCCTACAACCTCATCCGGGTCCGAGAGGAGGATGAGTGGAAAACGGCGTTCAGTACATCCACTGGTCATTACCAGTACCGGGTCTTACCTTACGGTTTGGCGTCGGCACCGTCGTTTTTCCAGGCGTACATCAACGAGGTCTTGAGGGAGTACCTGAATAGATGTGTCGTCGCTTATATTGATGACATCCTCATCTATTCTCCTTCCCGGGACCAACACGTCCGGGATGTGCGGGCAGTCCTGAGCACTCTCCTGCGCAGTAGGCTATACTGCAAGCTAGAGAAGTGCGAGTTCCATCTTTCAGAGGTGAACTTCCTTGGTTACATCATAAGGTCAGGCTCCGTGCATATGCAACCGGGAAAGGTGGAGGCGGTGAAGGGGTGGAACCGTCCTCACACACGGCGCGAGCTCCAAAGATTTTTGGGCTTCGCGAACTTTTATAGGCGTTTCATCCGCTCGTATAGCCAGATAGCCAAGCCTCTCACAGACCTACTGCGTGGAGGGGCGAAGAGGATAACCTGGACTGCGGAGGCGGAAAACGCGTTTAACGAGATCAAGCAGGCGTTCACTTCTGCACCTATGTTGCACCAGCCCGACCCGAAACGGCCGTTCGTGGTGGAAGTAGACGCGTCCGATGTAGGGGTCGGGGCCGTGCTATCCCAGCGTTTCAGAAAACACTGCTCGCTTAAACCTATCGCCTTCTTTTCTAGGAAACTCAGTTCTGCAGAGCGAAATTACGGAGTCGGCGACAGAGAATTACTAGCCATGAAACTGGCTTTCGAGGAATGGCGACATTGGCTGGAGGGGGCGAAACATCCGTTCACAGTGATCACTGACCACAAAAATCTCGAGTATATAAAATCCACGAAACGTATGAATGCGCGTCAGGCGCGATGGTCCCTGTTCTTTTCCCGATTCCGTTTTCAGGTGACGTACCGCCCCGGTGAGAAGAACACACGCGCTGACGCTCTCTCTCGCTCCTTCCCGGAGAGCAGAGAGTCAACGGAAAAAGAGCCCGTCCTTCCAACGGAGTGTTTTCTAGGCGCGCTGGACTGGGAGATCGACCGAGCGATCGCGGCGGCCAACCCACACCCCCGGTGTCCTCCTCACCGCAGGTTTGTCCCTCCTGCGCAGCGAACTCCTCTCATCAGTTGGGCGCATTCTTCGCTAGGCACAGGTCACCCCGGCACAACCAAGACGTCACAGGTGCTGGGAGCTCGTTACTGGTGGCCGGGACTACACAGAGACGTCCTGCGGCACGTGGCCTCGTGTCCGGACTGTGCAAGGAGCAAGGTGCCCCGGGTGCCTCCCGCGGGTAAGCTGCTTCCCTTACCCATACCGGTTCAGCCCTGGACACACATAGCGGTTGATTTCGTAACAGACCTGCCTGAGTCCGACGGAAACACCACCATCCTTTCCGTAGTAGACCGTTTCTCCAAGATGGTGTGCTTCATACCTCTACCAGGACTGCCTACGGCTTGGGAGACAGCAGAGATCCTGTTTAAAGAAGTGTTCAGGCAGTTCGGGTTACCTGAGGACATCGTCTCCGACCGAGGGCCCCAGTTCACATCTCAGGTATGGAGAGAGTTTTTATCCAAGTTCAACATAACGGTCAGCCTCACCTCAGGATACCACCCACAAGCCAACGGGCAGGTGGAGCGTATAAACCAGGAGCTGGGACGATTCCTTAGAGCCTACTGCAGTGAGTATCTGGACACATGGAGCTCCTTACTCACCTGGGCGGAATACGCGCAGAACTCCCTGGTCCAATCGAGCACAGGTAAAACCCCGTTCGAGTGCGTGTTAGGCCGACAACCACCTCTCTACCCATGGAATGCCGCCTCCTCTGACCAACCCATAGTCGAGGAGTGGTGCCAGCGAAGCGAGAGGGTTTGGGCGGATACTCACCGCAAGCTGGAGGCAGCGGTAAGGAGGTTCAAGGCCAAAGCCGACCGCCGACGGAGCGAGGCACCCGCATACAGAGTCGGGGATAAGGTGTGGGTGGCTACCGGCGACGGCCGCCTGGGACCGCGGGGAAAACTGACTGACCGGTACACAGGTCCGTACACCATCTCCAGACAGATAAATCCGGTTACTTACCAGGTACACCTGCCAGCGGACCGCCGAATCTCGAGGACGTTCCACGTGTCTGCATTAAAGCCGTTCCGGGAGGGCCCGTTGAGCACGGAGGAAGCACCACGTCCCCCTTCTCCGCTGCAGCTGCCAGACGGGCAGGCTTATGGGGTGAGTCGCTTGCTGAACTCCAGGCGCAGGGGCGGTGTACTGCAGTATCTGGTCGATTGGGAGGGCTACGGACCGGAGGAGAGGTCGTGGGTCCCTGCCTCCCAGGTGCTGGATCCTTCCTTGATCGCCTCCTTCCATCGGGAGCACCCTGGTCTTCCGGCTCCGCGTGGCCCGGGGCGCCCGAGGAGAGATCGGCTGGCAGGATCCTTGGGGAGGGGTTCTGTCACGGTGAGTCGGCCTGGACGCCACCAGAGGGCACCCCAAGCGACCCGCACAAGCACCACCACGCCCCCCATCACACAACGCACGCCCTCACAACGCAGAACACTCCCACGCTCCCAATCACCTGTGTTCTAACACCTGTTCCGTGTTAGGTTGTCCCTTTATATTCCCACAGGTCGATCCTTCCAGCGCTGCTCATTCTCCTGCCTCAGCGCCTCGCTACCAGTGAGAGTCCTGCCCTTGCTACTCAAGAGAGCCTTTACTTCGGTGTTCTCATTTCTGTTGCTACCTTTTGCCTTTGAGCCTGAGTCTTTTTGTTGTTATTTATCATGGATAATAAACCAGAGCTTACTTCACCTCTGCCTCCTGCTGCCTCTGTCCCAGCGTCACACTCTGTCTCATCCAGGAGAACGTGGAGGAGCTCCTGCCAGACCTCATCCAGAGCACTTTTATTCACAGGTGCTTCTGTGACAAAAGATTTTTTCAACAAGTCCTAATTACATATTACCAGTGATGTCAGTAACGCGTTACTTACTTAGTAATGCGTTACTCTAATCTTACCACATTTTTCAGTAACGAGTAATATAATGAGTTACTATTTCCAGTCCAGTAATCAGATTAAGGTTACTTATCCAAGTAACTGTGTGTTACTATTTTTATTTTCCTTAGTAAAAATATATATTTTTGCTTTCTTCTTGGCTCAGTTAAACTTTTGCATCTGACCGTAGCGCTCGACTCACTGTGCGTGAACCTGTGAGAGCACGAGCGTGTTCACGTCATTCTGTGCAGTGTTGTCAATGTTGCATTGTGTTTCAGGTTTGAAAAGTGCTGGAATTTTGGATAACATGTTGCAACTGTCCCCACACTGTGTTGCAACTGTCCCTCATGACAATAATACTGAAAATTAGATAAAATATAAATTGAACAATTTTATTGCCCTGATCATGAATACATCATGTATATCAATAGCCTGCTCTTTGAAAAAGTGTAGTAGTGTAAGCAGTGGGCCCATAAAGCCTGCACTGGTAGCAGTTCCATTTACGTATGCCACAACTGTGAATCAGACAGTGAATAATTAATAATAATTCAAGTCAAGTCAAGAGAACTTTATTGTCAAAAATCTATGTAACAAGGTTAACCCAGAAGTTTGAAATTGTGTTTAGCCAGTTCCAATGTGCAGTTTAGCAAACATATATTGATAATCACTCACTAACTCACTCACACACACATACACACACACACACACACACACAAGCAGTGCAAATTAACATACTGTTACAAAATATTAACATAGTAATACAGACACACACACACAGTGTGCAGTAAAAAAGGCTTTTCTTTTGGTTTCGTGGCCGTTTACTTCCGCTAATATAGTGGTTTCCACTGGATGACCATTCACCGGAGCAGAGATGAGATTTTAGTGCCGACGCTGCAGTATTTTGTTGACCACTAGAGGGCGAGGTGACTACATTATAGACCGATTCATGATGGATTCTTGTAAACTGATATAGCTAAAAGTGATGTCGTGGGGTATTACCATACACGTATGATACACAGGATGTCTAAATTATACAGAATAAATGTGAGGCTTCTTGTCAAGCATGTAAATCACAGCAAGAATATTTATATATAATAAAAATATTTATAAAGAATAAAGTGCAACATTACTGACATTTCAGTAATACCAATACAATATTTGAAAAGTCTCTTTGATAATATAAACGTAAAATTCTTACGTTTTTTTTCCTTTTTAGCATCCAGATGAGACGAGGCCATAAACATCTTTGCGTGTCATTTTGGCAGATGCATTATGCGCTGTCTATGCCAACTCGTGGTTACCTTAGAATTATGGCATCTTCTTGGCAGTATTTTTGTTACTAGGTGAGGTTACCTGCTATCACTCCCATTACTAGGAGGGGACTGTTGCTGTGAGCTGTGTGAAACCGAGTCAACCGTCCGCTGATCAGTTACTGCTGTAGACTTTTATCAACTCTGATAGACCTGCATGTGGTTGTAATTTCAGTCATTAAACTGTACGCTGAAGGAAAAGACACTCCTATTGCTAACTGTAACGGACTCAGATGAGCTCTACTGCCACCTGGTGTTCTGACAGTTCACTACTCTTTTCTTCTAGTCGTCCCCCCCCCCAACAGGAACGTACAGGGCAATTTCTAAGTTACATTTAGGGATGATCAGGACAACTTTTTCAGCGCCACCCATCTATAACTTTAATAAGTGCTGTACTATGAATATGTGACACTGAACGCAAGCTGCTATAACAGTGCAGCAGAAAAGACCTTTTAAGAAGCTGTGTAAACACACACAGATGCTGAGACAGGGCGCTGAACAACCACGTCTCATAAATTATCATTCCAATGATGGTATCTAGCACAACTGTGGCCATGGTAACACCCAAGCTTACACGAGATGCTCATGAAACATTTAGGTCGTTGTCAGAGAGACATTTTGCTGATGCATAATACATAAACATCCACAGTGAGGCCAACGCAGTCACGGGGGGCAAACGTGAGGAAGGTTCTCGTGGTGGGTGAGATGCACAGAACAGGCCAGTGTGGGGCTCCCCCCTGTGGGCACCTGACGCATGTCACGCTCATTTCAAAGGGTCTCTGCACAGGCGCCCAGGCAGCAGGCCAGTCAGGCTACTCCAGAAGCATTTTCAACAATTACATCTGCAGCTCCGACACAAATAAGCGCCCGATCGATTTGTCCATCGTGCTGCGCTGGGTTCGCCAGGTTGTACCACTGGCAGGATGTGAAGTCTTCATCAAAAAGGCTGATGCTGGTGTGCATTGTGAATGTGGCAAAGTCTTCCTCAGAACGCATTTCTCCCCCTGTAGAATCCACTCCCTCAAACGGCAGAAGCGTGTCATTCACGTAATTTTCTTGCTTTTTAAGCGTCACATTTTGTTTTTTTTAACTACCTCAGTCGTCTCCTAGATGCACGCTTGCCTTAGATTTGCACTTGCATAACAAATTTCAGATTTAAAGTGCATGAATTATGCAGGTGTATGCACGTGTTTGGAAATGACTGTCATGGCGTTGTTTAGATGTGTGCTGGACGAGTCCTGAGCCAGCGAGATGGGGCGAAGGCTCCTGGTCTTCTCCACTCACTCCGTCTTCAGTTACAGCCGTTACAGCCTGACCACTGCCTCTGTGTGTGTGTGTGTGTGTGTGTGTGTGTGTGTGTGTGTGTGTGTGTGTGTGTGTGGCCTCTAAGAATGCAATGCCAAACTTTTCTAGCTTTTGTGCAGTCCAACGTTTTAGCAAAGTCATAATGCAGAAGCGTGTTGCACGAGTGTTCACCAGCGCCGCGATGTAAGATTGAACATGTAGTGGTCACGTTTAGCTCCACCTCAACATGTCTATCTTATCTTTAGCCCCTCCTCTGTCTCCCTGTCACTGCTTTGTTTTGGTGTACCATGTGTTCTCCTGCCACGCCCCTGTCATTTGTAGCCACGCCCCTTGTTGTCACCTGTTTCAAGTTTGGTCCCCTTGTTAGTCCTGTATTTAAACCCTGTGTTTGGTCTTTGGTTTGTTGGTCATTGTTCAAGACCTTGTGTGCTGCGTTTCAAGGCTATACTAAGACATATTTGCTATTTTTATCTCTGTCTTTTATTCAGTGTATCAGGGTTTTCTGTTAGATGTTCTTTGTTGTTGTGTTCAGTATTGTTTAGGTTGTATGAGTTGGATGTTGGTGTTTGTGGTGACTGATTCATAATTGTCTTCCACCTTCACCTGTCCACCATTAGGTGCCCAGGACTAGTGACACAGTGGCTCCAGCCCATACTGTAAATGCTGTTAATGCATTAATTAATGTTAACACAGATAATTAATGCTAACACAGTTAGTGCTGTGTTAGTACTGTAAATGCTGTGTTAATGCTGACCAACTCTTGCATCACCTTCTGGATCATTTTCTGCATTTTGACCTTAGATGCTTGACCAGGGCATTTTAATATTTTATCTGCTAAGAAACACAGAGATCAATAGCATGTCCAGCCATGCCAAAACATGTTGAACAAGACGCATTTGCAAACGTTTTAGACCCGAACAGCTCCTTATTCACCAGGTCAAACGGTTTAACCCCAGGTGATTATCGCGGGTAATACCTCGGTCAAACGTTGCCATCCCTTTAGCAGGAGCACGAGCCTCATTATACTAAATGGACCTGGCGTCTCCCCCTAATGGGCTTTCCTAACGTCCCAATGATTCGGGGGATTGTGTGACCGTCTCTGAGCCACTGACTCTGCGTTAGTGGTACCGGTGTTCTGTCGAGTTTTGCTACTTTGTCGAAAAATGCTTGCAGTTGTGCGTTTCCCATAAAATATAGCCTAACTCGGTATTATGACGCATTGTAATTATAAAATCAAGTACATGCACTGTATGTATGAACAAATCCATGGATTTAAATCCATTATAGCTTCCTTATTAACATTTTACATGGATAGCATATCTCGATAGGCTGATATCATACATCGAATAATGCTTCCCTTATCAAATCATGCTTCCAGTACAGACCCATGCACATGTTTGCTAACAAAAACATAATAAAAAAAGATTTATATTTTTAAAGATTTATTTAAGTTATCACCTGAACGTAAACTCGACAGAAAGGGAACATAGCGTGGAAACAAATGACAAGCCTGTGGATCTGCGCATGCGCAAAACCGCAAACGAGCACAACTCGATGCAAAGCACAACTCGACAGAACACCGGCGCCACCGGAGATCATCTCGTGCGTATTGCGCTGCTTGTGCTGCTTGTTTGGACGGTATCAAAATACGTGTAACGACTAAAGCACATGCTTATAGCTATAGAAGAGAGTCTGATTAGGGGTCATTCCTCTGAGGGGAAAACTGTTGTGATCATTACAATAGTGTGGCTTACATAGACGCCCAAGTTATGGATGGCTGTTTGGGATGCGTGGAAGTGTTTATCGAAACTCTTATTCAGAACTTTATAACTTGGTTCATTTTTGCGAGGCGGTCGTGCATCAAACAGACTGTGGCCTCGTGAGATGTATGAGAGCCAAAATAATTACCAACATTTGTTCCCTGTGCTGTCAGAAATGCTGAGATCTGGGTTAAGTTTGCTTTTATTGATCAGCTATAGCTTTCCTCATGAAAAGCAGGTCGCACGCCACCTGTGAATTATGTACGCGGACAAGCAGGGAAGAATAAAGTGATAACAGTAACGGTAACACCTCGACCTGTCCGCCCCTTCAGCTCAGAGCCCGGGACGCGCGTCCGCCTCGTTCCGCCTTTACAGAGGTGTCAATTCCAGGTTCAGAAAGTAAAAGTCCTCACCAGGATTTTGCTCAAGCTTGCTAGATTTTCTAATTAGTGCAATCCAGGTAAATTAGTGGAATCAACGCAATCCAGGAAGCCTGAGCAAAATCCTGGTGAGGACTTTTACTTTCTGAACCTGGAATTGACACCTCTGCGCCTTTACCGGATCACCACCGCAGTCCTCGTGGCGAACAAGACTATAGATCACATGCGCAATGTGCTCGCGAACCACAGTTTCTGAACCCCTGACTTCTTAACTTTTTATAGTGATGGGTTATTGGTTAGTGATGGGCTACATTTCCTGGAACAAAAAATATTAAACTATGCACAGGTTTAATTTCGATCTTAATGTAATCCTGGGCGAGACGTAATTGTTCCGTCTCGAATTATAACGATTGTTGTGTGCGCGCTCACGTTCATGCGCTGTCACGATATCGAGGAACTGACTCACTGAGTCTCCCTCACACCGCTGCCGTAGTTCAGACTTCATACACCTGCCACCGCCACTCCTCTTCCAGACTGCAGAGAGGATTCGCTTTCTTTCTCTGCCTCAGTATAATTTATGGGAGGGGACAAGTTCTATATATATATATATATATATATATATATATATATATATATATATATATATATATATATATATATATATATATATATATATATATATATATATATATATATATGACACAGACACACACAGGGGTTGGACAATGAAACTGAATGAATGAAACACCTGTAATTTTACTGGCCAATCTTCATTAATTGCACATTGCACCAGTTAGAATGTGAAGGTTCAATTAGCAGGGTAAGAACACAGTTTGGCTCAAAATATTGCAACATCCACAACATTATGGGTGACATACTTCAAATGATGGCAAATTGTTGGTGCACGTCTTGCTGGTGCATCTGTGACCAAAATAGCACGTTTTTGTGATGTATCAAGAGCCACGGTATCCAGGGTAATGTCAGCATACCACCAAGAAGGACGAACCACATCCAACAGGATTAACTGTGGACGCAAGAGGAAGCTGTCTGAAAGGAATGTTCGGGTGCTAACCCGGATTGCATCCAAAAAACATAAAACCACGGCTGCTCAAATCACGGCAGAATTAAATGTGCACCTCAACTCTCCTGTTTCCACCAAAACTGTCCGTCAGGAGCTCCACAGGGTCGATAGACACGGACAGGCTGCTATAGCCAAACCTTTGGTCACTCGTGCCAATTCCAAACGTCGGTTGCAATGGTGCAAATCTCTTACTGTTGCATGTCCAGAGTAAAGCATAGGGGTGGATCAGTGATGGTGTGGGCTGCCATATCATGGCATTCCCTTGGCCCAATACTTGTGCTAGATGGGTGCGTCACTGGTGAGGACTACTGAACCATTCTGGAGGACCATGTGCATCCAATGTGCAAGACTGGTGAAGGATTGGTTTGATGAACATGAAAGTGAAATTGAATGTCTTCCATGGCCTGCACAGTCACCAGGTCTAAATATGATTGAGCCACTTCGGGGTGTTTTGGAGGAGTGAGTCAGAAAACGTTTTCCTCCACCAGCATCAAGTAGTGACCTGGCCACTATCCTGCAAGAAGAATGGCTTAAAATCCCTCTGACCACTGTGCAGGACTTGTATATTTCATTCCCAAGATGAATTGACACTGTATTGGCTGCTAATAAATACTAATAAATTATTGTGGTCTAAAACCAGGTGTTTCAGTTTCATTGTCCAACCCCTGTGTGTGTGTGTGTGTGTGTGTGTGTGTGTGTGTGTGTGTGTGTGTGTGTGTGTGTGTGTGTGTGTGTGTGTGTGTGTGTGTGTGTGTGTGTGTGTGTGTGTGTGTGTGCGCGTGTGTGTGTGTGTGTGTACATATAATTTTTGCCTTCCCTCATTTCTTATTTTATTTTCTGTTGGTATCATTTCTCCCACCGGTTCAAGATGTGTTTGCTGAGTAAATTCAAACTTAATTGTACTGTGTATTGGTATAAGCTCTCTGGGATATGTAGTCTGCTGCTCTCCGACACTTCATTGTTTATTGCCTGCAAGTGCACTGAGAACACACATTTTCTGCTCCCAAACCCAGTATTTGTGTAGTAAATGTAGTTTGACTTAGTGCTAGTTAATGCTCTATATTCATAGTTAGCCATTATTAGGTTTGTTTGTTTGGTGTTTTTTGTTACATTCAAGAGTAAACTGAAAAGGTCTAGACATTTCTCAGAAAACATCTTTGTTTTGTTTTGTAAATGCCAGCTTAGGGTTCTGTTTCCTTGATCCCATTTCAAAGAGTAATGACATCAGAAAGGTCTTGGCTCGGACAACACGTGACTGTTATACTGGAGGTTATGGAGCATATGGAGGTGTCCTGTTAGCAGGCACGTTGAACACCAGGACTCTACACAAACTGGATGAAGCCTCTCTGAGGAGTGCAGTGTTAAGGGAGTCTGGAACACACAGAAGGACACTTCATGTTCAACAAAGTGGTGAAACTCGTTTCCATGGAAATATAAAGAATGCAAAACAACGCTACAGTATCCCTCAATGAAGACCTTGGTGAAGACCTCACTAAATGTTGACGAGGCCCGTGTGAGCAGGCCTGACTTCTGCGTGACGCCTCTTTTGTTTAACTGTTGGCCTTAGTCAGTCCCTCCTCTACTACTACTGGATTCTGTCTGACAGGTTTTCATGAATTGCATTGTGACGCTGAAGACGCAATGTTGAATGAACGTGGGGGCAAAAAGAACAAATTATAAGCATGCCTTTTTTTTTTTAACCTTGTTACCGATGGTGCGAAACACCTCTACCAGAACACGCACTGTTGCCATAGTAACAGAGCGCTGCAGATTCGTGTAAGGCTCTCGCGGGACGTGCCCTTTTTGCGTTTTTCACTTCTGTACACGCGCGAGCCCTGCAGCCAACCGAACATTACACACAGGGGACCTGTGTTATGTAACACAGCCTATCAATGTGGGTTACCGACATTACTGTGTTGATTTTATTGAAAATCATCGAAAAGCAAAAATCTCTTGTGCCTTGGGAGTCTGTTTCTATTATCTAGATCATAATCTGAACCGTGAAGGAGGAGAAGAAGAAAAGTTGAGGTTCGCTTTAAAAAATGTTAATGGTGTCAGTTTAGTCTAGGCCTACTTTCCATGAGAAGCTGCTTGCTGAGATCACGGAATATCCAGCGTGACTGTCTGTCTTCCTGCCCAGACACCAACTGCAGCACACACACCTCCTCTCACAGCCTGGGTGCATTGTGCCATAGACACAACAGAGACGGGGCTCTAAAGATTTCAGAGCTTTAAATGGTTTAGAGCTCTGAATTTGTTTATCTATTCGTACTTCAGGTGTTATAAAGTTAACGAGACAGGAAGGACTATACACTTGAGAGAGCATTTCGTTAGTTGGTTTGCACCTCTGCACACAGCTTAAAGCTGAGATGAGTCTGTAGGGAGAAGTCCTGGAAGCCTCATAAGCGAGAGAGAATTACTCTAGCTCAACAACTTTGTCCAAAGACTTTACTATTTAGAGCCCTTTTAAAGAGCTAATTGTACATATATGAATTTACAAGGAGATGCATAAGACATACATTTTCACCCGAATTATATGAGCCTCTCATTTTGGCTCATACTTGGTGGAGTGTGTGTGTGTGTGTGTGCGTGTGTCTGTGAGTGTGTGATGGCAAGCAGTTCACACCCAGGGCCTTCACAACCCTAAGAAGCACTAGCTGTGAACGGTGAGTGTTAAATGACCCTACAGGTCATGGAAGACCTATATGGAAAAGTTTTCCTGATATTCTTGAACAGATTAAGAACCAGGATGTCAACACAGATGTGCTATAACTATACACAGATGAATGTCATGGCGCCATTGGCCCCAAGCACAAAGGTGATCTACAAATAACTGCATGCAAAAGACGTTGTTGGACAAGGACACGGACATGTTCCAAGGCAGCGAGCTGAGGAACATGTGGAGGGAAAGATCCGGCTCCTGGTTCTGGAAGAGTCGCTTGTCCGTGAGTCACGTGTGTGCGGGGACGTGTGTCTCGCTGGGGTCCACCGCTGCTACCAGCAGCAGATAACATGAGGAAGGACACCGAAGCATCTCGACTCCACCCGACGACCCTGAGCTGTGCAACACCCCCATGACCCTGAACCTGAAACAGGAGCCAACAGGATTGGAGACCCAAATCCCTAGAACAAGAACGCTTGGTACAGCCAGACCAGGAATCCCATCTGCATAGAGTGGTGCAGACCTCAGACAGACATCTACAACAAATATGAGATATGAGATTAGAAATGTGTCGTTCTATTCATCGGCCTATACGGTATATATGCTATATGGTTGTCATACTGTGCACGTATAGGCCCTTAAAGCTGATATTTAACAACTTTAACCACATAGTGAAAAACACAGGCCACTATAAGGACCTCTTCATGCATTTAGTTGTATATAAGTACATATGGATTTAGGACCACCGCACAGCTGCTGTCTTTCTCCTCTGCCCTGAGTGGTTCATGTCCTCATGTGGTTGGAATTCACTACTGTTGAGAACCATTTGTTTCTTGTCTGTTTATGTACTTGTTGCAGGTTTGGTTACTTCCCAAAACATCTGTAATTAGTAATCAGTAAGTGTAATAAGAGAGAACCAGGCCAATTTGCCTGATGAGATTGAGTTGTACTCAAAGGGCAAAGCAAATACATGGACACATACTCTTGTTTTACCCTTGTCAGTGTTTACAAAATGATTTACAAGCCAGGAGGATGTTCAGAGAAGAAAACAGGAAACAAAACAAAAGCAGAGGGGAAAACCATGACAAGGACGATGATGATTAAACTCCATACTCCCAACACAGAGAGACCTGCTCTGAACAAACAGTGGTAGTAACTCACAGTGAGGAATACTTACAGTTTATATATGTGAGGTGAAATTAGAAACAGGTGAAACAGTTCAATATTCAGGGGACAAAGATCTCAAGAACGGTTCCTGATTGGGCGATGAAGGTAGGGTGAGTTCCACCTGCTTACCCAGGGGAATCTGGGATTTGGAGTTCTGAGCTGCAGAACTGGGGTGGAGCGTGACAGCACGGCGATCATCACATCGCAGTGAGCATAACAACATGGCCCATCGCTGGTGAGAAAGAACAGTGGCTCTATGGCTCTGTGGCCTGGCGTCCGTCTTTAGCTAATGTGGTGTATGTCTGCTGACTCAGGCATCAGTATCTCCAACATCAGGGACTTATGGAAACGGAAGCCCAAAAGGTCTTGGTTCTGCTTTCAAAGAGCTTTAAACCACTTGGTGTGGATAGAAGATGAAGCCGAGGTGAATCAGAGGTGTACTTTTGTAATTCCACTGTATGTAGGACGATGACTACTAACGTAGCGTGGTAAGAAATAAACACACAATTGGGTCAGGTCTTCTTGCCAGAATGAGGTTTCTCATCTTTAGTAGAATTCATATGAGTTGTGAACTTTCATGCATGTCTCTCAAAGTATGTTAGCATTGCCCCACACAACAGCCTGGGTGAGAAGACTCATAAACCACACTGCACTTCATCTAGGACTGTGGGTCTAATTGCTGTCCCAAAATAGATCAAAGTCATTTTGAAGGCAAACTGAAGCTTAAACCCGTCAGACTTCTCTATGGAAACATCATAAGTGCCATCCCGCATGTCATGTCATTCCTTGCCGTTATAACGCCATTGACTGAAGAGACAATTTGATGTGTATATAACCTAAATGTCCCTTGCAGTACTAATAGTATGTGTAACACTTTGTCTCTTTGCCCTGAGACGATAGGTATTGATCCCTCTGTCAGATTTGCAAGGAGCGGTACAGAGATAAGAATGGTCTGTCTGCTCTTTCCATAAATAATCCAGGAGGAGTCAGTGCATCTTTAGTGCCACTGAGAGGAGAGTGTCTGTCTGTTAAGGATGAGGTACACCTGCTCCTGCACAAGCCTAAGGGCTTATTAAAGCATGTGATGTGAACTGTTAAAGAGGGGAGACCATGTGTGAGAGAATGAGTGTAGCACATAAAAGCTGACAAAGTAATGCCATGTGCATTTTTATACAGAGAGAGAGAGAGAGAGAGAGAGAGAGAGAGAGAGAGAGAGAGAGAAAGTCTGTTCTTTGGCTGAGAGAGCAAACTGTGATGTCTACACATACCATCAAACAACGGTCTCTTATGGCAGAGGGGATTCAGTGTTTGTCTAAGCTTTGACTTCAAGTCAATGTGTCTTCACACCTATCGAGATCCCTGAATAGTGTGAGGGTACTGGGAATCTGGCTCCATGTGGAAGTTCAGTCTATTAGTTGCCATAGACAACAAGAGATGAAGTGAGAGGAAAAGGGAAAGGAATGCGTAATTCACTTACTCGCCACACACACACACACACACACACACACACACACACACACACACACACACACACACACACACACACTGAGTCTTCAAGTTCAGTCAGCCTATTTGTATTACTATCTGACTGCACTATGAAGCAACACTTGATGCTTGTGTATGAATATGATTGTGCATGAATGGATTATTTAATTTACCTGTAAAATAGAGTCTTAACATCGTTAGTTAGATCTAGACCAGCTTCAGTTGTTCACTAGTTATTCTCTAATGACTGAATAACACAATAACACAATAATACACACAATAATAATAAATGCCCAGTTGTGATTCTATTTACACTGCTTTTCCCTTCTTGAATGTGCACAATCTTTAAACAAGGAAAGCATAAACAGAGATCAGTTATTTAGATTTGACATATTAACTACTTAACCTCCTTAACCTGCAAGAAAAGACTGATTAACTTCACTCTTTGGGTTTGGTTGATTGTTTGTTACCAATAACCTAAAAGCTTATGGCTTTTAAAATCAGTAAGCTTATCTCTAATTAAATGTTTTATTTATATCATGCTGGTTTTATGGGGTGTTGTTTAGGGTCCTTTAAGATATCTTTCTTCCTCATTGTAACTTATGGAATAGATAAAGTGTGTTGTTACTGGATGATTCAGATGATGGAATGAGAGAAGGAGGGGCTCGTTCTTTGGGGCACACAGAAAACTCGGTATTCCAAAGCAACCGCGTTAAGAAATAAGCGAACGCACTCCTGCGTTGTTCACTCACGAGCTAACCCCGTGCTGTTGCGCAATTCAGCACCAGCGCGCTGTGGACAGCGCACCGTGCCACCGAAGCTGTTGCGAAGCTCGCTAAAATTCAACCAGTGCCACTTTTTTTGGACATAGTGGATTCTAAATCGATCGCCAGTCTGCTTTTATTTAAAACATACTATGTGATTTTAATGCATGGAGTTTATATATGACTGTGGATATCTGACATGGGCTACTGCGAAGTGTGGATCCGCTGTACGACTGTGAAGTGCGCTTTTCCATGCGTGGAGTGACGAGTAGCGGTGACTTGCTGAGCGCCGCCAAGGAGGATCGTTTTATTCAGGAGGATGTTAGGAAATGCCTGCAGAAAGAGAGGATGAAATCTGTCGAAAGGCGCTGGAACTACTGTCTGAGCTCTGCTCCAAGGGCGAAGTGCAAAACGATAACTGCCTGGATTTTATCTACTATTTCCGAGATCTCGGCAGACCGAGATTTTCGGACTCTGGTAAGGATTTTTCCCTCTCCTAGCTTTCAGTTTGAAGAATTGTATCTGAGATTTGTGTTAGAATCTTATTGTTTATAAGGTACAAAAAGCTTGATAAGTATAAAACAGTAGATCACGGCTAAAAATGATGCACGCGACTTCGATGCCTTGAGCATTACTAAACTAACCCAAAATCTCTGAAAATTTGCATAAAACTAGGAAACTAAACTTGTTGATATAACATTGGCATTTGCACTCTTTGCTCTGCTCCGCGTGCATTGGCGCGTGGCGTGCACCCTTTCTAGGTGCATGAGCGGTTTATTTCATTGCAAATGCATTTCAGAGGCAACTCGGTGAGGGCGAAGACTGAAGATGGACTTTGTTACCGGAATGAGAGCCCCACCCATTTATTGACAATAAGTGCTTTCACAGATCGTATCTGTACCGATACGATTAAACTCACTTTTCTCGACTTATGAAGGCAAACAAAAATTGCTAAAATTACTAAAATTACTCCTGCTTACTTTTAACATTAATTAAGCCTAACAAAACCCATAAACAAACTTACATAAGATTTCTGACCTCTGAAAGTAAATCTTCTCATTATTCAAGATTTCTTTTAGTCATATAACAATAATAATGTTATAGATTAGATTCATTGTTTAACAATAATAATAATAGTAAAATAATTATTGATAATTAGTAATAACTATAATACAATACGAATGGATTATTATTATTATTATTATTATTATTATTATTATTATTATTATTATTATTATTATTATTATTATTATTATTATCATTATCTCAAATGTCAATATAACCCTATGAAAATTAGCAGCAAAACATCATTTGACATCATTGGCACGTAGTCAGAGATTTGTCACCAAGAAAAAAGCAATTTATCATTATCATTTGTCCTTAGGAGTGCAGTTCAATGGAAATTCATCAGTTTAGAGTGTGTCCTTCTCAAACATGACTTTTCTCAAAGCTTTGTGAGTTCAACATTTTCAAGATCCAACCTTTTAAGCTATTCTCTGCACCTAGGCTATATAAGCATTGACAGTAAAGTATATTTTATAGTTTTTTAAAGGAAACAACAGTTTTATGTGCATACTAATGCTTGTTTGTATTTGTATTACTGTTTTGTTTAACTCGTATTGCAATAGATGTGTTTCCACAAGACCTGTAAGAGATCTTAAACCATCCCTGGTCTGGGCCGTATAAAGGTCACTGGTGTTTAGTCAGTACAAAGGGCAGGATCTGTCTATGTCAAACATCATTAGACTCACATAGTTCCAATGCAAGAACAGTCGGTATGAAACCAACCTCACTACCACACCTGTATGGAGCAGAAGCTCCAGTTTGTCAGACTGGTCTGCTGAACCTGCCAGGTAGGCCATGTGCTATATTTTGTGCAACTTGCTGAGCAGTTATTCAATTCTGCTCAGAATTCATTAGGTTTGATTCGAGATCTAATTAAGTCACCTGTGGGTTATCCCAAGCAATATCTGTATCTCACAATACCTCCTCCTGCAATATCTCACCCAGACGTACAGTGCTAATCAGATGTATTCCAGCTGTAGGACAATGTACTGCCTTGCTAACTTTTGCAGTATAGCTTGTCTGGGGAACAGGAGGAGTGAAATACTTTAGTGCAATAGCTCTGCACCTTCCCAGCCATATGACATATGTGACCTCTCCATTATTACTGTGATATTGTTAGTGTCATTGCCAGTGGCATCCACAATCATCTACACCCTCCGGGCCTTCAGCACCTGGCTGGTTCCTTTCATCCTTTGTTTCTGTCAGGACCACACAAAGCGCCACAGAAAGACCCATTGTGGCATGGCTCTGCCCGCCGTCCCTCCCAGACCCGGCGCCGTCTTCAAATGCCTGTTGTCCTTGGAGAACGTTGTATATACAACATGTACTCAAGCATGGCTGCTGAAGGCTTATTGAACCGTGGTCGTGATTCTGTTCCCTGAAGACGTGTTGCAGAAGGACACGGCATGAAGGAGCAGTCACTCACGCCCCTGCCTGGCTCCAGGGTCCCTGGTCCAGGAGGCTCCGTGCCTCAAACAGTGTGCTGAATTAGAACCAGAGCGAGCCCAGCAAAGTGAAGGCATCATAGCATAACGGCGCAATATTTACAGGATGGTAACACAAGGCCGTGCACCTTCGTGTTGACTCTGTTTTGTTTTGATTGAAAGCTCTGGCCAATCTGGGCCTGCAGGGTCTGAGATGGGATACCGTGCTGTTCTGAGTCTGTGTGATGCCCCTGAAAGGCAATCCCAACTCTGTAGATCACAGCTATTCACCGCATTCTGGTTGACGAACACCCAGTGTGCCAGTTTGGGGAGAGTTTGATGAGATTTGACTCGTCTGAACTCTGCCTAGAAACGTCTGTCCATCCATCAGCCCAACCCACAATGTACTTCTTCTTCTATAGCAATAAAGGTCTCACCTTCAAATTTAGATCAGCAGTTGACAGAGGTGTCAGAACCGGCTGCTGCTGAAGTGAACCGTGTGAACTTTTTCTCTTTTTATATGCACTATATGATGCAACTCCATATATTTCAGATATTTCAGCCGGTGCTCATCTTTACATGCACACCCTTTCTTAAAGAAAACACTGAAGGATAAATACAACCCCTTTTCTCTCCGAAGTCGTCACAGAGTGCTCCAAAAACAACGCTGTCTGCAGACAACTCACTCTGAAAGCTCACGCATCTTCTCCCATCTGTTCCTGACACTGGCCCCGCCCACCTACTACAACTCTGACCAGTAAGCCTAGACTAATCACATCTCACTGGAGGTGCTTCAGATAAGAGTAGAGAGAGGAGATCCAATACGGAGTATGTGGGAGAAGGAACATTTTTCGGTATCACGTTGGAATTTGAAGTGGTATTAAGATTCCAAATGTTTGAATCCCAAGTTGTTCATCAAAGTTTTGGGGAAACACACACGATGGCCTCAAGTGTGTGCTGGGGGTTTTCTTCTTCTGCACTGAACACAGTGTTGCTCTGTGCTCTAGTTTCTAGAGCACTGGGTGGGGTGTGGGTGAAGACTGACACACAGAAAGCTCTTTGAAGTAACACTCTAAAGGTATGTTAATGAGGCGGAACACATGAACAAAGCTACCTTTTATGCTGTTTACCCGCTTTTCCCCGTCTAATGAGATTAGGAAGATGCTCCCTGGGGGAGCCAACAAACCCACTCAGTGCAAGTGTTGCCGTGAATGGCCGGCCACAGTAAAAGCGTGCAAAGAGTCAGCTCAATCACAGACGGCTAAATGTGGCCAGCAAGACCAAGTCTTACCGCTTAGCATCACTATTACCCAGAATACCTTTGGTTTTTTACCTAAGAACTGTACAAGAAGTTTGCGTGGCTAGTGGAAGAAACATTACATGCCAATGTTTTATACTTCAGATGTGTTCATTTTTCTCCAGTTTTGGATGTTTTTTTTTTGTTTTTTGTATCTGCACAGCACAGTTTGGTCTTTATTTATTTATTTCCTCCTCCTTCTTATTGATCTTGGTATTAAACAGATCTGTTTATTTGCCCTCCGGCCAGTTAAAGTTGGGAGTATCTGAAACCGCCTGTTTTTCTGAGACACTTTAGGATTTAACTTTGAAGTACTTGAGAAATAATATAAAGTCATTCACATTTCTCTGTGATACACTGCAGTAGCAGCACTTGATAACTGACTCTGATGGCTATCGTCACTGTGTGTGACTACTATGTGCATGGATAAGGTATCGCATTGAGGAGATATCCTGCAGACACAGATATACTGCAGACACGGCACTAGCTGAAGCATGTTTCTGATTACATGTTTCATCTATGTGCTTGAAGTGTCTTCTCATGATTTCAGTGCAGTAAATGTAGTCGACTGAGATCTTCAGTTCTTGAGCTCCTTTTCAGTTAACTTGCTAGAAACTTTCCCATTGGCTAGTCCATATGTCATTAACTTTTCCATTGGCTAGTCTAAGTGTCAGTGAAATTTCCATTGGCCAGTTTAGGTGTGTGTGAATGGGATATGAGTACTATCTGAAGCTAATCTTGGGCTACTCATCCACAAGTCATTCCAAATTTACATGAACACAGCCAATAATAAAAAAATTAATCATTTTAGGGCTGAAGCCACAGGGTGTCCACTGCTTTGCAACAATACAATTGTTATGGAGATTACTTTATAGCAATTTAACGTGTCTCGTCTTTTCTCCATCCTGAACATGCAATTAGCGGCACGTGCAGAATCAAATCAGCTCCCCATCTGTGGCTGTGACGCTGCATGTAATTAGGCAGATTACACTGTGGAGAATTATAAAAGGAAACACAGGGGTTACAGGTATAACCCACGAAAGGAGGACTGAATTGGGACCTGCCCAGACTCTGTCTGCCCTGCTTAACCACTGTGGTTATGCTGACACCAGATCAGCATCTCTACCCCTATATGCTCTACACAAATGGACCATGAGATGAATCCCATGAGCACAGAGTTCAGCTCCTGCTCTGCCCACGAGAGCCCTCACAAATGGAGCTAGCATTGACTGGGCGAGCAACAAAACTGACCCCGGTTGGCACACTGGAAGCTGGCATGGGGAAAATTCACCTTAGCATTAAACAGCATCATGGTATCTGATTGGCTACTTCAGCACCCTTCACTCGCCTGTCATCAGAAAGTCACGCCCAACTCCTACAGCTGTGCAGATGAGCTCTAAGAGTAAGCAGCACTGACTAGATATATGTTTCAGTCAAAGCACAGTTCAGATGCCTATTCTAGTCAATGTCACAACAACATTTATTAAAGGGCACATTTGAGTCTGTCCTTTGATATTCACAAGATTGACTGTGGTTGTCCTGTGACCAAGTAGTTGTGCATTTGGGAGCTTGACCATATACACCTGGATCCCAGACTCATTTGTCAGTCTCGCCCTGTGATACTCCAGTGGGCAAAAAGAGTGAACTGAACTGCTGATTCCACAATAGTTCTGTGAAGAATGGAGATCTTTGGAACTTGTATTCAGGGCCTGTTGTGGTATGAAAGGCACAAAGAAACCCTAATAAGATGCTGCATCATCCTTGGGTACTAATGGCACAATGACCTACATCTGAGACACTGTGACACCGCAGCTGGCTGGGTGCCCACATGCCCTGGGGTTCATCAACCTGTCTGCCATCTGTCAGTCATCCAGTAGGTCTCTCAAAGCAGACAACTACCTGACATGTTGATCTGATTGCTTTATGGACACTTGGCTGTCAATAAGATTAAACATTGTTCAGCCCGAAATGCAGAGAGTAGAAATTACCATCAACGCTCACCGTGCAACAATCTTCTTCCATGATGCTTTTTTGTTAAAGGGGATGTCTGATGTCTGATGTAATGATGGTGCTTCACTGCCCATGAGCAGCAGCTCATTCTCCTGCTCCCATATAGTATCATCTCCCGCCACGTGGGGCTGTGTTTACAAGTATTCATAAAAGAATGCCTCATTTAATCACATGGTTTGGAGGAACACTGCATTCAGTCGCCCTGTCTTTTCTGTCTTTTCTCACCCTAATGGGAACAGAGTGGACAGAGACTCCATAGATCCAGAAGAGGAAGAGGGGGAGTGTGGAGTGTGACTAAGACCCATTCAGTCCTCACTAAAAGCCTTTCACTGTCTGTGTGGCCTAATTCAGAGAGATTGTCCCTCGAGAATGGCCAGATGGCATGAATGAAGACAGGAGGAAAAGAGTGTGGGCAAGAGGGACAGGAGGAGAGGAGGAGAAAGAGAGAGAAGGAGAGAGAGAGAAGGAAAGAGAGTGAGAGAGAAGGAAAGAGTGAGAGAGAGAAGGAGAGAGAGAGAGAGAGAGAGAGAGAGAGAGAGAGAGAGAGAGAGAGAGAGAGGGGAGGCAGAGATGATGGAGGGAAAGGGGGAACCAAAGGGAGGAGTGATTGGGTAAGAATAATGGGTTTGGGAGAATGAGAGATGAAGAGGGAGAGAGTGGGAGAGATGGAGAAAGACTGAGAGACAGATTGTGAGAGTTCCACACAGGAGATCACGCGCTGTTCGTTCAGCCCTTGTTGATGGTAGTGCACTCTCTCCACCCTGACCATATCCTCCCATAATAAGATCTCCTCCTCCCCCTCCTGTGCCCTGTTAAACAACCCATGAACCTCCAGCCTGCTGACAGCTGCCTACGGTTAAAGACCTTCCACTGGGCTGCAGCATAGGGCCAAACGCTCATTCAGACTGTAGACACGTATATACATTTCAAGACTGTGGATATTATGCTAATATGAAGGAATCAAAAGATCTAGTTATTGCATGTATCATTTATTTGACCTGCTTTAGCCAGTGAATATGGTCATACGGCTGGTGAGATGTATGTTTGAAATGTTTAATTGCATGGGCCGTTTATTGTCTTCACTTTTTCAAGAATGGCTGAATTGGAATCAGCAAGGCGGGTTGTGTTTCAAGTTCAATAAAATTTTTCTTGCAGCAAATAAACTAGTCTTAGCTACATAAGCGGTGGGGGGTTTAACTGTGTGAGATTAGCCTTCTGCACTGGCACACATGCAACCTATCAGAGCACTGCAAAATCAGTGAGCATTAAAGTTGTGCACGGTTACTTCACTGTCTGACAGTGATATTTGAAGTGCAATGTAAGTATATGAAGTGCATTATATAAAGGACTGTTTTCTTGATTCCTTTATATAATATTATATATATGTTTTTTAGAGCATGATGGCACTCTGACACCTTGGCTTTGATGTTGCTTGCATTTGTTTAGTTCTTAGCATTAAAAGATGAGCTCTTTCTCGTGTGTGTGTGTGTGTGTGTGTGTGTGTGTGGGGTCAGATGTGTCCGTGAGTCTGCTGTCCCTGCTAGTGACCTCATGTGGTCTGGCCCTGTTTGGCGTCTCGCTCTTCGTGACCTGGAAGCTGTTCTGGCTGCCATGGCGGGATCGCTTCCTGCCTGTCTGGCTGCGGGAGGCACAGGGCGAGCGGCGGGCCGTCCTGACCGACGACGAGACCCTGGAGCACGAGTACAGCGCCGACTTCGCCAAGGACCCGTCTGCCTCCACGCTGGTGCCAGACTCGGCCATGAAGATCAGCCACACGTCGCCCGACATCCACCTGGAGGTGCAGACCACAGGCAGGGAGCACAACCCCCCGCACATGGCCCGCGTTCAGAGGCAGGTCACCGACCCGACCTCATCTGTCCGGTAGGTCCCGGGCCACGACACGGGCTGAACTCGGAGAACAGAGGGATACAGATGAAGTCCTCAAAGAGAGATAAACTGCTGCCTCGCAGCGCTGAATTTAGGCACTTGTGTACTAGACAAAAAAGAAATTGAAATAGAGTCCAAACTGATTTGTGTAATAGGGGTTCATCTGTCTGACAAACTGTAACACAGGTGGTTGAATGTATTAAGACAAGGGTGCAGAAATGCAGCTTTTGTTTGAAATATTTGATTATCCCTCCTACAGAGCTTTATCAACTGATCTGATATTGCTCATCCTGTAAACACAATAACCTTTTATTATTCTGCATGATCATCATCCCTCCTGGCTGCATAGCACATGTTGTACCGCTGCCATAATAATTAAGGCTCTCGCAGTTTTAGCCCAAGATCAATGTGGCACTATTATGAACACCTCATGGTCTTCCCACTGCAGGCATAACTCCATCCGGAGGCAAATGAACCTCTCCAACCCTGACTTTAACCCAGCCCAGTTCCAGAGGCAGGAGTCCCTGTCCGGGCCGGGTCTGGGTCGGATCAAGCCGGAGCTCTACAAGCAGCGCTCGGTAGACGGCGAGGACGGGCGGCGGGCGAACGACTGTGGACGCCTTCACTTCATCGTCAAGTACGACTGCGATCTAGAGCAGCTCATCGTGAAGATCCACAAGGCTGAGGATTTGCCTGCCAAGGACTTCTCAGGAACCTCAGACCCGTACGTGAAGATCTACCTTCTGCCCGAGCGCAAGACTAAGCATCAGACCAAAGTGCACCGTAAGACTCTCAACCCCGTGTTCGATGAGGTTTTCCTCTTCCCTGTGGCGTACACGGAGCTGCCCGCACGCAAGCTACACTTCAGCGTCTACGATTTCGACCGCTTCTCACGCCATGACCTCATTGGCCAGGTTGTGGTGGATAACTTCCTGGACTTGCCAGACTTTCCTGGGGAAACTAAACTCTGCAGAGAAATCCTCTACGTTACAGCGGTAAGCCATTTCTACCGGCTAGTGTACAGCTATAGACCACGCCCCATTGTGCATTTGCCAAGCCCTGTATTTTCAATGTGCCACAGTGTAGGAATGGGTCAGGTGTGTGTGTGTGTGTTTGTGTGTGTGTGTGCATTGAAAAAAGATCAGACCCCTCTTAGACCCCTCTCAGATCCCTCTCAGATCCTCTGATAATGCTGCTTGTTTTGGTCTAGACTATCAGAAGCTCTCAGGTGTGTTGACCTCTACAGCAATATTCTCAAAGTGGTTTCATACAGATTTTATTTCCAGGAGTAAAAGTATACAGCAGGATCAATGCACTAAATCCAACTTAATTATCAACCACTATTCAATATTCATCACGTTTTCCTTAATTATTTATTAAGTAAACATAGAATGGACACTTACAAACTCTAGGATTATGTAAAAAAAAACCCTCTAATTAAATTTACATTTAGGGTGTTGAAATAAATGAATGAAATGGTTTTTAATCTTCTCCAGCATTGAGGCTTTGAATGGTGCACAGAGCACATATATGTGACCAGACAGAACTGTCCTCATCTTGCCCTCACAGCCATATTGGAAATCTATGAAAGGAATTTGTGTACTGATATAAGTGATGGGTTCAGATAAACAAACTTGGGGAAGAATCAAACAAAATTGTGCATTTTAACAGCTAAGCACAAAGTCGATGTGCCATTCGATCAAGCAAGGATGGTCTGTATGGCCCTGTTCTCTCCTTTGACTTTGTTGTAGATGGACCTTTGCCCTAGCAACAAAGTCATCTGACAGCTGAATCTAGTTGTTACATACAAATCAATATCTGCTGCCAGTTTCGGTCTAGACTGTCAGAAGTTTACAGGTGTGTTGCCCTCTGAAGCAATAATCTCACCGTGGGTTCATACGCATCTCCTGGACTAAGAGAATACAGCAGAACTCATGCTTTAAATGCAACTTAATTGTCGACCGTCATTCAATATCCAGCGTGTTTTCCTCAGTGACGTTATGTTAAAAGGCTGGAGAAACCAACTGTCACGTCAGCATCTCCAGTTTATTGAGCAGCTGACGTTGGAGAAAGACAAAGTTGATCTAAGAAGGGTGGAGCAGAGAAAGATGGAGCAATGGAATTGAATGGGAATGTTTTATTAGTGTCATTATGAGTTCAGGGCGTCTTTGAAATTGATTATTTCTTCATCATTTCTTCATTAGTGTCATCATTCACTATTATGTTACACCCAGGGCAAGTCGTCTGAACGTATTGTCTGTAGGCAGTAAAGTTGGAAATGGGATATTTGGCTGTGAAATTATAATTGGACCAGTTTGATGCTGGTTTGTTTTTCTCTCCACCCGTGTGATATCATCAGTCCAAGACTGTTTGAAGAACTGGACTGGTTCTAAACTTGATGGACATGGAAGCATGTTGCTTCCAAAATTCAGATGCAGAAATGTAAGCAAAGCGTGATTTTTGCGGCATGGCTATTGTTAATTAGAGCTAGATGAGTTTAATGAAGATTACAGCTAAGCCAATCAGTGCCAATGGGGCATCTGTTTTCATCATGCAGTCATCCACACCGTCTGTGGGCAGCTGTTGTTGTCAGACATACGAGCTCCGACAAACCTTTATTGGATGCTTCTAACATCCCAACACCCTAAAATACACACCTTGGTAGTTCACACTCCTGCTTCAAGAGCAGGAAGGCATAAATATACTTCGTATGCAGGGTTAATGATAGTACATGGAGCACTGTTTGGATCTGTGACCTACATGCAATGTGGGAAGTCTGTCTTCACCATGACAGGATGCTGTTACTCTAGATGTATGGTCTTCAGCAGAAGAACAACTCTACTAGGCCAGGAGCTCTGTGAAGCTAACTGACTACCGACTAACTGTAGTCCCAAAGGAACACTAGCACTGTAGATGCCCTCAAACACAGCTGAGTATTGTATCATATCCAACACTGTTTTACAAGCCATTTTATTGTACATCTTTTTTGTTTGTGTTTTTTCATGCTCCTTTGCTAAATGTTAACGTCAGCTTAGCAGAAAAGATCTGTAATCATTTTGATACGGCTCTTTTCGGTCCCATATTTCTAAGAGGTTTGGTTTTAGGGCTGTGATTAAAAGTGCTGGGGCTTCCTGTAGAGGTTGGCGGGTCCAGGGGCCAGGAGCCCTGCTTGAGGCCAACAGCACACATCACAGGGAGATCTCGCCCTTCGTTTCTGGGTTGTATCTCCATGGAGTGGCAGGGGACCTCCTATAGCTGGAACTGTACATACATAAATGCATAAATAATTTTCTAGAGGCCTTATTTAACATCCCATATAGGCAATGGGAGCCTATTAGGGGATGAATGCATTCATAAAAACAAGACGGTTTAGAAGTAGATCTGAGAAGATGATCATTGCTATCCACGCCTGGTTCCTACGCGATCTCTTGGGATCTTCTCATTGGTGCACTGTGCATTTTCCACTTCTTGTTCCGTGTTAGGGAGCTAGGCGGGGTTCATGACATTTAAGACATACTGATATTAAAGTTAGACCTGTCTAACATTAACAGGATAGAACCTGACATGAGATAAAATTATAATGTTCTCCAAACACTACATAAATTCTTCTGGCTTTAATGTCTCTGTTTTGTGAGGTTGAATATCACGATGTAGCAGTGATGTGATGCTGAAAGCAATGTTTGGTCAAATCTGTTTGTCTTGTAATCTCTGGATCAGCTATAAATAAAACACAAGCTAATTAATGAATGTAAAGGGCAACCTGTTTCTCTCAGCTAGAGCTGGGGAAGGTGGGGAGAGAGAGGGAGGGAGGGAGAGAGGGAGAGAGAGAAGGAGAGAGAGAGGGAGAGAGAGAGCAGGAGAGAGACAGACAGACACTGAAGAATCACTAATCCGGAAGAATAAAGGTCGCTCAGGATGATGTAGTGCCACCGAATGAGCTGTCAGGGAGATTCACCTTTGCAGAAGAGACATTTTCTCTGAGAAATGACATTTCTGGAGGAACTAATGAAATGTACAAAGACATCAAAAGTTTTTTTTTTTTTTATGTAGCACTTGTGCATGATTTCATGACTTATCTATGTATTCATTCATTGATCTTATTAAGATGACAGAAATCCTTCCGGTCCACAACCCTCCTGAGGAGTTCAGTGTGTTGCAGAAGCACCTCTCACACACCACCGTTTGTTCAGAGGGCTGCAGCTTGATCTGATCCAAAGTTAACGGAGGTCGCCGAAACTTCCTGAAACGCACCTGGACTTCATATCACATGCTCATTAGGCCCCATAAGCGCTTTAATCACCAGCTTGTACGTAACAGCCTTTGATTTTTGTTCTGATTTTTCTTGCTTCTCTTTGTTCTCCTCCGTCCATGTGGCTCTGTCGGACTCCGATGCACTCTGCCATGTCACGGTTAGTCCTCCTTTGCGCAAATGAATGTCTTGCTCAGAAGCACTAATGTGACTTTCAATTAATGAGCGCTAATGGGGCCTGGGTAGCCACTGCACATAAAGATCATGCTAAGTGGCCTCTACTTGCTTTCTTTCATTGCTAATAACGTAAGCATTTTTTCTTGAAGTGTCTCTTTAAAAGGCCATCGGACAAGCGTAGAAAGGTTGAAGATGCTCTGTAGAGACTTGTGAGTCAGGATAATCGCACAAGATAGACTGCCTCAGCCATATTGAACCTCTTCACAACTGCTCCGTAATTTCATTGACGGCGCGCGAGTGACCATAATTCCACCACTGACTTGATTTAAGTGCTTGTGCGAATAGAGGCGACTGTTATCCTATAGTCTATGGATGGAAGGGCGTGATTGAATCAGCCCGCCTGCAAGGAAAGGGTGGGATCCCGAGGTCCGGACCTTAAGCGCTGTCTCACACAGAGCGAACGTGAGCTCACTGGTACATGTTGGGTAATACACAGACGCTGTGACCCAGGCGTGAAATGTCACTTTGTCCTTTCCATCACTAACACACTATATTAAATCGATCCATTTAAATTATTAAATTGATACTTATTCTAGAGGCAGAGCAGATAGCCTGAGATGAATCCTTCGGCACGCCTGGTCCGTGTCCTTGTCTGGGCTCCGGCTACACCAGGTAACTCATTTGTCATAATAACCAGGCAGGCCGAATGCGTGCTGATCTAAAACGGTTGCTCCTTTTCCTGATTAGAGTTTGCTGAAAAACAGCGGACTCCATCACTCTTGTTGCTAATGAGGGTTTTTAGTTTCACTGTTAAAGATGATGCTAACAAAAGCCAATTATTGATGGTAGTCTTTCGCTAGAGACTAATTGCACCTCACAAGGAACAACAAAGTCTGTGCGGTGTATTACAACAAACACAAGGCATTCCTTTGGATGGATGTCAAAGTTGTACTACCCACATGGTCAAAAGCATCCATTTGCTGGCTGTATAACCCGTATATGTTGGCCCGTTCTACTGAAATCACCTCCACCCTTCACCACCAGCCATTTTCTTGGTGTGATTACTGTCAATTTGCGGATCTCAGCCAAACCATTTCTCCAGCAAGCGAGATTCACTCAAATTCAATTTCCAGAGTGACACTGTAGCTGTCTGTATCAGAACTCCTGCCGCACAGACTTTCAGGGAGATACATTCATGCCTCTTCCCCCGCGTGCTTTTATTTTGTAGTATTTGAGTGTTTGTGATATCATAATATATTTAGATTAGATGCTGTACTTGGTCAACAACACATAGTTCACCCGCAAATGGCAGGGTAAGCTTAAATGTTACAAATTAGAAATACATTTGAGGTAAGCGAGGTAGGATCAGAACTCAGGGCAACATTAGGACATTACCATTATCTCCTAATAGTACTGGCGGCATAACAGAATTCCTGCCTCTGTGATTATGCTCAAATCTCCAATTCCTGATTGGCCAGGATCACAGAATTGCCACCACAGGAAGGAAACGGTAGTGCATAAAAGAGAATGTGACCAAGTCACCGCAAGCAGGAGTCTCTGGACCACCCCAGTCTACACTAAAGCAGCTCCCAGCCATGCATGTCAGGCGAGCTATGCTGGAAATAGATTTGCACCATTGGATATATCTAATTGACCTATTGTGTCTAAGCAATCTAGTGTATTTAACTGTATGTAGCGGTGCCTAGCTGATCTACTTCAAAGGTGCTGTAGTGTAGCAAACGGGCCCCACCACTACTGCTCCCTGCTGGGTGGTAATGAACACAGTTCCGAACCCGCCAGGCTCAGTCAGGGGGGACCCAGTCCGATAATGAAGCCCTCTCTGCAGTCAGAGTCGTGTGACCTTTCGGTCCAAGGATAATAAATGAAATATCCTGCTGCTAGAGGAACCTGTAGGCCCTGAAGCCCTCAGAGTTGTGCAGAAAAGAGGGCACATTTATCGTAACAGGCCCTTTGAGCTTTGGGGTTATATGCAGGTAGAGATTACAGGATGTGTGAGACAGGAGTCGAAGGCCCTGGAAGCTCAGTGACGTTGTAGAGATTGGACCTCTGTGTTGAGCTGAAACATGGTAACATTTTGATTGATTACAAGAACACTGCACCAAGTTGCTTAAAATGGAAGGAACGTTTTATGGCTATGTTAAGAAAGTACAGAGAGCAAATGGTATTCAGTAGAAATAGCCTTGAGTCACTAATAGTGTCATTAGCGCTGTGTTTGGGGAAGTATTCCTTCATGTTTACCAGATAGGCTTTATTGCAGAACAACAGAAATTCTACCTCAAGATCTCAGTAAGGAACCGCCATGGCACTTAGGCCTCTGTATCTGAAGGCATTAATACGGCTTAGCGTGATCACGATCTTAGTAATAAACATGGTACTGATTTGCTCTTAGCCACATTACCATCCAGCCCGGTCTTGGAGTGGAGTGTTTCCCACTAACATACACTGGTGATGAACTGGGAGAGTGTGGAAGTTCTGGCAGCCGTGTGGTTGGGACTGACCGGGCAGCTCTGCGCATTAGAGAACCATTTAGACTTTGGGCACAGTGATTTATACCTCATGTACGGCTTAATGACTTTCATCTCCATTTCCTCTGCCCTGTTGTCTGACTCCATCGATGTGCAGATCGGAAACAGTAGGGAAATCAGTGCTATGACCTAGCACTAAAACAGCAGTGTGCAGGTCTTAGTGTAATCTAATAACCTAATACAGCTTCAGATGAACGGACAATTTAATAAAGTCAATAAAGTTTTCACGTCTCCACTCCAGATGTACAGGTGGAAAATACATCCCACTCTGTTGCCATGGACACCCTGAGTTAGTTCTCCACCGGCTCTGCATAAGCGCTAAGCTTCTGACTGCAGGTCCTGCTTTTTTTGGGGGGGAGACCAGTGCGAACACAGTGATGTTGACGCGTAGAAAACCAGCAGCACCTCCACAGTGCCCGACGAGATAAGAGTAGGGTGAGAGGGACTGCCATGGCAACACGGCTCTGCGTCTGTGCTCCGCCTGGACAGTAGTTCACCTGCGGGCAGAAAGTCAGCAGTGACATCCAGGGTAGAGGGTTACTGTAGATCCACAGAATACCTATCAAGAACCTGTCTTAGATGTTTCAGCGCAAAGGTGCACAGCAGTCCTGCCAAAATCTCCCTCTCATTATTAAAAACATGAGTACAAATGACTCGTGAAAACACGATTTAGCTGCCTATCAACGAGAAAACACGTCGGAATCACTGCTCATCCAGACGCAGGTCATTTTGGAGTCGTACGTACTCCAGCATGGACCTGCAGGCATGTGGCAGGTGATGCCTAACAGGCTTAAAGAACAAGCCTGAAGTTCTCTGAACACATTGATCCTCTCAGCCAGGAAACTCTTTTCATCCCCCTATTGCTGCCTTTGACCGTAAATCATAGCAATTATGTTCAATGGAAAGTTTGTATTCATCTTCAGAAAATGGGAATCTTTTCACAACCACTTTAACCCAAGCCAGCTGCTATCCCAGAATTCCAAGCCAAGTACCGAGTTCTCCTCCCTCGACCGTCCTTAATCAATTATTTTCTGTTAGCATTTTCCCAATTTAAAAAAAAAGGAAAAAGAATTGGTGTGTTCTTGTGAAAATTGTGCTATTTTAAGAAAGGTGTTAATTAGAGAGCAGGTCTCCGCTTGAGGGTGAGAAGTGAACAACTAAAGCAGGGGAGCAGGGTTTCCTGATGTGGGGAACGCCTCTCAAAACGCCACGCAACGTACTGGCGGCTTCAACCCAGTGTCAGTCCACCCAGTCCCAGGGCCCATCAGATACCTGCAGGACGGCACTGTAGGTCTGCTCCGGGCCTGATGTGTTGGTCCTGTGTGCCCACCCCCTGTCAGCGATTCCCAGCTTGTTGGGTTTTGACACTTTCCAGCAAAAGTGGTAGAGAATGCTGTTATATATCCAGTGCTGAGCTGATAATAAACTGTGAGCCAGTCCTGAGATACTGTTTTCTGGTGTCAGTGTTTGTGTGTGTGTGTGTGTGTGTGTGTGTGTGTGTGTGTGTGTGTGTGTGTGTGTGTGTGTGTGTGCATGTGCCTAATGACTTATGAAGTACAGCAGGTTATCTGCAACAGCAGTTGCTTTCATGATCAGGCATAAATAGTGACACACAATAAGTAAATACCCTGTATTGTCAGAAGTATGTCACATCATAGATAAGATGTTAGATGTTTTCCTTAAGCAGTAGTTACACGTTGTCAAAACTGGTTTGTTTACACACTTTATTTTTCAAGGTTAAAGGCCGTGTTCACTGTTGCGTGTGTGTGGTGATTGTACAGGATAACGTGGACTTAGGCGAGCTGATGTTTTCTCTCTGCTACCTTCCAACCGCTGGCCGTCTGACCATCACCATCATCAAAGCCAGGAACTTAAAAGCCATGGACATCACAGGAGCCTCCGGTACGGCGAGTCTTCATTAGAATCGTCATGATATTACCGGCTGGCCGGGTCCGGGGTTCAGTGAGATATGGGGTAGAACGGGCCACTGTTTGCTTTAAAAGCCTGTTTACTTCAGCTGGGGCTTTTATGCTACTTATTTCCCATAAAATGTGGGACATTATTCCCAAAGCAGTGGTGTAAAGTAAGTAAACACCTCTTCTTTACTTTATTTGTACTTTAGTTTGCACTTTACCAAAGTATATGTAACGTTACATATGTAAATGTGTGTGTATATATGTATATATGATATGACTGTTTTCAGATTCCTTGCTCAGCTGATCTCTGGTCTACTCTGTCAGCACGTCAATCAGCACAATCACATGTTCTTTACATCATGTGAACATTCAAATCTGAACAAAAGGTGTTCCAAAGTCGTATTTTAATAACAGTCGAGCAAAACATTTTGTAGTTGGTTAAATCAGCAGATGCTAACATATCAAGTTTCCAGCTAGCAACAGCATCGTGAAGTTTGATGGCAAGAGTTTCTGAGGTCAAAAGTCCTGTTTAACCAGCAAAGAGCAAACTGTGATGTCATTAATATCATTCTGAAAAAACCCTCTGTTTGTGTTTTGTTTTTGTTTGTAACACACAAACATGCCGATTCAGCACATTTATTCCTTTCAGTACTTTTGCAAGCAGAGAAGTCTGAAGGTTTGAGAGTTGCTTTGACTGTAGTAAGAGTTGAATACTGATGTCCTGGAGTGCTTTTCTAAGCTACTCTTCCTGCTCTGAGGTGAGTGTAGTATGTTTGCGGCTCGTTTCAGATCCATATGTGAAGGTGTCGCTCATGTGTGACGGACGGAGACTGAAGAAGAGGAAAACATCAACGAAGCGGAACACACTTAACCCCAGCTACAACGAAGCCATCGTCTTCGACGTCCCTCCTGAGAACATAGACCAAATAAGTCTCTTAATTGCCGTCATGGACTATGATCGGTGAGCGATGCTTCTCTGTGCCCTTCGCCCACTGCTCTGAAATCCATCTTTTCCTCTTCTCGGTTTTGATGCAAGTACTTCAGGACTAGGGCTGAACTGAGGTGTTATTTTGACATGGGTGAATTACTGGTTCCAGTGGAAATCTGGTATTGATTAGGATTCAGGAAGAGTGGGACGGAAGACACACAGTGTGGCCAGTACATATCTTCCTGTCTTCCTCAAAGTGTGGTTGGCTCTTCATGGACACACTCAAAAACCACACTGGAATGTGATGGAACAAAGAACTATGGCACTGTTTCATCCCTGAAAGCTGACCTCTCCCTTTACCTTTACAACACCCCCATTCCTGAGTGTATGTTCAGTGGTGTCTGACGTCCGATGTCACGTGTACACGTGTCTGCTGTATTAAGACCGTTGAACAGGAGCTGTCACATGTTAGCGGAAAAAGGCAAAAAGCCATTTAGAAACAGTGGTGCTTTTAGAAGGAACATTGGGTTTGTGGTGGTTTTATTGGCATCTCCAGAAAGAGAAATACAGTAATGACCTGGTTTTCATACAAGAACAGACTGATATCACATGTAAAAATGCTTCGGGGAGCATTTTCCACTTTCACAAAGATGAAGAGATAATGGGTCAAAGAAGATGGACGAAGAACAAAGTGGAGGAAAGGGAGAAAGAGACGTACAGAACAACAGACAGACGGAGATGCAGAGAGAGGGAGAGAAATACAGAGAGAGATAAATGGAAAGAGGACGAAAAGGCAGAGTAGGTTTTAGCTTCTGAGTGGTGTTAAGAGTGAATATTTCATGAGCTCACATAATGTGCCAAACATGGCTGCCCTCTCATCCTCCAGGCATGCCAGGCTCCCAGCTGGCCCGGTGAGACACACACGCGTTACCTTCTCAGTCAGAAGCTGCTGCAAGTAGCACACTGGGTTTCCAGCAAGATCAACTCAATAATGATGCATCCTGGGACATACAAGTCCATTAAAAAAACAACAACATAAACAGGAAGTGCTTAGAGATGCTCTGTTTTTAAAGGACTGTAGCTGCTTTAGGAGGATCATAAAGAGCTGTAGCCTAATTCACCTTCTGTGTGCTGGGGTCATTTTCCTGACCTCCTGCCCACTCAGTAGCTGCATGTCCAGGCGCTGGGAGGAAGTTACTGCCTGCTTCAGTTCTGACTCCCTGACCCACCATTCGCCAGCTGCGGGCTGGTACGACTGTGTGTTGAGGAGAGAGGAAATGGCCCATACTACGTTTCCCACCAAATCAGAGCATGGTCAGACATCTCATAAGCGACCTGTCACAAATGGCATTGCTTGGAATCACACTAGATTCCTAGTGCCAGACTTAGGGTTAGGGTTAGGGTTAGAGTTAGGGTTAGGGTTAGTTTACATGTGCAGAATGTCATCGTAGTCATAGTAGAAACTCTGAGCTACTATGGATCCCGATCTTGGAGCAGTTTTTAGTTTACGTCAACATGTAAATTGTTTGCAACTTCATCTTTTACACAACCATACAATACATTTAGAACAATCACTGGAACCAGAACTTTTTTTTCTTTCTTTCACCTGTATTGCTCCGTGTGACTGAGACATGTGTCTTCTCTCGTCCACAGCGTAGGTCATAATGAGATCATTGGCGTATGCCGAGTGGGTCACACAGCAGAGCACCTGGGCCGTGACCACTGGAGCGAGATGCTGTCATACCCACGCAAGCCAGTCGCTCACTGGCACCCCCTGGTGGAGGTAACACTAACACACTCCTTCCACCCGCTGGTTGAGGTAACACCAGCACACCACCCAGCGGACGCAACCTTTCTGATCTGTTTCCTCGCAGCTCTAAGCCAGAGGTAGCTAAGAAGCTCCAGGCCTGACGGTCATTTATTTGGCAAAGTCTGTTGATTTTGTGCTCAGACACATGCACTAATCTTTTGTAAATTACTAATGATGTCTTATCAGATCAGAGAGAAAAAACATCAAACCAAGAAAAACCAAATGAACAAAAAGAAATAGAATTTACCATCCTACACTCAATAATGCAACCGTAGGCTGCTCAAAGACTCCAGTAACGTCTGCTTATTTGTGTGTTGGAATATGATTGGATGTGAGGCAGATCAAAGAGCGCAATATACTTGATTAGGTTTGAAAACAGGCCGATCGAAGAATACAGGAGCAATATTACAGCTTTACGGCGTGCGATGCTGGTCTGGATTTGGTACAAAATTCTCCAGAACCAGAGCTGGAAGTTTTTGCTCTGAAACAGGAAATTGTGATTTTTTTTCTGACAGCAGGAAGGCAACGCACAATCTCTGCAGGGTCTGGAAATGCGCTGTTTCTGATTAAGTCTATTAGTATAACAACATCCTGTTATTTCCTTTGCCTCAATAACTATCATAGTCATAGGAAACATTGCCCCCCAGTGAAGAAATCTGCTTTGCAGCTCGGCTATGACAACATTAAATGCAGAACAATAACTAAAACTATGAGAAAGACGAGAGATAATGTAGAAATTCAGATTAAAGTAGAAAAAGATGCACGCTTGTGGTCACACGGAAGGCGAATGAATTGAGTCAGATTTTACAGCCTGTGTTTAGGTCTGGGCTCATTTGCCTCCGCACAGGCCCGTGAGGATGCGTTTCCAGAACACCACATTCATATTTTCAGAGCTCGTTAGAGCTTTTCATGTGTTGCCACTTTGTATTAGCTGCATAGAGGTGATGCCGTATGGCCACAGAAACTCCACCTCAGCCACTCAGGTTCCCAGACACTCTCTCTGGACCCGCTGAACGAACCTTCACATCCACCACTGGTCAAAAATGGTTTTGGAGCCATTTATGCATGTGAGAGGGAAAGTGGGGTAAAAACATGGAGGGGGTGGATTGAGGGGGGTTTACTGAACTGCATTTATCTAAAACGTGATGAAACAAAGAAAGAAAGACCAAGAGGAACTGGTGTGAAGTCAGGAAAGAAAACTCAATCAGAGGCTATTTGCTTTCTTCAGGGGAGGAAGAGAAGGATGGGCTATTGTGGGCGTGGCTTCTGAGTGACAAATGATTTAAAATCATCGTGAAATATCACCCAGTGGGAACGTCCTGCCGTGAAAGAGCGCTTTCGAAAAATCGAGTTAAAGCGCTGAGTCGATAATGATATCTCAGCTCCTCTCCCCCTGCCTTGCATGTAGTGGAATTCGACTGGTTCGTCTGTGTTCGTATCCGGAGGAGTGTGTGGATGTGATCGTCCTGGCGGGACAGCCCTGGGCTCTGGACTAACCCACACTCTCTCCACCCCCCACCCCACCTCTCTCTTCCAGTGGAGCAGTCAAGTCAACACTGGTGAGAGTCAAGGTTCCTGCACCTCCCTCAAGAATCCTCCGTCCCCCTGACGGGTGTGTCCCAGCTCCACCGCCTCGCCCTGAGGGAGAAGACGCTAAACAGTTTCACTTAAAACATGCTCACACACTCAGCACGCATACAGGACTTGGGACATGGGAAATGATGTCTGTCATACTGCATGTGAAAATGACTTTGTGTGTGAATAAGCTTCTGATTATGGAAAAGGAAAAAAAAACACGAAAAAGAAATAGAACAAATTGAACATGGTTCTGTCTTTCTTTAAACTTCATTTGAGAGGTATGTATTTTTGACATGGTCATGTTTTATGTGTCTGTATAACCCCACTGTAAAAAAGTCATTGATATTTGGAGTGCAGTGCATGGACTTTTTGTGTAATTTTGTTCCTGTGTAAAATGCCTAAAATCCATTCTATATGAAAATACACAAGAAGCACATCATCATAGTTGTTGTTCGTGATTGCTAAACATCTAAACAAACTCTCTGGAAAAAGAATACTTCAGTTCTACCCAGCACAGATATGACTCAGATATAACTGGCCAACGCAGACAGAGCTCTATAAGACACTAAATAGATCAGGGGTGTGGAGTCCATTAACCTTCCGAGTGCTGAGACCAGCCCACTCAATTACCCTCGCAGTCCAGAGAACGAGAGAGTGAAGTGATGTCAGACGCCAGCCCCACACACCTGACGTCTGTCACCTTCGAATCAGCGGAGGGCAGAGAGATGACACGGGGACCCTGGGAAAGAAGAACAAGCGCAATCTGTTACCAACGGTGACTGATGGGCCTTTAATCAAAGTCGTGCTGCACACGGGTCTCGTGACACGCGGGGCCGCTTGTGTTCCGACCCACAGCGTCTTTAAAATAACATCAATCACGCGCCGCATCAGTGCGTCGTCAGCGGGAGGTATCTGATGGTGGCAGGGAGGGGGATCTGTCACCGGGGACGACCACGGTCTGCATTTAGCACAGATCCCACAGGAGCGGAGGTCTCATCACACATCATAGCCAGTTCACCGCACCATACACACTCCCCCTCTGGGCATTCATTTTGTCTCAATAAACCAAACCAAACCTTGTCAGTGAGGTTTCTGCCATTCTCATTTCCATCATAATATGCTAATAATGAGTCACGCTGCCATGAATGTGAATGACCATCACATGGGTCCAATGCCCAGGACCGTTCATATGTAAAATGTGTAGGACCACATGACCACATGGAGGGTCTTTTAGTCAAGGGATGAATTACGATGAATCTTGACCTCTGAACCTGATTCTACAGCTTGCTAACACATAGAAACAAAACAGTCATTAGTGACAGAATGACCCCGCACAGGTCCACGGGCTGTGTGAACACTGAATCAGCTGAACCATATCGCTGACACACTGGTGGTTTCAGGGAGCAATAGCTCTGCAGCTCTGGTTAATCCAGCTTATTGACAGGGGGGTCACATCAACGTGAAAGGCCTTTCAGTCAGAATCCACAGAGAAGCGGGGAACGTTCCAGAACAATGCTGTGTGGGAGTGCAGCGTTCATCGTTTCTGAGCGCCCTCCTCCTACACACCTGTTCAAAAGCAAGTTCCAGCTATATTTGTCTTCCTCTTCACTGATAACAATCAGCAATACTCTATAATGCTTTCATGCTTTTTATAACTAGTGCAATTTTTATACAGCAGCCTCATCTTTTTCTAATTCATGCATTACATTTGATTTTATTCGTTTTGCATACTTATGAATTTACTCCATATTACTGACACACCACACAGCCAATTTCCTAGTCTCTTTTCAGTTTATTTTTATTCCATAGTTAACCTAAAGCACAGCTGAAAACTGAAACAGTCCCAAATGTGCCAGAGATCTCAGGAGACATAAATGTAAATCTACAGCCATATTTAACAAGCTGCATCTCACCCTCCCGGAGAGTTGTCATCCAGCCCTAATCTAACCTGTTTGATCTAGCTAATCACAGTGTTTGGGAGTATCCGGGTGTGTGACATTGGGATTTGCAGTAAACTCTGCAGGGGCTTAGGTTTCCACAAACAGGCTGAGACTGTCTGATGCCTGTCTGATGCCCTTTGTGTCAGTTAACTGGACAAACTGCTTCCTATAGCAGCTGCTTGGTATCATATCCTTCTGATTCCTTTGCAATCTATAATTAATGCCCAGTTCAAAGAATATCAAGAATGTTGCCACATTGATAGGAATCCCTCCAACTTCTGCTGGGCTCTGAAACCGATGGCAACTGAAAGAAAGTGGGAAGCACATAAAATAAATATTAGTAGTTTCTACCATGAAACCCACGGGTGGAGATAACGAGTCTGTATACACTTGGCACACTTGGCAGGTGTAGAGAATTGTAAATGTAAACTCTCACATCCTTTACTGTGAACTTTAATTAAATTAAGATGGCTTACAACGAAGGGAGCACTTTATGACTCCTAAATATTAGCCAGATCGTAGGTTAAAGAAGTACACCTGTAGTCAGATTGCAGTCCTATATCTCTCTAGCGCTGGGACGTAAGACACTGTGACTCCTGCACTTGTCTGTTACATTTCCCAGCAGCTCACTTCACCTCCGAAGTGACACCAGCCAGGTTAAGCGGTGAGCTCCCTTGTGGGAGAGAAGTGTGTCCTTTCCTCTGATGCCAAGCATCAAAGCAGAGAGCCGCCATCCTGGCTGTATAGAAGGCTGCTGTGAGTCCTGCTCTCTTGGCAAGCCTGACGCCTCGACAGCTGGGGGAGCATTAGAACTGCTTGCTGAAGGGAGCAGATTTAAGTCCCATTTGTGCAAAATGTTTCAATTATGCTAGCGTATTCCTGTCTCTGCTGGCCCGTATCCTTCCCGCCATTACAGTCTGTATGGAATCTATTATTCTTTACACTTAATCCCTTAATCCTTCTCTGACGAGTCCTAGTTCTGCTGATCACGTTCATAAAACATGCATGTGTTTGGATTGCAGTTCGCTGATGTATTCTAGGACTGGTAGCGGAACTGTACCTGGCGCTTTACTTGAGCTCGGTGCAGCTTATATTCTAGCCCAGCTAGCTGAGACAGCAGGGGTCAGAGAAACCTTTCTCAGGTCTCCTCTGCAAACAACATGCCCTTATCCTCAGTGTCCTACTTAAAAACCTTTATCTTTCTTTCCTTACACTTGCTAACAGGGTCAGAGCGTGTGCTAATCAGTCAATTTTCCAGTTAAGAAATAATGCTGGTTTGAGTCATTTTCTCTTTCAATATGCAATTGCCAAATCATTATTTCATTTCTGAGGAAGTAAACGTCACACGATTAGATCTTCATAGTAGCAACAGGTTAAGCATATAGGGAGTGGAATAGCATAGGGGGAAATAACCTCAGCTGTAGGCCTACAACTATGTTTGCTGGATCAACTATTGTGAGCTTTTCAGTGAGACTCTTAGCTGACAAATATCTAACAGCAGGTAGCTATGTTTGTGTTGGTGACTTCTGGGTGTTGCCATGTTGAACAAACATTTGCATGAAGGCAGGTGACAGGTTTACTGAGATAACTGACAGGTTTACTGAGAGGACTGACAAGTTTACTGGGATGTCTGCATCAGTGACATGACTGACAGGTTTACTGAGATGGCTCTCAGATTTACTGAGTGGTCTGACAGGTTTACTGAGAGGACTACAACATTGACAGGACATTAACAGAACTGCTTCAACAAGAAAGACAGACATTTGATATAGACAGACATTTGATATAGACAGACATTTGAGTGGCAAATGATTATGCCACAAAGCCCGTCATCTCAACACAAACACTGCTGTTTCTTGACACAGACAGGTCTGAACCTGCAATTAATTTTCATTTTTCTCCAAAAGGTCTTACATTTACATTTACATTTACATTTACGGCATTTAGCAGACGCTCTTATCCAGAGCGACTTACAAAAGTGCTAAGTGTTTAGTCAGAGCAGGTCAGAGCAGAAGCAGGTCTTCACTGCTTCACTCTTTTCTGGGCTTGGTTGATTAGTCCTAACATCTAAGAAGCAGATAATTAAGGTGTGTCTATAATGTACATTTCTACAGACAAACCATTGCAGATTCAAATTAGATCAATTCACGTAATATAATCTTGTTTGCACCTTCTCCACTCTATACCTTTGTGTTACTATTATGAGTCTGACTAGTATGAGAAACATTGATATGCTAATAATTGAGCTTGAGTAGCACGAGAAACATTGACATGCTAATAATCGAGTCTAAATTCAGGATTCCTGTCTTCCTGTCGTCGTTATAGCATGGAGTAATCACTATTATTGTTTAGCGGACAGCTAAGACCGTGATTCACCGTAACAGTCATTTACATCAAGGAGGAAGGAGAGAACACAAAGTGCATGTGTGTGTGTGTGTGTGTGTGTGTGTGTGTGTGTGTGTGTGTGTGTGTGTGTGTGTGTGTGCACCTTCTGCAAACAATGTTCGCGTTCCTACACACACGCACTTTACCCCAAAATGTTCCTGCTTCCAGCTCATACAGAGATACTGTTTTTATGTTCAGCTTCCCAACGAGAGTTTCGGCATTCTGTGTGTTTTCGTGAGGAGGTGAGTTGCGATCTGGGGCCTCGTGCCTTTCCCTCTCATTCTCCACATTTTTTTAATGGCCCATCATGGCTGCGCTCGACACGCTGCTCATTACAGTTCGGCAAGAAAACATGGCCCCCGCAATCTCTTGCCCCCCGTTGGAGAGCGATAAGACAGGCTTGGTTCTGCGCACCTACGATTTACAACCCGGCAGGGGGGGATTATGGGATATTAGGCCTCTGCTGTTAGCAAGCATCACTTAGTCCTGCACTTATCCAGATCTACCATCAGGGAAATCCACTTGCTCACAGTTAGCCAATACCTGCTCTTAGCAGCTAACTCTCGCACTCAAACTCACAAACTATCTGTACATCCTGTACATCCACATGCACACACACACACTCACACACACACACACACTCACACACACACAATGTTTGTTATCCTTGTGGCTTGTAGAGGTCTCCGCTTATCTGTAAACTATAGTTCATAAATTCTAAACTTAAACATAGCTCTAGCATTCCCTGATCCAAAAATTTAAGTGACGTTACCAAAGACTGGACGTTTTAGTCTTCATAATGAAACAAAGGTCAGAATGATGTTCGGTAACTAGAGACCAACCCTCAGACAGTCACATCCAATGCCTCTAATGCACACTGTCCTGATGTCCTAATGTTTTCTCACAGCTCCGGTTCGAAGAGAACGACGTAGGCAATTCTGTTCATGCAAGGAGATGGGTTAGGGTTAGGGTTAGGGTTAGGGTTAGCAAACAAGAAACAAGCAGACAAGATAATATCCAGACAGCATAACAACAAGACAACATAACAATCAGACAACAAAGCAGACAACATAACAACCAGGTCGATTAAGAGATGTAAATAACATGGTCAATATTATGACAACTTTAAGACAGGGTTAAGTCAGACAACTCTTTGGTTGCATTAACTCAAGTAGAAATGATCATTAGTAAGGCATGATTGCAGCATGTTCCCATGTTCCCTGTTCCCCCATTACAGAATGGATGCACGTGCTGGTGAAGTATGAGAAAGATAGCACACGTCAGCTGTAAAACCCCTAAACCCCTCCGTGAATCACTGCCTCCTTGAGCACGTTGAAAGACTTGCAGCAACCCTACAAGCTTGGGCTTGGCTTTGGTGATGGTTGCCCCACCCCACAAGGGGGCAAATACAAGAGACATCATGATGTGATGTCCTGATGCTTTAAAACAGCTCTTTGTTGCTGCCTTCATTCGCAGACTGAAGATTGTGATTTGGTGTTTGTCTGTTCTCTCCTCCTCCCATTACAACACAGGAGACAGTTGATCAATTCACAGTGCAGGTGTGTTGGTTCTGACTAATGGAAAATTCCAAAATTAGCAGCCGCGAAAAGCAAATCACGAGACCCAGAGTGAGACGTTCAGTACCCGCACGGCACCATACGGACCTCTCGTTTTCCCACGAGTCAAGGAGATGACGGTCTGGGAGTCATAAATAATGACTGTGAAGGTTCCTGCTAAAACCTCAAAATCTGTGAGAGAAAAATGTCAGGGAATCCCGAAGAAGCTGAAGATGAGAGGACATGCAAATGTGAAGGAGCTCAGAGAAGAAGATTCTCTATATGCAGTGTCCTAAACTGATGGAGACGGTGGTTGGTCCTCGCCTCAGGATGCACTACCCACATGTGCACTGCACTGCACCCTCTTCATATTCATTTCTTCCTTTGTATTGAGAAAGTCACATGCATAATCCATTATCTCACATCACTTCATATTACTGCAACACATCTTCTGTGCGGAGGACTGTGCCCATTAGAGAGACTCTCCACCGGAGCCAGAGAGAGGGAAGGAGAGGTAGAGAAGGCCATCGCATCAGGAAGCATTAAGATCAAGCCCTAAAAGGCAGTGTCACACTCTACTCTCCTGTGGGCCCCAGCCGTGTGATACTGGGACTTGATTACATCACCACTCCTTACCATTGTAAGCATGAGGGCCTTTGAGAGCTCAGCACTGAGATGTGATGTCAGAGTTCACTTCTGAAAGTGTGTGTGTGTGTGTGTGTGTGTGTGTGTGTGTGTGTGTGTGTGTGTGTGTGTGTGTGTGTGTGCGCACGCTCCACCAGAGTGCTTCCATGTGGTGATGCTTGAGAGGCCTCTTCAGTTTACTCGCAGTTGCTTAGTGTTGTTTTGGGAATAGTTTTTTTATGGGTTGGTTTTACAATATACTGCCCTCTACTGGTTAGAATGATTATAACTGCTGACTAAGTCGCTTTGTGAGGTCAAGTGAGGTTAAGGATCAAACTCGGCTTTGAGTGTAACTACATCTCCAGTGCAAGTTACCAGTGGTGGTCATCTTCAAAATAAAGCTGTGGTGAAAATCTCATAAACATCTTTAGGTTATTCTGGCATGTATGTTTTGGTACTAACCCAGATCTTTAGTTAAACTGTAGTTCAACAAAACTTAGCAAACTCCATACCAGAATCTGAGCTCAGAATGAGTGGAGGTTAGTTGCTATGGCAATATACTTTGTGAAACTGCTCTGCTCTGTACTCTACACACTTATTCAGATCAGCAATGCTGACATTTCTGGAACTTTTCTAGAGGATCACATCAACATTGTGGTCAATATTATTCATTACAAATGTGATTAGACCATTTAATGGATTACAAGAATGGTATTTTATATTGTTGATATTTTCATGACCAGCATCAAACACTGTCAACACGGTTTTTCAACACTGTCACTCTTGATCATTATTCTGTATCATTTGTCACATGAAATGCTACAGGGTCATGGAGCTGCCTTCAAAAAACACACCTACTATAGTAGAGAATTCAAACTTTTTTTAGCAATGCTTTATAGATGGTTGTGGGCAGGTTATCACCATATTTCATATGGCCTGCATAGAGACACGTTTGTTTTGTGGTACATTTAGTAAATGAAAACGCTAATGTGAGTGGAATTCTTCCCAAAGCACTAATGTTCAAGCAATAACAAATGCTGCCATCCAGTTCAAAGCTTCATTTCACAATGTAGTCATCCACTGCATTGCAGGCTATAACAGATATGTCACTTTTGAAATATTTCAAATTCCAGTTTAACATCACAGAAATGCAGCAGTATTTAATTGTTAGACCAATTAGGCAGTTAATCAAGACCCAGGGTCAGCATAAGAGCATATGACTACACAACACAAGATTCCAGTGTCTGAATGGACACGGGGTTATACCATCGCTGGTGTGGACACGGGGTTACACTACCGCTGGTGTGGACACGGGGTTACACCACCGCTGGAGTGGACACGGGGTTACACCACCGCTGGTGTGGACACGGGGTTACACCACCGCTGGAGTGGACACGGGGTTACACCATCGCTGGGGTGGACACGGGGTTACACCATCGCTGGGGTGGACACGGGGTTACACCATCGCTGGGGTGGACGCGGGGTTACACCACCGCTGGTGTGGACACGGGGTTACACCACCGCTGGGGTGGACACGGGGTTACACCATCACTGGAGTGGACACGGGGTTACACCATCGCTGGGGTGGACGCGGGGTTACACCACCGCTGGAGTGGACACGGGGTTACACCATCGCTGGGGTGGACACGGGGTTACACCACCGCTGGAGTGGACACGGGGTTACACCATCGCTGGGGTGGACACGGGGTTACACCACCGCTGGAGTGAACACGGGGTTACACCATCACTGGAGTGGACACGGGGTTACACCATCACTGGAGTGGACACGGGGTTACACCACCGCTGGAGTGAACACGGGGTTACACCATCACTGGAGTGGACACGGGGTTACACCCTCACTGGAGTGGACACGGGGTTACACCACCGCTGGAGTGAACACGGGGTTACACCATCACTGGAGTGGACACGGGGTTACACCATCACTGGAGTGGACACGGGGTTACACCACCGCTGGAGTGGACACGGGGTTACACCACCGCTGGAGTGAACACGGGGTTACACCATCACTGGAGTGGACACGAGGTTACACCATCGCTGGAGTGGACACAGGGTTTAAAAGATGCCATTTTCAACTTGCATAGCACTGATGGTGAGGATTTCTAAAACAAATACAGAAGTCTCTACTGTGAAAAAATCTCTTGAGAAAAAAAAGTTTGAAGTTTAAGAAACAAACCTCAGGTTAAAGTGTTTTCAAAGAGGTTCAGCACAGTTCGGCTGGCGTTCCCTAAGCTCTCGGTACAGACAGTTTTAAAAACCTGTAATCTATTTTTCCAGAAAGGTTGTGTGTCGTAGCCAGGTGCAGGCTTCACGAGGGTGGCTGGCAGAATAACACTTCTCCCTCTCTTAATGTTCTCAGCCAAAGGTCCTCCTCTTTTGCTACCATTCTTCCTTAATACAAAATGAGCCTCTGACTCTCTCTTGCTCAGCATATCAAACGTATTAAATTCCCCCGGTTTGAGGTTTTGAAGCAGGACAGATGCACAGTCCTCACCTCATTCAGGAGCGTGATGATCCATGGTGATAAATCCAAGAGAGGACGTGTCAGGACATCTGGAGGTTATTAGGACTCCAAACTCACACACTGCCTGTGAGGGCCTGCCTCGCTTTGAGATTCTGATCCAGGCCCAGGAAATTCGTGGCAGGGAATAACGACCAACCAGATGCCTTTGGAACGATCCCGACTGCACTTGGACGGCGGAGAACCTTTGGTAATTAGCAGAGCTTCTGAAAGTGGTTTTTAAAAAGCAGTGGATGTGCAGGATGCTTTGGAAGCTGTTGACCATTCTGCTGCTGGCTTTGGGCCCTGGACGTTCTGAGACGACCCCCAGGGACTTCGCTATGATGCAGTATTTTCAGACACGGCTACATGAGCTGGAGGTAAGAGACACACACGACTGCAGAGGCATGTTTGGTTAGTCAGAGCCAGTTCTGTCTCTGAGAACACAATTTTGTTTGCGCTTTGTTTGAGCTTTGAATACTTCACAAGGTGAAATGCTTCCCAAGGATTTTGAAGCGTCTTTATTTCTTAAAATGCATTCAATAACTTCCATTCCTTTTCTATTTCATGTACAGGTGCATTGTGCACTTAAGAAAACTGTCAAGTAACAATGCAGAATTAAAGCACATTGTGACTTATGGTGTTGTGATAGGAACGTCTGGTCAGATGTGATCAAGACCTCCAGAGGTTCAACCAGAAGGTGTATGACATGACAGCTGAGGTGAGGGGCCAGCTACGCAGCATGAGCACACTAAGGTCAGAGGTTGAAGGTAATGTGGATAACCTAGCCATGCGGGTCGACCGTGTGGAAAGAGACGTCGAATACCTGCAGAATAAAATACCTGACTCATCCAATGTGGATATAGAAGAACATGTGGTGGAACAACAGGTCAAAGAAGTCCAGCTGAAGAGGAACACCATGACTGAACAGAGCAAAGGTAAATAATACCATAACGTAAGATCTCATGGTAGTGTAGGTGTCTGGGAGCACTTTTAGGTATATTATCATAATATTATCATATATCGTAATTACATGTGAAGTTACCATTATGTCTCTTAACATACAATAAATGAGAAGAGAAATAAGATTTTCCCTTGAGTAATACAGAACACCGTCTAGTTGAACTCACTAGTTGAGTAACTTAAATTCCTGATCTTATATCTTTTTTTTCAGAATGCAGTACTGAGCTTGCTGGCATAAAGTCCCAGAAAATAGTAAAGAAGTCAGGCAATGTGGTCGGCTCCTGGATGAAGGACCCGAGTGAAGGCTCCTCCAAGATTTACCTCTTCAGTGGCGAGAGGAACAGCACGGTGCTGGAGTTCACGTCCCTGAAGACCTTCACCAGCTCCAGCTCCTCAGGGCCGGGCCGCACCATCGCTCTGGCTCTGCCCTGGCAGGGAACGGGCCCTGTGGTGTACGGAGACTTCGCCTACTACCACCGCGCGGACACGCGCAGCGAAGTTCTGAAGGTGCACCTGTCCAACGGCACGGTGGCTGACCGCACGTTACTGCCCGGCGCGGGCCGCATGCCTGCCTACGCCCTCAACCCTCACACCCTCCTGGACCTGGCCGTGGACGAGATGGGGCTCTGGGCTGTCTACGCAGACCCGGACTTCAGGGGGAACCTGGTGATCAACAAGCTGGACGCGGGCAGCCTAGCCCTGGAGCACACGTGGGACACTAGCTGCAAGAGTGGCCATGCTGAAGGAGCCTTCTTTATCTGCGGCACTCTATACGTGGTCTACAACTCCCCCACTGGGGGGCACTCTAGCATCCAGTGCCTGTTTGACGTCCACGACACCACCTTAATTGAGGATATTCCTATTATTTTCTTCCCGAAGCGCTACACCAGCCACTCGGGTCTACGCTACCATCCCAAAGACAAGCAACTCTACGCTTGGGATGATGGCTACCAGACCATCTACAAGTTGGACATGAAGAAGAAGTTACCAGCCACTTAAGCTAGCATGAACTGGGTATTATAACTAACCAAGCAGGAGTCTGCTAACCCCATTTTTGTAACAGGTAGCCATTACAGGTGTAACGATACACACATTTTAAAGTTTGATGCAATTTTTACTGTGGGGTCATGATTTCATGCAGAATTTATCATGCAGCACTCACAGTATATTTGTGGGTATATATGGCAGGTATTCTATATGGTTAATAAAATAGAATTTCTGAACAATATCGGTATAGCGTTTGGTATTGAATTGGTTTCTCTCGCTCTCTTTGAAATTGCTGAACCTTCATTAGTAACACAGCAACCTGCGGATCCCTGAGATCGCGGCAGATGGCGCTATAACTGTTCACTCAAATCGTTGCTCTGCACCCTCCGTTGATGTAGTGCACACTTAACATAGCGATCGTGCAAAATCGCAGACGGTGTATAGATATAGAAAGACTAACATTATGTCTTTTTACATTATGCTTTAAGAGACTTTATAAATGTACATAATAATTAAAATAACTGTTACTTCGGCAGGTTCATAATTTACAAACCAATGTACACATTTTATGCAAAAAAAACAAATAAATAACGCAGTATGTTTGACATTGTCGGCGCGACACGCCCCTAAAATCACATGACGGATGAGAATAATACACTAAACTTTGGGTGAACACAGGACGGTGATGTTGTTCCCAGTGGAGAAATCTGGTAATGCGTGACGACTAATAACGTATAAACTGAAAAAAACATCCATTCGTATCTCTGGGACTAGAGTTGGTGGAAGTTGTAAAGTTCGCAGGCGCGGTCGGGTCCAGCACGTTGGTAGGTACCCTGAGTTGTATTAGATTCTTGGTGAACCATCTTACACAACTTGACGTTTTGCGTGTTTAACAACTGTGTCACGCACTGTTGTACATCTGGGGCCAGTTGGAGATTTAAGGTTGTGCCGTAGGCTGAAATGACTTGTCCTCTTCCAGGTCTTTGTGTATAGTTGCGTTTTCCTGCTGTAAACCTGCAGTGTGTTGGAAGAGTACAAGTGTCGTGCTTGGCATTCTAACGTCTGTGGTCTTGCGCCTCCTTGTTGCTCCCTGTTAGGAGTTATTGCTGCTTTTGGTTCCGTACGATCCAAACGTGTCAGACTCGCACGGTACGAGCGCGTAAATGAGGAATTCTGCTCTCAATGTTGAATTTTGAAGCAGCTTGCCGACTTTAATTCATTTAAACCTTTGGCCACGTTTGGGCATGTTGACTAACACACGCCCAAACCGTACTGCCCCGTGAGTTATGAGAGCATCATCATCATCATCATCAGTAAGAGGAAGATTACGCGGGTTGATTTGATTTAATCTGATCTGTTCAGTGACTGACTAATGCAATCAATCACTGTAATGAGCGACTGGAAGCCTGATTTTCTTGGGCGAAGTGTTTTTGTTTGTTTTATTGTCTCTCACGAGGTGATGTGTGGCTTTATGGCAGGTGCGCCTGCAGTAGGACACGCTGTTCATCACCGTTAAACTGTGTTCAACTGCCCACGGGGAAGAGGAGCGGGTGGAACAGGCCGTTGTTCTGTTGCCCCGCAGTGGAAATCTCACTTGGTAATATGGGGTAACAACAAAGCAGTTTCTGAAGATCAGGCGCAGTGACACATGGAGAAAGCAGTTTTATTTCTGCTCTTTGGCTTTGTGGCTCGTCCCGTGTTACTCGGGGAAACGGCCTCTGGAGAACTCGACCCCCACAGCTCCACGGAAGTTCAAAAACTTATTATTTTGGCAACTTGCCTTTGAAATGGCAACTTGCATTTTCAATCTTTAAAGGCATAATTTTAGTAAAATGTATAGAATAATTTGAGTTCATGCATTTGCAAGTTCTGAAATGTGGTTGGTTTCTGGACATATATTTAGACTGGAAAATCACTCATTAATCAATGGAATAACTTTATAGATAGGTCGGATTGATAGACACTTAGATCAGCTAACATGTATAGGGTGGAGGAAATTAACATTTTAGTGCAAACTTTCCAGGGCAAGGATAATGAAATATATGTATATAATTTTTTTTGTTTATTTTTAGAGAGCCCTCTGCGTGTTTTTGTAATAACTTTAATTAAGCTCTCCCTGTATGATGATTTAACAGTCTCCCAGCAGGGTGTTGTTTTTTCAACAACCGTGTTGTTCTGGTTTTCTATGCGTTGATGTTCACAATAAAACCGAAAGAAATTTGTACGAGTAGCCAAATATCTCGGTTGTGTAAGTTGAACCAGCGTAAGCTTTCAACTATTCACAATAGCAAAATCTTACCCCATGTTAATGGGGTTCAGTTACTTTGTCAGTTTAGAGGCCACACCTGCTGCTATGGGCTACAGTATATCCCCTTTGAGGCTGTAAGGCTAGCATTACAGTAGCATTAGACACGCGTGCCCCAGTAACCTATGCTGAGTGATGGTATGTTGGTTCTGATTAGTTGCTGAGTATGTCTGAGCAGTCCTAGACCCCCAACCCCACACACACATGCACACACACACACACACACATACGCGCGCACACACACACACACACACACACTCCAGTGCACCTGCAATTCTCCTCTGAAGGGCCTTTGCATTTGGCTCTAGACCAGATAGGGCATAGTGATCTGGGAGCAGGTCAGGCCTTGGTGATCTGGGCGCAGGTCAGTCCACTATGGGTTCACCTCTGCTCCGGGCCGCGGACCTCTCCTGTCCAGTCATGCTCTCTGCAAAGGAAATCTAGGATGTATGAAAAATCACAAGCAATGTTCACGAATGTTTGCTACACGTCCAATTGAGATGCACTGCGGTTTGTTCTGGCAGTGGGCACAGGCTTCAAGACTGTGAACTGTTTGGAGGAAAGTACCGCGAGGTTGCCTAATAATACGAACCATCAAACTTTAACCCACCCCAAAAAATGCATTGTTAAAAAAAAGGCAGCTCAAAGCCTTTAGATGTGTTCATCTTCTGGAAGACCCACTTCAGTGAGGAGACACTGCAAAGGCTGCTGGGAATGGAACACATCTGTAACAGTCTCTAACCTGATTGGTGCTGCTGTGTGTGGCCCATGTTTTACCTGTCTGTGGCGTGACCTTTGGCTGACGGGAGCAGGTCAAGGTCATCACTCTCGTCCTGCTGTGTGACCCTGACGTTCTGGATGCCTGCGAGGGGCCTTCAGGGTTCAACGCTGTAGCCGATCGTTTCTGTGTTTGGCTCTCTCAGCAGCTTCATGTTTTTGTCAGGCTTCATCATGGGGGGGGGGGGGGGGTGTGTGTTAGTGGGGCAAAAGCCTTTTCAGTGATTACTCAAGCCCTCTGTGGTAATGATTAGAGTGTAGTTTGAAGGACTTGTTTGAGTTTCACCCTTATAGATGCAGTGTTCCCATGTTTGAGAGGTCTCAGTTCCAGGGACTATATTTTGCAATTCACTCACTAGTTCTCAGTAGACTCAGTTAAATAACTTCTTTTTGTTAAAGTCAGACTATTAAAAAAATAGTCTGAGTCATCCGAGTCTTTTGTCTTTGCACACTGACCTCAAATTGACCTCTTATCAGTTATATTCACTGTCTGTAAACCTAAGCACAGATTTAATCAGGGTTTCCCAACCCAGTCCCTAGTGGCCTTTACACGGCCTGGTCTCCACCAGCTCCCTGCACCCCGGGCCAGGTTATCAGGAGTGCTGAACGCCTGCAGATGTGAAGTGGGCCTCCCTGAGAACTGGCTGAGGAAAGAGGAGATTAACCAAGCAGTACTTAAGCAAACTGTCATTTCCAGTGCATTACAGTAATGTAGTTAAAACGGTGCAGTGCCAGTGCTTAATCCAGGTTTAAATGCAAAAGTACTTACAAGTGAAGTAAGTATCCTGCTTTGTGGTGGTCTAGCCCACTGGACACTGCAGCCTCATGTCTATGGGGAGGTTTCTAAGGACTTCTACACCATATCCACACTGTCCTTCATTAGCAGTACACCACGTCCACACTGTCCTTCATTAGCAGTACACCACGTCCACACTGTCCTTCATTAGCAGTGCACCACGTCCACACTGTACTTCATTAGCAGTGCACCACGTCCACACTGTCCTTCATTAGCAGTGCACCACGTCCACACTGTCCTTCACTAGTAGTGCACCACGTCCACACTGTCCTTCACTAGTAGTGCACCACGTCCACACTGTCCTTCACTAGTAGTGCACCACGTCCACACTGTCCTTCACTAGTAGTGCACCACGTCCACACTGTCCTTCACTAGTAGTGCACCACGTCCACACTGTCCTTCACTAGTAGTGCACCACGTCCACACTGTCCTTCACTAGTAGTGCACCATGTCCACACTGTCCTTCATTAGCAGTACACCATGTCCACACTGTCCTTCATTAGTAGGCTTTTCTTACTCATTTCTCAGCTGCTGTGACTTGTGTTTGAACTAAACAGCATGAAGGCCTGGAACTGCATCAATGACCAGGCAGCACATCGTTAGTGTGAAGAAAACAATCTCTCTCTCTCTCTCTCTCTCTCTCTCTCTCTCTCTCTCTCTCTCTCATCTATCGACATGTCTAACAGAAGTGAAAAGAGCTTCGTAATGGATAAGGGTGCATGATCAGGTGAAATTAATATTCACTTCCTAGAACACAGGAATAAAGTTCCATCTGTGCTCAAAACTGCAAATGACCAAATTATGTTTAGAATGTTTCAAACTGAAGTGCTTTACAGTGAGTAGACTTGTCACCCCCATTTCTTCCCCAACCGTCCAGTCTCAGCATGCAACATGCTCTTGCCACTGCAAACCAGTGTGGATCTGTGCAGCGTTGGTACTGTAGAAAGGCACACAGTGCACCTCTTACAGTTGATCACAACAGTTTCCAGCACTCTGGGTGACCTTGATGTGTTTTAGTCCAAAAAAAAAGTTCCCAGAAAAGTGAACCCGAAGGAGCCGGAGATGTTGAGACGTACGAATCAGCTGGATCTACAGATGAATGGAGATCAGAGCTGCAACGGTGAGACACTCCATCAGGGTTTCTCCCTGTGGTGGTCTGGCTAGACAGTGAATATTGTGTGCTGGAAAGTTCAGCGTTCTAGTGTGGGAAGTGTATTTTTTAGGAAATGCCTTCGAGTGTTCCAAACAGCCTGACAGGATTGAAGCTACACAAACCTCCACTGTTGAGCAGGTCTGGTGTCTCCCTGTAGTTCTCTGCCTCTCACCGATGGATTGGCACATCCAGAACCCAGAGAGCTAAAGATATCTGTATTTGCTTGTTTGGACCTAGTCTTGGAGTTGAAGGTTGATTAACCTGACGTTTCAAGGATGGAGGTTTTGCTTGGCTTGTGTGTGTGTGTGTGTGTGTGTGTGTGTGTATGTGAGAGAGAGAGAGAGAGAGAGAGAGAGAGAGAGAGAAGGTATTGGCCAGATCGCCACAGGCCCTCGTTAGCTCCTGACTGTCCTCCCTAAGAGAACGGGAAAATGTATTATTTGCCACATTTTATTCTGCTGATTGGGAGATGTGCTGAGGCTGATGGGTGTGTGCGTGTGTGTGCTGAGGCTGATGGATGAGTGTGTGTGTGTGTGTGTGTGTGTGTGTGTGTGTGTGTGTGTGTGAGAGAGAGAGAGAGAGGGAGAGAGGGAGAGGGAGAGGGTATTGGCCAGATCACCACAGGCCCTCGTTAGCTCCTGACTGTCCTCCCTAAGAGAACGGGAAAATGTATTATTTGCCACATTTTATTCTGCTGATTGGGAGATGTGCTGAGGCTGATGGGTGTGTGCGTGCGTGCTGAGGCTGATGGGTGTGTGTGTGTGTGTGTGTGTGCTGAGGCTGTGTGTGTGCGTGCGTGCTGAGGCTGATGGGTGTGTGTGTGTGCGTGCGTGCTGAGGCTGATGGGTGTGTGTGTGTGTGTGTGTGTGTGCTGAGGCTGTGTGTGTGCGTGCGTGCTGAGGCTGATGG